>NC_140998.1:207002064-207414564 GCF_052327205.1 Somniosus microcephalus | reverse complement strand
CTACCCCGACCTGGCCCAGCGGCGGGGATCCTACCGCTACACCAAAGGCCCACTCAGATTAGCAACGTGAAATGGCTGGAATGAGCACAATTCACGGCATTAAAAGAACTCACAATTGAACTGATGATGACCTCAGCAATCTCCTCAACGAGGTGGAGGCGCAGCGCCTGCTCATCATTGGTAATGAGAAGTCAAAGGCGCCGCAAAAAGGGCAGATGATAGCTTGGCCTTTCAAGTGGCAGCATAGGGCTCCAGTCACGGGGAGGGAAAAGGTGCAGGAAACGTATGGGTGTCGCCTTTTGCGTGGAGTGGGCCTTTTGCGTAGCGGTAAGCATCCCCGCCGCTGGGCCAGAAGGAGTAGGGTTTCGAACCCCACTCCAGACAGTCCCGGCAAGTGGAGTCGGAGCTCCAACTATAAATTCTGGATGGACATCCAGCGGGATACTTGCGTCCGCGGGTGTGGGTGGCCCCCCCCCCCCCCCTCAGATGGGTTGTGGGAGCCCGTAAAACCCTCACGCCATAGGACTAACCACCCTAATGGCTGGTATGAAGATGGTTATGGTCACGGAAGGAGCTTTAACGTGGCCAGAAATCCTTCCACCACTTCATACAGTTCCCGAAAGGGAACAGTGTGAGGATACGTACGATGATGACCTCTTGCGCAATGCACCTCCTTGGACCCTCAGTCGCAGATGCGAGGGGGCAAATCGTGCAATTGTTAAATTTTTCATTTTATTGAAATGTATAATGTTGGCCCAGTAATTCCGTTCCAAACGCGCGAGTACGGTCGGGGTACTCACGCGTCTGGCCGGAGGAAATGCCGGTTTTCAGCATGCACAGCGCATGTGGGGAAAACCGGCATTTCCTGTCCTCTGAACGAAGGGGTTCAGAGGCAGAACGCGTGCGACTGCACAGGCAGCGCGTGCGCAGTAAAATTCGCCGGTTTCATTAATGCTTTCAGTGAGGTTAAGTCCTTACAACTTACACATGAAAAAAGCATGAGTACGGTTGCTCCAGAGGCTGCGGAGGGAGATATATTTTATCGTGGATCTTCTGAAAGGCAATATTTTTGTTTGGGAAAGGGAGGAAAGTTATTTTAAGAAATGCTGAGGTAAGTTTTAAAGTTTATTTTTGTTTTTTAAAACGGGTTTTCAGTACTGTAGGTAGAAGGAGCAATTGTGGCTATGTGAATTGAATTTGCTGTGTTTATTAAATGTGAAAATGACTCCAGCATTTTTAAGAAAGAAACTTTTCATCAGTAATATATTCTTTTAAGTAATTATGTATGTATGTCTGTATATATTCCTTTGCGTATATGTATGTATGTATATATTCCTTTACTTATGTGTATGAATGTATGTATTTAATTATGACTTTCAGAGAAAGTAATTTATTGGAAAATCATAAATAAATACATACATTCATACACATAAGTAAAGGAATATATACATATACGTAAAGGAATATATACGGACATACATACATAATTACTTAAAAGAATATATTACTGATGAAAAGTTTCTTTCTTAAAAATGTTGGAAATGTTACATTACTCATTTTAGAACAGTCATTTTCACATTTAATAAACACAGCAAATTCAATTCACACAGCCACAATTGCTCCTTCTACCTACAGTACTGAAAACCCGTTTTTTAAAAAAAAATTAAACTTTAAAACTTACCTCATCATTTCTTAAAATAACGTTCCTCCCTTTCCCAAACAAAAATATTGCCTTTCAGAAGCTCCACGGTAAAATATATCTTCCTCCGCAGCCTCTGGAGCAACTTTACACATGCTTTTTTCATGTGTAAGTTGCAAGGACTTAACCTCACTGAATCCATGAATGAAATCGACGAAGTTCACTGCGCACGCGCTGCCTGTGCAGTCGCACGCGCTGTGCCTCTGAACCCCTTCGTTCAGAGGACAGGAAATGCCGGTTTTCTCCGCATGCGCTGTGCATGCTGAAAACCGGCATTTCCTCCGGCCAGACGCATGAGTACCCCGACCGTACTCACGCGTGTGGAACGGAATTACTGGGCCGTTATGTTTTGGGGCCGAACTCTATTCATAGATTTGACAGCTCTTCCTGTCAAATCTATGAATAGAGATTCCCCGCTGCCATTGGCTCTCCATGGCCCACGTGGTCCCAGGGAACACTTCAAACTAACTGCGCCCCTGGGATACATAAGCACTGCGCGCCGGCAGTTGGAGGAGGCCCAGGATCGGAATCCCACACGGGCCCACAGCACAACGGCCGGCACGCTAGGTAAGTGCAAGTCAGGGGCTTGCACCCGCGGGAGGCGTCCGACCCGAATTTCTGGCCCAATGGATTTACAATGGCTGAAATAATTAACCCTTCTCTTCTGTGGAATGTATTCTTAGATAAACATTTAAATACAAAATAATTAAGACACCTTGCTTTCTTTCTTTAACACAAAGACCCTCATCCACCACCTTAAACATTCACTCCCTCCACCACCGGCGCACCGTGGCTGCAGTGTGTACCATCTACAAGATGCACTGCAGCAACTCGCCAAGGCTTCTTCGGCAGCACCTCCCAAACCCACCACCTCTTCCACCTAGAAGGACAAGGGCAGCAGGTGCATGGGAACACCACCACCTCCAAGTTCCCCTCCAAGTCACACACCACCCTGACTTGGCAATATATCGGCCGATCCTTCATCGTCGCTGGGTCAAAATCCTGGAACGCCCTCCCTAACAGCACGGTGGGAGCACCTTCACCACACGGACTGCAGCAGTTCAAGAAGGCGGCTCACCACCACCTTCTCAAGGGGCAATTAGGGATGGGCAATAAATGCTGGCCTTGCCAGCGACGCCCACATCCCGTGAAAGAATAAAAAAGGACACTATGACAGAAAATGCCAAAAGAAATCATCATATTCATTGTGGGGCTATTCAAATTCATCAATAATGCAGTTAATATATTAATCATGTATTTTCAATTGCCTTCTTGTCTTGATTTCTGTGATACTTACATCGGACTGATAATGTCACCGGTAAGTTCACCAGATCCGCTAATGCTTTGTGGGACACGATGCACGTCACGTTCTCCCCGTTGTCCTGACTCGTGGGCACCATTCTGTATTGGCTGATGATGGTCACTGTCCCATCTGGATTTTCAGCCCGAGTTGAAGTTACGTTCCCCGGGACCCTGGCAATCCAGGTGACGTGGGCCGCTGGTTTCCCATTCGCGGCCGTGCAGTTGGCGACTGGCATCTCTGACCAGCCGGCGTCTGTTGCGACAGCGACTGCATCAGTCACGGGGGCCGCTGAGGAGGAGAGAGATGCGTACGATGAGTGATAACCTCAAGCCCGCTCTACAACATATCAGGGCCGTTTTCGGCTTCAATACAATAAACTAGATTCAGGAAACTGTCACAACTCCAACAATTACCGTCGAGCCTGAAAGCAGGCAACTTGGAGTAAGGCACAAATCATTGGCCTATCGACCTTTACAAGCCAGGTGTCAGCCGTGGCTCAGCAGCTGGCACTCTCTCTCTCACCTCTGAGTCAGAAGGTTGTGGGTTCAAATCCCACTCCAGAGACTTGAGAACAAAATTCTAGGCTGACACTCCAGTGCAGTACTGAGGGAGCGCCGCACTGCCGGAGTGGCAGTCCTGAGGGAGCGCTGCACTGTCAAGGGGCAGGACTGAGCGAGCCCCGCACTGTTGGAGGGGCAGGGCAGAGCAAGCGCCGCACTGTCGGTGGGGCAGTACTGAGGGAGCGCCGCACTGTCGGAGGGGCAGTACTGAGGGAACGCCGCACTGTTGGATGGGCAGTACTGAGCAAGCGCCGCACTGTCGGAGGGGCAGTACTGAGGGAGCACCGCATTGGCGGAGGGGCAGTACTGAGGGAGTGCCGCACTGTCGGAGGGGCAGTGCTGAGGGAGCGCTGCACTGTCGGATGGGCAGTACTGAGGGAACGCCGCACTGTCGGAGGGGCAGTACTGAGGGAGTGCCACACTGTCGGAGGGGCAGTACTGAGGGAGCGCCGCAATGTCGGAGGGACAGTACTGAGGGAGCGCTGTACTGTCGGAGGGGCAGTACTGAGGGAGCGCTGCACTGTCGGAGGGGCAGTACTGAGGGAGCGCCGCACTGTCGGAGGGGCAGTATTGAGGGAGTGCTGCACTGTCGGAGGGGCGGTACTGAGGGAGTGACGCATTGTCAGAGGGGTGGTACTGAGGGAGTGCTGCACTGTCGGAGGGGCGGTACTGAGGGAGCGCCACACCGTTGGAGGGGCTGTACAGAGGGAGCGCCGCACTGTCGGAGTGGCAGGTATTGAGGGAGCGCCGCACTGTCGGAGGGGCAGTACTGAGGGAGCGCCGCACTGTCGGAGGGGCAGTACTGAGGGAGCGCCGCACTGTCGGAGGGGCAGTACTGAGGGAGTGCCGCACTGTCGGAGGGGCAGTACTGAGGGAGCGCCGCACTGTCGGAGGGGCAGTACTGAGGGAGCGCGCACTGTCGCAGGGACAGTACTGAGGGAGGGCCGCACTGTCGGAGGGGCAGTACTGAGGGAGCGCCGCACTGTCGGAGGGGCAGTACTGAGGGAGTGCCGCACTGTCGGAGGGGCAGTACTGAGGGAGCGCCGCACTGTCGGAGGGGCAGTACTGAGGGAGTGCCGCACTGTCGGAGGGGCAGTACTGAGGGAGCGCGCACTGTCGCAGGGGCAGTACTGAGGGAGGGCCGCACTGTCGGAGGGGCAGTACTGAGGGAGCGCCGCACTGTCGGAGAGGCATTACTGAGGGAGCGTCGCACTGTCGGAGGGGCAGTACTGAGGGAGCGCCGCACTGTCGGAGGGGCAGTACTGAGGGAGCGCTGCACTGTCAGAGGGGTGGTACTGAGAGAGCGCCGCACTGTCGGAGGGGCAGTGCTGAGGGAGCGCCACACTGTCGGAGGGGCAGTACTGAGGGAGCGCCGCACTGTCGGAGGGGCAGTACTGAGGGAGCGCGCACTGTCGCAGGGGCAGTACTGAGGGAGGGCCGCATTGTCGGAGGGGCAGTACTGAGGGAGCGCCGCACTGTCGGAGAGGCATTACTGAGGGAGCGTCGCACTGTCGGAGGGGCAGTACTGAGGGAGCGCCGCACTGTCGGAGGGGCAGTACTGAGGGAGCGCTGCACTGTCAGAGGGGCAGTACTGAGGGAACGCCGCACTGTTGGATGGGCAGTACTGAGCAAGCGCCGCACTGTCGGAGGGGCAGTACTGAGGGAGCACCGCATTGGCGGAGGGGCAGTACTGAGGGAGTGCCGCACTGTCGGAGGGGCAGTGCTGAGGGAGCGCTGCACTGTCGGATGGGCAGTACTGAGGGAACGCCGCACTGTCGGAGGGGCAGTACTGAGGGAGTGCCACACTGTCGGAGGGGCAGTACTGAGGGAGCGCCGCAATGTCGGAGGGACAGTACTGAGGGAGCGCTGTACTGTCGGAGGGGCAGTACTGAGGGAGCGCTGCACTGTCGGAGGGGCAGTACTGAGGGAGCGCCGCACTGTCGGAGGGGCAGTATTGAGGGAGTGCTGCACTGTCGGAGGGGCGGTACTGAGGGAGTGACGCACTGTCAGAGGGGTGGTACTGAGAGAGCGCCGCACTGTCGGAAGTGCAGTACTGAGGTAGCGCCGCACTGTCGGAGGAGCAGTACTGAGGGAGCGCCACACCATTGGAGGGGCTGTACAGAGGGAGCGCCGCACTGTCGGAGTGGCAGGTACTGAGGGAGCGCCGCACTGTCGGAGGGGCAGTACTGAGGGAGCGCCGCACTGTCGGAGGGGCAGTACTGAGGGAGCGCTGCACTGTCAGAGGGGCAGTACTGAGGGAACGCCGCACTGTTGGATGGGCAGTACTGAGCAAGCGCCGCACTGTCTGAGGGGCAGTACTGAGGGAGCACCGCATTGGCGGAGGGGCAGTACTGAGGGAGTGCCGCACTGTCGGAGGGGCAGTGCTGAGGGAGCGCTGCACTGTCGGATGGGCAGTACTGAGGGAACGCCGCACTGTCGGAGGGGCAGTACTGAGGGAGTGCCACACTGTCGGAGGGGCAGTACTGAGGGAGCGCCGCAATGTCGGAGGGACAGTACTGAGGGAGCGCTGTACTGTCGGAGGGGCAGTACTGAGGGAGCGCTGCACTGTCGGAGGGGCAGTACTGAGGGAGCGCCGCACTGTCGGAGGGGCAGTATTGAGGGAGTGCTGCACTGTCGGAGGGGCGGTACTGAGGGAGTGACGCACTGTCAGAGGGGTGGTACTGAGGGAGTGCTGCACTGTCGGAGGGGCGGTACTGAGGGAGTGCCGCACTGTCAGAGGGGTGGTACTGAGAGAGCGCCGCACTGTCGGAAGTGCAGTACTGAGGTAGCGCCGCACTGTCGGAGGAGCAGTACTGAGGGAGCGCCACACCGTTGGAGGGGCTGTACAGAGGGAGCGCCGCACTTTCGGAGTGGCAGGTACTGAGGGAGCGCCGCACTGTCGGAGGGGCAGTACTGAGGGAGCGCCGCACTGTCGGAGGGGCAGTACTGAGGGAGCGCCGCAATGTCGGAGGGGCAGTACTGAGGGAGTGCCGCACTGTCGGAGGGGCAGTACTGAGGGAGCGCCGCACTGTCGGAGGGGCAGTACTGAGGGAGCGCGCACTGTCGCAGGGGCAGTACTGAGGGAGGGCCGCACTGTCGGAGGGGCAGTACTGAGGGAGCGCCGCACTGTCGGAGGGGCAGTACTGAGGGAGTGCCGCACTGTCGGAGGGGCAGTACTGAGGGAGCGCCGCACTGTCGGAGGGGCAGTACTGAGGGAGTGCCGCACTGTCGGAGGGGCAGTACTGAGGGAGCGCGCACTGTCGCAGGGGCAGTACTGAGGGAGGGCCGCACTGTCGGAGGGGCAGTACTGAGGGAGCGCCGCACTGTCGGAGAAGCATTACTGAGGGAGCGTCGCACTGTCGGAGGGGCAGTACTGAGGGAGCGCCGCACTGTCGGAGGGGCAGTACTGAGGGAGCGCTGCACTGTCAGAGGGGTGGTACTGAGAGAGCGCCGCACTTTCGGAGGGGCAGTGCTGAGGGAGCGCCGCACTGTCGGAGGGGCAGTACTGAGGGAGCGCCGCACTGTCGGAGGGGCAGTACTGAGGGAGCGCGCACTGTCGCAGGGGCAGTACTGAGGGAGGGCCGCACTGTCGGAGGGGCAGTACTGAGGGAGCGCCGCACTGTCGGAGAGGCATTACTGAGGGAGCGTCGCACTGTCGGAGGGGCAGTACTGAGGGAGCGCCGCACTGTCGGAGGGGCAGTACTGAGGGAGCGCTGCACTGTCAGAGGGGTGGTACTGAGAGAGCGCCGCACTGTCGGAGGGGCAGTGCTGAGGGAGCGCCGCACTGTCGGAGGGGCAGTACTGAGGGAGCGCCGCACTGTCGGAGGGGCAGTGCTGAGGGTGCGCCGCACTGTCGGAGGGGCAGTACTGAGGGAGCGCCGCACTGTCGGAGGGGCAGTACTGAGGGAGCGCCGCACTGTTGGAGGGGCAGTGCTGAGGGAGCGCCGCACTGTCAGAGGGGCAGTACTGAGGGAGCGCCGCACTGTCGGAGGGGCAGTACTGAGGGAGCGCCGCACTGTCAGAGGGGCAGTACAGAGGGAGCGCCGTACTGTCGGAGGGGCAGTGCTGAGGGAGCGCCGCACTGTCAGAGGGGCAGTACTGAGGGAGTGCTGCTCTGTCCAGACATGCTGCCTTTTGGATGAGACGTTTAACCAAGGCCCTCTCAGCTGGAGGTAAATGATCCCATGGCACTATTACGGGGGAGTTCGCTCCAGTGTCCTAGTTAATAGTTTTGCCTCAACCAACATCAGATTATCTATTTATTTTAACACTGTAGTTTGTGTGATCGCGCTGTGTGCAAAATGACCATACGACATTCTAAGAGTGACTACACTGAGGTCATGAAAGGCAATATTTAAATGCAACCTCTTTCTTTGTCAGTGAATTACTGCACTGGAGTTGTCATCTTAGGACAGCTCCTTCTGTCTCAGAGGTGAGAGTGCTACCACTGACCAAAGCTGGCACCTAAGATGATAGACTTCAAGAGGACATAGACAGGCTGGTGGAATGGGCGGACTCGTGGCAGATGATACTCAACAAAGAAAAGTGACACAGAGAGGCAATATAAACTAAAGGGTACAATTCTAAAGGGGGTGCATGAACAGAGAGACCTGGGGGTATGTGTGCACAAATCGTTGAAGGTGGCAGGGCAGGTTGAGAAAGTGGTTAAAAAAGCGCACGGGATCCTGGGCTTCATAAATAGAGACATAGAGTACAAAAGCAAAGAAGTTATAAAACACTGGTTCGGCCTCAACTGGAGCATTGTGCCCAATTCTGGGCACCGCACTTTATGAAGGATGTGAAGGCCCTAGAAAGGGTGCAGAAAAGATTTACGAGAATGGTTCCAGGGATGAGGGACTTCAGTGACGTGGATAGACTGGAGAAGCTGGGGTTGTTCTCTTTGGAGCAGAGAAGGTTGAGAGGAGATTTGATCGAGGTGTTCAAAATCATGAGGGGTCTGGACAGAGCAGAGAGAGAGAAACTGTTCCCATTGGCGGAAGGGTCGAGAACCAGAGGACACAGATTGAAGGTGATTGGCAGAAGATCCAAAGGCGACATGAGGGAAAACTTTTTTATGCAGCGAGTGGTCAGGATCTGGAATGCTCTGCCTGAGAGTGTGGTGGAGGCAGACTCAGTCACGGCTTTCTAAAGGGAATTGGATAAGTGCCTGAAGGAAATAAAAATTTGCAGGGCTACGGGGAAAGGGCGGGGGAGTGGCTGAGAGCCGGCATGGGCTCGAGGGGCCGAATGACCTTCTTCCACGCTGTGGCCATTCTATGATTCGACGCTGCGGTCATTCTTATACAATGGCTTACCTAGAACCGTCAAGTTTGTTTGAGAATCTTGCTTCCCAGTGGGAAAGGTGTTAACTTCGCAATTGTATAGGCCTTCGTCCTCCAGCTCCAAGGGACTAAATGTCAAGGTGCAGTTTTGAGCAGAGGCGTTGTTGAACGCGATCCGTCCTGAACCAGCCGGATAGCTTGTCCCAAACTGCGGGTTGTACACAGCCACGTTCTCATTGGCTGGCCCAGCTTTCTTCAGCCACGTGACCTGCACGACAGTCAGGTTCCAGTGGCGGTTGATAAAGTGGCAGGGCAGCCTCAGTTCCTCGCCGGCCGTCCCCGTGAGAAAATCGGCAGTGATGATGTGCTGCGACACCGCGGCTTGCAGGGCAGAGAGAGGGAGGGAGAGAGGGAGGGAGAAAAACAAAAGAGGAGAAAGTGACTCCCTGGCGAACGAGGTGTCAGTCGAGAAGAAAGACGAGAAACAGAGTTAACGTTTCGACTCTTCGTCAGAACTGAAAAAGGTTAGAGGTGTAACAGGCTGTTTATAGAAACATAGAAACATAGAAGATAGGAGCAGGAGTCGGCCATTCGGCCCCTCAAGCCTGTTCCACCATTTAATGAGATCATGGCTGATCATCCAAATTCAGTACCCTGTCCCTGCCTTCTCCCCATATCCCTTGATCCCTTTAGCCTTAAGAAATATATCTAACTCCATCTTGAATATATTTAATGAATTGGCCTCTACTGCCTTCTGTGGTAGAGAATTCCACAGGTTCACCACTCTCTGGGTGAAGAAATTCCTCCTCATCTCTGTCCTAAATGGCTTACCCCTTATCCTTAGACTGTGACCCCTGGTTCTGGACTCCCCGACCATCGGGAACATCCTTCCTGCATCTAGCCTGTCTAGTCCTGTTAGAATTTTATAAGTTTCAATGAGATCCCCTCTCATTCTTCTAAACTCCAGCGAGTATAAGCCCAATCAACCCAATCTCTCCTCATACGTCATTCCTGCCATCCCAGGTATCAGCCTGGTGAATCTTCACTGCACTCCTTCCATGGCAAGAACATCCTTCCTCAGATAGGGCGACCAAAGCTGCACACAATACTCAAGGCTATGATTCTGCCATCTCCATTGGCATCAGTTAGGGGGAGAGATTTGGTATTGACCCGTTTGGGGCGAATTTAATGCTCCGTTTGCGCCCTGGACCGGACATTGAGTGGCGCCCCTTGCCTTACCGCCTGCCGCTAGCAATGACAGGTTGAGGGGAGCGTTTTGCAGTCGGGAAGGGACTGGGGGAGCGCTATTTAAAGGCGACAGCTTCCTGCCTTTTTTTGTTGGTGACATTTTTGCACCACGCAGTCCGAGAGAGAGATTTCTGGAGAGATTCAACGCTGTGTGAAGGAGTTTTGGGTACTGAGCAGCACTTTGCAGGTTTATTTTGATTTGACCTTCCTTGTATCGATTTAGAAGAGACTGTGGGGGCTGCACTCTGAGCTCTTTCCCTGGGCCTCTCCATTGTTCTTTCCAGCAGAATTGATGTACAGGTCTCTCCAGACCGAGATTCAAGGCTGCAATGAGCAGGGTGTGGATGGAGACCAAGATAAACCCTCCCCTTTAAGAACTGGCCGGCGCCAGTGTGTCTGTGTTCCATTACTGACTGACATCACATGAACTTCGCCAGCGCTCTGAGGTAGCGCCTCGCTCCTCGGCGTTAGCGCCTTAAGAGAGGTGTGTAGCGCCTGATTTAGCGCTCCAATCACCTCCAGGGGCGATAGTATTCAAGTTTGCAGTCAGAGGCGATAATTAGCGCCAGGCGCTAAACTTTGCGCCCAGCCGATAATTGCGCCCCAAACGGGGCGAGACCGAATTTCTCTCCCTAAATGTTGCAAATGCGGATGGCAGAATCATAAACAGCCTGTTACACCTCTAACCAGTTCTGTCGAAGGGTCCCAGACCTGAAACGTTAACTCTGTTTCTCTCTCTCCACGGATGCTGCCTGGCCTGCTGAGTGCTTCCAGCATTTTCTGTTGGACATGAATCTTGTCATTCATGTGGAAATGACTTATGAAGTAATACTGGGCGGCCTGCTGGTGGCGCTGTCCAGGGAGAGTATAAATACTCGGGCATGGGCCCAGCTTGCCCAGGACATTCTTTAACAGGAACTAGTGAAGGACACAACGCGATCCCCATGTTGTAAAACAGTTGATTAAAGCTCTGTTTAACACTTAGACCGAGTGCCTTGTAGTTTTCTTACATCACTGTTGTTATTTCAGATTTCCAGCATCCGCAGTACTTCAATATTGAAGAAGAAGGACGAGTCAATTTAACTGGAGTACGGCCTTGTAAACGGCCGCAAATGCACATTGGGTGGCATTGCAATACGGGCGGTACCAGATCTGCCGCCTGTTGTTCAACTGCATTGAAGTCGGCGGGACTGAATATCGGGCAAGCGGTATAACCAGCGGCCGATATGACACCGCCCGATCACGTGCTGCCGAATTCTACCACGCACGCAGATAGTGCGCACTGATCTTACCAATCGCCGTTGACAGTAAGCTGTGAGGAGAAGACAAAGGGGGCGGTTTTGCCACTGGGGGCGCGTTGGAGGCGGGACTCCCACTTGTCGGGTGTCAGTCCCGCCTCCGTCGACTTGTGGCCAAATCACGCCATTTTCCCTTGATTGACCTTGTTAAGCCCGCCCAGCGGGCATAGCGGGCCAATTAAGGGGAAGCAGGTTGCAGAGCATGTCAATGTATGACATGTCATCTGTCAAACATTTTTGACAGATGAATTGTCAGCAGTTGACGGCTCTGTGAAGCTGTCAAACACCGACAATCTGTCCTCTAAGTCGAGTCTTTCCACTCAGGCTCAGTTGGAGATCTCTCCTGACCAGAAAGCAGAAGGCTGCAGCTTTTGACAGTTCAGCGGCCATTCTGCTTTCTGTGCCGGTGAGCTGAGGGACTCCCGATACCTGAGGGGATGAAACCTGCAGGAAGAAGTAAAGGTAAGTTAAAACTTATTAAAACACTTTACACACACCTCGCACACTCACCTCTCCACGCTTGCACCCATCACTCACTTGCACACCAGGCATCTCGGCCCCTCTGACCCCCGCAGACCTACAGCCCGCCTCGCTGACCCTGGCGTGGTTCGGAGCCGTCGGGAAGCCCACACGTCAGGGCGGAAAATAGGGATTCTCCAAAAAAACTGCCTGTTAACTACCTAGGAAGATGGAGCGGAGGCGGGTTGGGGGTGGGATGGGTGCTCGCCCCCAGATTCTGCCATTTTCCCGGCAATCCCACCTCCAAACCCGTCTCCCCAGGGCTGGCAAAATCGCCCCCTAGTCTGCAAAGACTTATAGGTAGACTAAGTGAGTGGGCAGTAATGTGGCAGATGGAGTATAATGTAAGGAAATGTGAGGTTATTCACTTTGGTAGGAAGAATAGAAAAACAGAATATTTTTTTAAATGGTGACAAACTTTCAAATGTTGGTGTTCAGAGAGATGTGGGTGTCCTCGTGCAAGAAACACAGAAAGCAGGCATGCTGGTACAGCAAGCAATAAGAAAGGCAAATAGCATGTTGGCCTTTATTGCAAGGAGGTTGGAGTATATGAGTAAGGAAGTCTTGCTACAATTTTACAGGGCCTTGGTGAGACCACACCTGGAGTACTGGGCACAGTTTTGGTCTCCTTATCTAAGGAAGGATAGACTTGCCTTGGAGGCGGTACAACGAAGCTTCACTAGATTGATTCCTGGGATGAGAGGGTTGTCCTGTGATGAGAGATTGTGTAGAATGGGCCTGTACTCTCTGGAGTTTAGAAGAATGAGAGGTGATCTCATTGAAAGGTATAAGATTCTGAGGGGGATTGACAGGGTAGATGCTGAGAGGTTGTTTCCCCCTGGCTGGAGAGTCTAGAACCAGGGGTCATAGTCTCAGGATAAGGGTTCGGCCATTTAAAGCTGAGATGAGGAGGAATTTCTTCACTCAGAGGGCGGTGAATCTTTGGAATTCTCTACCCCAGAGGGCTGTGGAGGCTGAGTCGTTGAGTATATTCAAGGCGGAGATCGATAGATTTTTGGACTCTAGGGGAATCGAGGGATATGGGGATCGGGCGGGAAAGTGGAGTTGAGGTCAAAGATCAGCCATGATCTTATTGAATGGCAGAGCAGGCTCGAGAGGCCGAATGGCCGACTCCTGCTCCTATTTCTTATGTTCTTATGATGAACCGCCTGGAAACTGCAAGATCAGCCCTTAACCTTCTAAATTCCAGGGAATGCAACCCTAATTTGTGTAATCGCTCCTCGTAACTTAACTATCCATGAAACTCTCCTCGTAACTTAACAGGTCCATGAAAAGGGAGGCGGGGGTATCATTACGAATCGGCCGAGACCGAAACAGTAGCAATCGCCATTATTGAGTCTCTCGCGGCTCTCAAGGTAAAGCCTATCATTCAGACCAAGGCATCCCCGAACAGTCACGGAATATAAAGCGTCGCACATAGAGCACGGCGCCTCCGGTGCTAACCTGGGTCAGGGAAACCTACCTGTAGACAAAGCGAGACCGCAAAGCAAAACAAGAGCAACTAAACTCATTGCCGACGCTCTATGCAGTTGAGTTGTAATAACCAATAAGCGGAAATAGTTTCTCTCTATCTACGCTATCTGTCCCCCTTAATATCTTGCAAACTTCAATCAAACCACCCCCTAATCCTCTAATCTTCAGGGAATGCAACCCTAGTAATCTACGGGCAGCGGCTGTTCTGGGAAATCTACCTCAAAGCACTGGAGAGGTACCACCAACGCTGCCTCCGCAAGGTCCTGCCAATCCGTCAGTGTTCTCGCTCAGGTCAACATCCCCAGCATCGAAGCTCTGACCACGCTCGATCAGCTCCGATAGACGGGCCTCATCGTCCGGATGCCCGATACGAGACTCCCAAAACAAGCGCTCTACTCGAAGCTCCGACATGGCAAGAGAACCCCAGGTGGGCAGAGGAAACGCTTCAAGGACACCCTCAAAACCTCCTTGAAAAAGTGCAACATCCCCACCGACACCTGGGAATCCCTGGCCCCAAGACCGCACAAAGTGGAGGAGAAGCATCCGGAAAGGCGCCGAACACCTCGAGTCTCTTCGCCGGGAGCAAGCGGAAGCCAAGCGCAAGCAGCGGAAGGAGTGCACGTCAACCCAAGCACCCCACCCACCCGCCCCTTCAACCACCGTCTGCCCCACCTGTGACAGAGACTGTAGGTCCCGCATTGGACTCATCAGTCACCTGAGAACTCATTCTTAATGTGGAAGCAAGTCATCCTCGGTTCCGAGGGACTGCCTAAGAAGGGAAGTCTACGCTGCAGTCCCTGCAAGGCCAACATGTCCTTCCCGAGATGTGCTGCCCAGAATTGAATCAAGATCTCACAGCTGGGCGGGAGGAAGCCGTTCCGTTGCATGTTGAAGGGCTGTAAAGCATGATGGAGATCTGCTGGGCGCACATGTTGTACAGCGCAGGCTTAACCTGTCCTGGGATTGTGCTGGCATTGAAGAAAGACAGGGACGACTAAAGTGTCCTTCGCCCCTTCACCAACACAGAATTAAAGGACTGTGCACAAGATAAACTTGAAAGAAAGAAAAAACAAAGAGGGAAAAAAGAAAGAGACAGAAAGAGAGAAAGAAAGAGAGAAAGAAAGAAAGAGAGAAAGAAAGAGAGAAAGAAAAAAGAGAGAAAGAAAGAGAGAAAGAAAGAAAAAGAGAAAGGAAGGAAGAAAGGAAGGAAGAAAGTGAGAAAGAAAGAGAAAGAAATAAAGGAAGAAAGGAAGAAAGAAAGAGAGAAAGGAAGAGGGAGAGAAAGAAAGAAAAAAGAGAAAGAAAGAAAGAAAGAAAGAGAGAAAGAAAGAAAAAGATAAAAAGAGAGAAAGAAAAAGAGAGAAAGAAAGAAAAAAGGAAAGAGAGAAAGAAAGAGAAAGAAAGAAAGAGAGAAGGAAAGAAACAAAGAGAAAAAACAAGAGAGATAAAGAAAGAGAAAGAGAGAGATAAAAAAGAGAAAGAAAGAGAGAAAGAGAGATAAAAGAAAGAAAGAGAAGGAGAGAGAGAAAGAAAGTAAAAAGTATGAAAGCTAGCATAGACCAGTTGGGCCGAATGGCCTGTGTCTGTGCGACTATCTACCCGATGATGTAACTCTGCCGCCTGCTCCACCAGATTCTGCCATCCCGGTGCAAAGGGCTTTTGGACACAGCCCGTTGGGTCAAGTGCTAACTCAGTGTCTCCGCCCTCAGGAGGCCTTCACAGATTGGTGGGGTGCACCGACCACGCCAGTCTTTAGCACTATCCCACTCCTGCGCTTTGGATTCTAGATTGAAAAGGACGTTGGCCAACAGAAAGAACAATGCAGGACCACATGGTTCCTGTGAAAGGGATTGGTTAACCCCTTTACTTCTTTTTACGTTGCAGTACCAGGATGCCGGTTACTGGGCGAGCGGCTTGCAGTCTTCGATTCAGGTTGATTACGAATCTTGCTGCATATACAAAGAAGTCATCATTCTCACGACCTGCCGTGGAGCTAACCCCATCGGCGGACACACAGGCTCTGCCATAGGCTTTGTGGTTGGCAATGACATAGGAATGAATTAGCCCGCATATGAACGAGGTAGATCACATATGGACTGCTGGGTTTACATATACAGCCATGCAATGTTTCACACATTTACCTCGTTGAAGGAGACTCACCAAAGCATCTTTGTTGTCTTAAGTACAAATTCTAGAGGGACCACATTCTACCCTACGTAAACTTGAGGTCATCCAAAACTCGGCTGCCGCGTGTCCTAACTCGCACTAAGTCCCGCTCCCCCATCACCTCCTGTGCTTGCTGACCTACATTGGCTCCCGGTTAAGCAGACGGGTTACAAATCCCTACTTCAATTGTGCTCGCTGCTGATCACCAATTCCGTTTAGATCAGCATGGGCTCCTCACAAGCACATCCAATGATCATGTCGTTGTGAGCCATTTGGTGGGTATTTTGCTTTCTGATTGCAGAGTTCAATGTCGTTGGGAAAAAATTATATTCAGGTAAACGTTGGGAAGAAACATTGTTCAAATCTGAACCAGCTCATTCATAAGTGAAATAGCTAACTCATTCATGTGAGCTACTTCATTCATATATGAGCTAATGTGTTCATATGAGCTAATTTATTCATATGTGAGCTAATTTATTCATATATATAAGCTAATTTATTCATATGTGAGCTAAAGCATTTATATATGAGCTAATTTATTCACATATAAGCTAATTTAGTCATAGATGAGATAATGTATTCACATGTGAGCTGATTATTCATATGTGAACTGATTTATTCATATGTAAGCTAATTTATTCATGAATGATCTAATTTATGCATAGATAAGCTAATTCATTCACATAGGAGCTAATTTGTATATAGATGAGCTAATTTATTCATACATGAGCTTATTTATTTATAGATGATCTAATTTATTTGTATGTGAGCTCATTTATTCATGTATGAGCAAATTTATGCATCGTTAAGCTAATTCATTCATATGTAAATCAATGTATTTATAGATGAGCTAATTCATTCATATATGAGCCAATGTATTCATGCATGAGCTAATTTATTTATATATGAACATGATCTAATTAATTTATAGCTTAGTTAATGTATTCATAGACGAACTAATGTTTTCATACATACACTAATTTATTCGTATGTGTGCTGATTTATTCATATGAGCTAATTTATTCTTATTTGTGCTAAGTCATTCACATATCAGCTATTTGGTTCATATTTGATGAATGGCATAGCAAAACATCTTAATAGATTTGTAAGTAGGCCTGCGATCCTCAATACTGTATAAACATCTGATGGGTAATTATATCTTTGGACTGTTGCCAATGATCGGCAAGATGTGAACTACATTGAGGCAATAACCCTGTTTGCAATCATAGACATTAATTTAGAAAGGTTATTTACAGCCACATTAAAGGTTTGTGATGAAGATAAGGTAATACAGATCAGCAAGCCTTAGAGTTTCAGAGAATGGGAGTCATTTACCACCTTTACGCTTTCTCTCAAGCTCTCCTCACCTATTTGCGTTATTTTATCATTCCTGTCATAGAGGCACTTTATAGTCTTCTGGACTCAACATTGAGTTCAACAATTTCAGACCATAACCTCTGCCCCCATTGTTTTGGATAGCAGCTGTTAATGATGCTGTCATTCCCATTTACACCTCCTCTAGACCCATCTTTTGTCTCTTTACTTGTCCCATTACCTTCTCCTCGCGCCTTGCACCATCATCCCATTTGTCATTTAATCTCTCCCTATCGCAGACCTTCCCTTTTGTCCTTTCCTCCCCTCTCCCGCTTTCCCTGCCCCTGCACTTGCTGTTACATCTCCAACTTTTTCCAGTTCTGACGAAGGGTCACAGACCTGAAACGTTGGCCCAGAAATTCGGGTCGGGGGCTTCCCGCAGGTGCAAGCCCCCGACCTGCACTTACCTAGCGCGCCGGCCATTGAGCTGTGGGCCCGCATGGGATTCTGATCCTGGACCTCCTGCAACTGCCGGCGCGCAGTGCTTGCATATCCCAGGGGCGCAGTTAGTTCGAAGCATCCCCTGGGATCACGTGGGCTATGGAGAACCAATGGTAGCAGGGAATGCTTCATTCATAAGTTTGATCTGTCAAACCTATAAATACTATAAGCCCCAAAACATCACTAAATCTTCAAATAAATTTTAAAAAACATCACATTTTTAAAATGAACTATAAATTACATGAAATAACTATTTTAAACAATAATTTAAATTTTTGAAAAAATTAATTACATTTTCTAACAGGGCTAAAAATAAACTTACCTTTCTTTAAAGTATTTAAAAATAATAAACCTGTGGAAAAAATGTTTTAATTTTAATTAATTCACCACTTACCTTGTAAAAAGCAGGCCTTGCGACTGCTTTTTACATGTCTAACTTCTGCAGACTTACCCTCCTGGGAAAACCTGCAAAAGAAACGTAAGATCGATGCGCACGCGCTGCCTCTCCGGCGCATGTGTTCGACCTCTGAACCCCTTCTTTCAGGGGAACGGAAGTGCTGGTTTCCCGCGCATGCGCAGTGCATGCACGAAACCGGCACTTCCATTGGGCTTACGGGTGAGTGCCCCGTGCGTACTCACCCGTGGAGACCCGAATTTTTGGGCCGTTAACTCTGTGCCTCTCTCCAGGGATGCTGCCTGACCCGCTGAGTGTTTCCAGCATTTGCTGTTTCTATTTCAGATTTCCAGCATCCGCAGTATTTTGATTTTGCCTTAAAACCTACCTCTTCGACCAGGCTTTTGGTCACCTGTCCCAATATCTCCTTATGTGGCTCAGTGTCGAATTTTGTCTGATTTACGCGCCTGTGAAGCGCCCTGGGACATTTTACTACTTTAAAGGCGCTATATAAATGCAAGTTATTGTGGTGGTGGAGGTGACTGTACCCTAGTGAAACAACCGCATTGTCCGCTCCCCCAGATATTACGTCTGTATTTAGCACCAACAGGTTCCGTGGCCTCGGCGTGACAACTCTTTCAATTCCGCTATTGCAATGATTTTAATTCCGTCGTGGTCACAAGCTATGGAAGTGTGTAAAAAGAGTAAACAGCTCAGGTGCTGCAACAAAAATAAAGTAGGTTTAAAGAGCACTCGCCCCTTGTCTCCTGAATGTCCGAGTGAGGTTTCAAGGGTCTCGACAGCCCCTCTGGTATCCCACCCAAGCCGCGCCTCTTCGTGAGTTTGTAGAGCGAGAGTGGGAAGGTTAGTGGACATTTAGGGTGATCACAACCTCGACCGACCCTGAGGTCCACACAGGCAGGTTTTTCACCAGTAGGAAGCCTGCCTGATTTCTCTTTCCCTCTCCGCTGTGCACAGAAGCACTGAGGCCAGTGTTATAGAACCTTCTACTGTGCAGTCTGTGATCACAAAGTTCAGCACAGCTCAGGGATGGCTTGCTGAAAGACTCCTAGTCTCTGTGACACACATAGGAACACAGGAACATAGGAACCTAGGAACCTAGGAACATAGGAACCTAGGAACCTAGGAACATAGGAACCTGGGAACACAGGAACATAGGAACCTAGGAACATAGTAACATAGGAACCTAGGAACATAGGAACCTGGGAACACAGGAACACAGGAACCTAGGAACCTAGGAACATAGGAACCTGGGAACATAGGAACCTGGGAACACAGGAAAATAGGAACCTGGGAACATGGGAACATAGGAACCTAGGAACATAGGAACCTGGGAACATGGGAACCTAGGAACATAGGAACCTAGGAACATAGTAACATAGGAACAAAAGAACCTAGGAACCTAGGAACATAGGAACATGGGAACCTAGGAACCTAGGAACATAGGAACCTGGGAACATAGGAACATAGGAACCTAGGAACCTGGGAACACAGGAACATAGGAACCTAGGAACATAGTAACATAGGAACCTAGGAACATAGGAACCTGGGAACACAGGAACACAGGAACCTAGGAGCCTAGGAACATAGGAACCTGGGAATATGGGAACATGGGAACCTAGGAACATAGGAACCTGGGAACATGGGAACATAGGAACCTAGGAACATAGGAACCTGGGAACATGGGAACCTAGGAACCTAGGAACATAGTAACATAGGAACATAGGAACATAGGAACCTAGGAACCTAGGAACATAGGAACATGGGAACCTAGGAACCTAGGAACATAGGAACCTGGGAACATGGGAACCTAGGAACATAGGAACATAGGAACATAGGAACCTAGGAACATAGGAACATAGGAACATAGGAACATGGGAACCTAGGAACCTGGGAACCTAGGAACATAGGAACATAGGGTCAGGAGGAGGCCATTCAGCCCCTCGAGCCTGTTCCACCATTCAATGAGATCATGGCTGATCTGCGACCTAACTCCATCTACCCACCTTTGCCCCACATCCCTTAATACCTTTGGTTAACAAAAATCTCAGATTTAAAATTAACAATTGATCGAGCATCAATTGCCATTTGCGGTAGAAAGTTCCAAACTTCTTTGTGTGTAGAAGTGTTTCCTAACTTCACTCCTGAAAGGTCTGGCTCTAATTTTTAGTCTATGTTCCCCTAGTCGTAGAATCCCCAACCAGCGGAAATAGTTTCTCTCTATCTACCCTAACAGTTCCCCTTAATATCTTGAAAACTGCGATCAGATCACGCCTTAACCTTCTAAATTCCGGGGAATACAACCCAAGTTTGCGTAATCTCTCCTCGTAACTTAACAGGTCCATGAAAAGGGAAGAGGGGGTATCATTGCGAATCAGCCGAGACCGAAACAATAGCAATCACCATTATTGTGTCTCTCATGGTTGAAAGCCTCTCAAGAGTGTATCATTCAGACCACGACATCCCCAAACAGTCACGGAATACAAATCATCGCACATAGAGCAGGGCGCCTCCTGGTGCTAACCTAGGTCAGCGAAACCTACCTGTGGACAAAGCGAGACCGCAAAGCAAAACGCGAGCAAGGAAACTCATTGCCGGCGCTCCCTGCAAGCGGAGTTGCAGTTCTCGAAACGTTTTTTCCCTCAAAGCTGTAGAGGGTGAAGCGTGCGTTTGAATTGCGTTCAGCTAAGGCGACGGGGGAACCCGACCAGCCGTAGGAGCAACGTCCAAATTTCGACCAGAGCCGTCGATCTCTTTTACGAAGCCCCCCGCGGAACTCAATGCGGCCATGCAGCACGGAGCAGGGTAGAGCCAGAATACACTTTGGGCTGCATCGATTTAACGGGAGGCGGTCCTCACGGCGAGTCCTTTCATTCTAACTCCTTCCAGACATTTCACTCCCGTTCTTCTTCCCTCCCTTCCATCCCGATAAAACTGCTTCTGCGATGTGATGACGGGAGAGTGGAGAGGCGCAATTAACTGCAGTTAATCCAAACATTGCCAGTGGTCAGTGTCCCACTGCTGTCTTCAGACAATAAATAGGGAAGTAATGCGTTCCCTTTTCAATTGGAAACGGAAATGATATCAGGTTCCATTGAGAGCTTCACACTAACTGGGTTGATGTTGCAATGTTAGACAGGACAACTGAATGGATTCAACACTGAGGGGGACTTTAATAAGCTTGCAGAATGGGCAAATGAAGTTCAACACAAACAAATGTGAGGTATTACATCTTGGTCGGAAGGGTCACAGCGCCAAGAACAAAAATCTCCAGCGAAGAGTGCTGCCCAATGCAACAATTGTCTTTGATTGGGGGAAAAATTCGGTATCGCCCCATTTGGAGCGCCGTTATCGGCCGTGCGCAAAGTTCAGCGCCTGGCACTAATTATCGTCTCCGACAGCAAACTTGTTTTTTTCGCCCCTGGTGGTGATTGGAGCGCTAAATCAGGCGCTTCACACCTGTCTTAAGGCGCAAAGGCCGAGGAGCGATGCGCTACCTGAGAGCGCTGGCGAAGCAAGGAAGGTCAAATCAAAATAAACCTGCAAAGTGCTGCTCAGTACTCAAAACTCCAGAAGCCTCTCTCTCTCTCTCAGAATGCGTGGTGCAAAAATGTCACCGACAAAAAAAGGCAGGAAGCGGTCGCCTTTAAATAGCGCTCCCCCAGTCCCTTCCCCACTGCAAAACGCTCCCCTCAACCTGTCGTTGCCAGCGGCAGGCGGTAAGGCAGGGGGCGCCACTCAATATCTGGTCCGGGGCACTAATGGGGCGTTGCGCACTCGACTGACGTCACGATCTGCCGGCGCAGGAGATCATGGCGGTAGTGTTTAGCGCCGCCGCAAAATGTCTAGTTAATTTCGCGAGCGGCGCAAACATCGCCGCCCCCAGGCGCTAGTTGCTTTGCGCCCCAATTGGCGCCCTCTTAAGGTGCTAACGGGAGGCGCAAACAACTGAATTTTTCCCAATGTTTCTTCCTTCCTTGGGAAAGAATTTTTAAATATCACCAGTGTGACATTATTGCAGAGCTTCCATAAGCAGTGCTCCCCCGCCCCCCACAGTTCCCAAATTTAAACAAATGTAGGTAACTGGTTTCAGGGTTCACTTCCGCATTTTCGTTCGGCGAGGTCTCAGCCGTGACTCAGTGGAGGGCACTTTCTCCGCGGAGTGAGAAGGTTGTAGGTTCGAGCCCCACGTCAGAGACTGGATCACAAAATCCAGGCCGATACTCTCCAGTGCATTACTGAGGGAGCGCCGCACTGTCGGAGGGGCAGTACTGAGGGAGTGCCGCACTGTCGGAGGGGCAGTACTGAGGGAGCGCCGCACTGTCGGAGGGGCAGTACTGAGGGAGCGCCGCACTGTTGGAGGGGCAGTACTGAGGGAGCGCCGCACTGTCGGAGGGGCAGTACTGAGGGAGCGCCGCACTGTCGGAGGGGCAGTACTGAGGGAGTGCCGCACTGTCGGAGGGGCAGCACTGAGGGAGCGCCGCACTGTTGGAGGGGCAGTACTGAGGGAGCGCCGCACTGTCGGAGGGGCAGTACTGAGGGAGCGCTGTACTGTCGGAGGTGCAGTACTGAGGGAGCGCCGCACTGTCGGAGGGGCAGTACTGAGGGAGCGCCGCACTGTCGGAGGGGCAGTACTGAGGGAGCGCCGCACTGTCGGAGGGGCAGTACTGAGGGAGCGCTGTACTGTCGGAGGGGCAGTACTGAGGGAGCGCTGTACTGTCGGAGGTGCAGTACTGAGGGAGCGCCGCACTGTCGGAGGGGCAGTACTGAGGGAGCGCCGCACTGTCGGAGGGGCAGTACTGAGGGAGTGCCGCACTGTCGGAGGGGCAGCACTGAGGGAGCGCCGCACTGTTGGAGGGGCAGTACTGAGGGAGCGCCGCACTGTCGGAGGGGCAGTACTGAGGGAGCGCCGCACTGTCGGAGGGGCAGTACTGAGGGAGCGCCGCACTGTCGGAGGGGCAGTACTGAGGGAGCGCCGCACTGTCGGAGGGGCAGTACTGAGGGAGTGCCGCACTGTCGGAGGGGCAGCACTGAGGGAGCGCCGCACTGTTGGAGGGGCAGTACTGAGGGAGCGCCGCACTGTCGGAGGGGCAGTACTGAGGGAGCGCTGTACTGTCGGAGGTGCAGTACTGAGGGAGCGCCGCACTGTCGGAGGGGCAGTACTGAGGGAGCGCCGCACTGTCGGAGGGGCAGTACTGAGGGAGCGCCGCACTGTCGGAGGGGCAGTACTGAGGGAGCGCTGTACTGTCGGATGGGCAGTACTGAGGGAGCGCTGTACTGTCGGAGGTGCAGTACTGAGGGAGCGCCGCACTGTCGGAGGGGCAGTACTGAGGGAGCGCCGCACCGTCGGAGGGGCAGTACTGAGGGAGCGCCGCACTGTCGGAGGGGCAGTACTGAGGGAGCGCCGCACTGTCGGAGATGCAGTACTGAGGGAGTGCCGCACCGTCGGAGGTGCAGTACTGAGAGAGCACCACACTGTCGGAGGGGCAGTACTGAGGGAGCGCCGTACTGTCGGAGGGGCAGTACTGAGGGAGCGCCGCACTGTCGGAGGGGCAGTACTGAGGGAGCGCCGCACTGTCAGAGTTGCAGTACTGAGGGAGTTACCACACTGTCGGAGGGGCAATACTGAGGGAGCGCCGCACTGTCGGAGGTGCAGTCCTGAGAGAGCGCTGCACTGTCAGGGGGCAGTACTGAGAGAGCGCTGCAGTGTCAGAGGGGCAGTACTGAGGGAGCGCCGCACTGTCGGAGAGGCAGTACACAGGGATCGCCGCACTGTCGGAGGGCAGCACTGAGGGAGCGCCGCACTGTCGGAGGGGCAGTACTGAGGGAGCGCCGTACTGTCGGAGGGGCAGTGCTGAGGGAGCGCTGCACTGTCGGGGGGCAGTACTGAGGGAGCGCCGCACTGTCGGAGGGGCAGTACTGAGGGAGCGCCGCACTGTCGGAGATGCAGTACTGAGGGAGTGCCGTACCATTGGAGGGGCAGTACTGAGGGAGCACCACACTGTCGGAGGGGCAGTACTGAGCAAGCGCCGTACTGTCGGAGGGGCAGTACTGAGGGAGCACCGCACTGTCGGAGGGGCAGTACTGAGGGAGCGCCGCACTGTCAGAGGTGCAGTACTGAGGGAGTGCCACACTGTCGGAGGGGCAATACTGAGGGAGCACCGCACTGTCGGAGGGGCAGTCCTGAGAGAGCGCTGCACTGTCGGGGCGCAGTACTGAGAGAGCGCTGCAGTGTCAGAGGGGCAGTACTGAGGGAGCGCCGCACTGTCGGAGAGGCAGCACAGAGGGATCGCCGTACTGTCGGAGGGCAGCACTGAGGGAGCGCCGCACTGTCGGAGGGGCAGTACTGAGGGAGCGCCGTACCGTCGGAGGGGCAGTGCTGAGGGGGCGCTGCACTGTCGGGGGGCAGTACTGAGGGAGCGCCACACTGTCGGAGGGGCAGTATTGAGGGAGCGCCACACTGTCAGAAGGGCAGTACTGAGGGAGTGCCGCACTGTTGGAGGGGCAATACTGAGGGAGCGCTGCACTGTCGGAGGGGCAGTACTGAGAGAATGCCGCACTGTCGGAGGGGCAGTCTTGAGGTAGTGCCGCACTGTTGGAGGGGCAGTACTGAGGGAGCGCCGCACTGTCGGAGGGGCAGTACTGAGGGAGCGCTGCACTGTCAGAGGGGCAGTACTGAGGGAGCGCCGCACTGTCAGAGGGGCAGTACTGAGGGAGCGCCGCACTGTCGGAGGGGCAGTACTGAGAGAGTGCTGCCAGAGGGTAGGAAAGGAGCTCACTTATCACTATTTTAAAATGTTCTCATGGAATGTGGGCATTTATTGTCCATCACTAAGTGCCCTTGAGAATGTGCTGGTGAGCCGCCTTCTTGAACTGCAGAGGGCATTTAAAAGTCAACCATACTGCTGTGGGTCTGGAGTCTCATATAGGCCAGACCGGGTAAGGATGGCAGATTTCCTTCCCTGAAGGACATTATTGAACCAGATGGGTTTTAAAGCAATGTGATAGTTTCATTACGGATGTTAGTTTTTAATTCCAGATTTATTTATTAACTGAATTTAAAGTCCCCAGCTGTCTGCGATGGGATTTGAACTCAAGTTTCACAGTTTCAATGGGCCAGGGCCTGTGGATTACTAGTCCAGTAGCATAACCAATATGCTGCCGTGCCCATCGATTTCGAGGGTGCGAGTCTAGGTTGGGTAGAGGAACAAAGGGATCTCGGAGCACAAATACACAAATCACTAAAAGTTGCGACACAGGTTAGCAAGGCCATAAAAATAGCAAACCAAGCACTAGGGATTATTTCTAGAGGGATAGAATTGAAAAGAACGGAAGTTATGCTAAACCTGTATCGAACCTTGGTTAGACCACACTTGGAGTACTGCGTACAGTTCTGGTCACCATATTATAAAAAGGATATAGAGGCACTGGAGAGGGGGCAGAGAAGATTTACAAGGATGATCCCAGAAATGCGAAGGTACACCTATCAGGAAAGGATGAACAGGCTGGGTCTCTTTTCTCTTGAAAAGAGAAGGCTGAGGGGGGACCTAATAGAGGTCTATAAAATGATGAAAAGTTTTGATAGAGTGGATACAGAGAGAATGTTTCCACTTGTGGGGAAGAGCATAACTAGAGGCTGTAGGAGTCTACGTACTCCTAGCAAAAAATACTGAACTCGGAGAGGTTCAACAGAAAAGGTTTAATTGTTGAGAATGCATGTTGAACACAAAATGGCGTCAGAGACTACACCAAGTTCGACCGTCTTTCATCAGTCCACAGCTTCGACTGCTCCTCCCCCGCTCTGGGCTTAACTATGTTGCAGATTGAGTTTCTTAAAGGTGTGATCCTTCTTAGAGGCATGACGCCTGATTTATAGTCTACGGACCGAAAAGCGGATTGTGTCCTTTCTGTGATCGGTACGCCACAAGGCCATCAATATAAGATAATCACCAAGAAATCCAACAGGGAATTCAGGAGAAACTTCTTTACCCAGAGAGTGGTGAGAATGTGGAACTCGCTACCACAGGGAGTGGTTGAAGCGAATAGTATCGATGCATTTAAGAGGAGGCTGGACAAGTATATGAGGGAGAAGGGAATAGAGGGTTACGTTGATAGAGTGAGATGAGGAAAGACGGGAGGAGGCTCGAGTGGAGCATAAATGCTGGCATGGACTGGTTGGGCCGAATGCCTGTTTCTGTGCCGTATATCCTGTGTAACCCTACGTATTATTAACTCTATTAAATAGCTGTTGAGTGCGATAACCTAATATTGATTGGCACCGCCAAGGGAACCGGAAATTCGACGAAGATTTCTAAAGCAGTTTGCCCATTTGATAGCAAACACGAGAGTGTCTGGCTGTGTTTACATTGGGTCTTTTGTTGGCTGGAATTTTCCGCTGCTAGGACAGGCTGAGGACACATATATCAAAATTAGCAAACTGAACACGTCATTTTCTGAAGCATAAGGACATAAGAATTAGGGACAGGAGTTGGCCATTCGGCCCCTCGAGCCTGCTCCCCCATTCAATAAGATCATGGCTGTTCATCGACCTCATCTCCACTTTCCCGCACTATCCCCATATCCCTTGATTCCCTTAATATTCAAAAATCTATCAATCTCTGTCTTGAATATACTCAACGACTGAGCCTCCACAGCCCTCTGGGGTAGAGAATTCCAAAGATTCACCACCCTCTGAGTGAAGAAATTCCTCCTCATCTCAGTCCTAAATGGCCGAGCCCTTATTGTGAGACTGTGACCCCTGGTTCTAGACGCTCCAGCCAGGGGGAAACAACCTCCCTGCATCTACCCTGTCAAGCCATGTAAGAATTTTATACGTTTCAATGAGTTCACCTCTCATTCTTCTAAATTTTAGGGAATATAGGCCTAGTCTACTCAATCTCTCCTCATAGGACAATCCCCCCATCCCAGGAACCAGTCTGGTGAACCTTCGTTGCACTCCCTCTATGGCAAGTATATCTGATATGTATACCGATATCAGGAAAGGATGAACAGGCTGGGTCTCTTTTCTCTTGAAAAAGAGAAGGCTGAGGGGTGACCTAATCGAGGTCTTTAAAATGATGAAAGGTTTTGATAGAGTGGATACAGAGAGAATGTTTCCACTTGTGGGGAAGAGCATAACTAGAGGCCATCAATAGAAGATAGTCACCAAGAAATCCAATAGGGAATTCAGGAGAAACTTCTTTACACAGAGAGTGGTGAGACTGGGGAACTCGCTACCACAGGGAGTGGTTGAAGCGAAGAGTATGGATACATTTAAGGGGAGGCTGGACAAGCACAGGAGGGAGAAGGGAATAGAGGGTTACACTGATAGATTGAGATGAGGAAAGACAGGACGAGGCTCGAGTGGAGCATAAACGCCGCATGGACTGGTTGGGCCGAATGCCCTGTTTCTGTGCCGTATATCCCATGTAATCCTTCCTTAGGTAAGGAGATCAAAACTGTCCACAATACTCCAGGTGTGGTCTCACCAGGGCCCTATATAATTGCAGTAAGACTTCTTTCCTCTTATACTCCAATCCCTTTGTAATAAAGGCCAACATTCCATTTGCTTTCCTAATTGCTTGCTGTACCTGCATGTTAACTTTTAGTGATTCATGTACAAGGACACCCAGGTCCCTCTGAACACCAACATTTTCCAATCGCTCACCATTTAAAAAATGCTCTGCTTTTCTATTTTTCTGACCAAAGGGGATAGCTTCACATTTCTCCGCATTATATTCCATCCGCCATGTTCTTGCCCACTTATGTAACCTGTCTGTAGACGTTTGCAGCCACGAGACGTGAGCTCACGGTGTGCATTAGAGGCACTGTAGCGGAAAATTGCAGGAGCATGTATCGATTTGTATGTGGGTTCAATGACGACACATTCATGAGAGAGATGTCTTTTTATCTAAAGTATGTTCAACTCAGTTAACAGCATTACAGGAGACATCATGTTAGAGATCCATCTAAAACGAAAGTAAAAACTAAACTGCTTGTCTCTCACATGCCCTCTGCTGGTCAGGCATAAGTAATCAATCAGGCAAACATGCTGGTAAGGCATCATAATCAAACAGGCAAATACCATCACTATTTGCTGATATCATTACATCTCCCTTTCTTAAAACAAAAGTATTTTACTTTTATCTAACAACATGTTTTCTTTGTATTACTCTTCATCTTAACTGTAACACTTAATGAACTTACATTATCATTATCATTATCAAGGTTTTTTAACCTTGCTTTGTGTGTTCACATGAAATATGTAAATACACTAGAATTTGAAGAAAGAATAAGATAACATTACTTCCTTCTATAACAAGAGTCCTTAAATTTGCTCAATGAGTCTCTCAGGAGGCTTCACGTGTCTTGAGGATTTTCTGATTGATTGTCCTTGAATCTGAGTTGTTGCCTCAGATGATGCTTTCTCAGCTGCGTGATCAGGTTGTTCAACAGTATCAGTCTTTTGACCTGCTGTGTGATCAGGTTGTTCAACAGTATCAGTCTTTTGACCTGCTGTGTGATCAGGTTGTTCAACAGTATCAGTCTTTTGACCTGCTGTGGCTGGTCCCATGAGAAGATCCCGACGATTTCTTCTCAGAACAGCACCCTCATCTGTCTGAATGGTGTATGATCTTGGTTGAACTTCGCTCAGGACAGTTCCCTTCTGAGTCCATATGTTTGTTTTGTCTTTGAACTTTACTTGGTCACCAGTGTGGAGTTCAGGTAGGTTTTGTGTTCCTCTGCCATAGTAGTACTTTTGCTTTTCTTTCTGTTGTTCTTTGAACTTCCTCACTTTCTCCCCCTCTTTTGTTTTCAGGAGGTTCTCCGGGATGGGTAGGTTTGACCTTAGCCAACGTCCCATAAGGAGTTGGGCTGGTGACATACCACACTCGAGCGGCGTTGTGCGGTATACAAGCATGCTCTGGTAGAAGTCAGTTCCACTGTCTTTTGCCTTGTACATCAGTCTTTTCACTGTCTGGACCGATTTTTCCACTAGTCCATTGGGCTGTGGAAAGTGAGGACTTGACATTGTGTGGACAAAGTCCCACTCTTTGGCAAAGTGTCGAAAACTTGCATTGTAAAATTGGGGTCCGTTGTCTGTGAAGACCTCGCTTGCCATGCCATGTCTGGAGAATATGGCTTTCATACATGTTATCACAGCATCTGCAGTGGTGGTGTACAGTCTACAAACCTCTGGATACAGGGAGTAATAGTCTGTGACTACAAGATAGTCCTTCCCTTGACATACGAATAGGTCAGCGCCTACCTTCTGGTAAGGTCTGTCTGGCGCTGGGTGTGGCTTTAGTGGTTCTACCGGATTGCTTGCTCGATATTTCAGGCATATTGTGCAGTTTGACACCTCATTTGTCACATCTTGGTTGATTCGTGGCCAGTACATCACCTCTCATGCTCTTTTCTTACACTTTTCGATTCCCAGATGTCCTCCATGGATCTTTTTCAACATCTCTTTTCTCAGACTCTTTGGGATACCTATTTTACTTCCTTTGTAGATGATGTCTTCGACCACTGATAGTTCCGCCCTGCAGTTCCAGTACTCTGCCATGTCAGGTGAGCAGTCTTGCTTCATGTTGGGCCATCCATCCAAGATGCTTTTTCTCAGTCATCTCATTGTTTCATCTATCTTCTGAATCACGTTCAGGCTTTCCATCCTGTCCAACTCTGCCTTCAGTTGCTTTTGAAGAGCAAACGGAACTTTTCTGCATGGATGTATAACCGGTGTCATACTTTTATCTACTCTGATCGTGTGTTCTCCTGGAATGCAGCCTAGACCCTTAAATAGGTCGTTGTACTCTTTCATGAGTTCATCATAGACTGTCTCTCCTTCGCTTTCCACAACGAGGACTCTCTTTACCAGGTTCAGTCTCTCACAGGCTTTTAAACCTAGTATGGCTTGCACATCCTTTGGCACCACGATTAATGCTAGCATGCGCTCTCTGTCCTTATGTGTTACTTTGACAATGCATCTTCCTTTCACTGGTATATCAGTACCTGAGTATCCTGTCACTTTCACTTTTATTCCATGTATCTTTGGTCTGGGTTTAATTTTCTTAAAATCAGTCTCTGATATCACATTAACTTGTGCTCCAGTAACCAATTTAAATGGAATATGTATGTCATTCACTTTTAGTGTCAACATCCAGTCTCTTTTTTCTTTTTTGTTTTCAGACACAACATCTACATAGAACTCCTCTATCTCGCTTTCATCTACTGCATGGACCTTGCTTTGTTGCGCTTGGTTCTTACAGCAACGGGCATAATGGTTGTTTTTGTTGCAACTATTGCATGTTTTACCATATGCTGGACACTTTCTTGGTGGATGCTGTGTACCGCATCGACTACATGACTTTCGATTGTCCCTTTCATTTTTGTTCGCTGGCCACGCCTCTTTTTTCACATTGGCGTTCTTTTTGTTAAACGGTTTGTGTCCGTTCATTCTCACAGCATCCACGTTGCAGCTACTGTCACTGAACAGCTCCTTTGCCTGCAACTTCACAGTCTCTGTAGCCCTACACAGTGCTATGGCTTTTCCCAGGTCTAGATCTTGCTCTCTTAGCAGTCTTTCCCTTAGACCATTATCTAGAATACCACACCCCAGTCTGTCTTTTATCAGCGAGTCTGTCAGTCCCCCAAATTCATATGTTTTGCTTCAGTTTCTCAGTTCAGTCACATACTGATCAATAGTCTCACCCGTTTTCTGTACACATGTGAAAAATCTGTGCCTCTCAAACGTCACGTTACGTTTAGGTATGCAGTAGGCCTCAAACTGTTCCATTATTTTATCTAGCTTCATTTTGTCTCCATCAGCAGCGAATGTGAAGTTATTATACACCTCCAGCGCTTCATCACCCACGACATGTAAGAACACTGACGCTTTCATTTTATCACTTTTCTCGTCAGCTCCGATTGCTGATAAATACAACTCCAAACGTTGTTTGAATCTCCTCCAATTTTCAGCCACATTACCTGTCAACTGAAGCTTCGCCGGTGGGTGTAAACCTTCCATTTTTCACTTCGTTAGCTATTCTCCAATGGTAAGTAACAATGTTCTCTTTTGGCTAGCTAATATGTGGAGAGCTGATTTAACTTCAGATTTTTCCTCTTCATCTCTTTCAATCACTTCTGACACCAAGTATCGATTTGTATGTGGGTTCAGTGACGACACATTCATGAAAGAGATGTCTTTTTATCTAAAGTATGTTCAACTCAGTTAACAGCATTACAGGAGACATCATGTTAGAGATCCATCTAAAACTAAAGTAAAAACTAAACTGCTTGTCTCTCACATGCCCTCTGCTGGTCAGGCATAAGTAATCAATCAGGCAAACATGCTGGTAAGGCATCATAATCAAACAGGCAAATACCATCACTATTTGCTGATATCATTACAGAGCACTCTTTGAAAGAAACCAATATAAGTACGGCCATCCGTATAATAATTCCTGTCAATAAGGCAAGCTGCGTTTGAAATCTTCACTTAATTTCCCATTCCTGTGTAGGTGCCAATCAATATTAAACAACAACAACAACTTGTATTTATATAGCGCCTTTAACATAGTAAAACGTCCCAAGTCGCTTCACAGGCGTACTATCAGAAATAATTGACACCGATCCACATAAGGAGAAATTAGGGCAGGTGACCAATAGCTGGGTAAAAGAGGTAGGTTTTAAGGAGCGCCTTAAAGGAGGAGAGAGAGGTAGCGAGGCGGAGAGATTTAGGGAGGGAATTCCAGAACTTAGGGCCCAGGCAACAGAAGGCACGGCCACCAATGGTTGAGTGATTATAATCTGGGATGCTCAAGAGGGCAGAATTAGAGGAGCGCAGATATCTCGGGGGGATTGTGGGGCTGGAGGAGGTTACAGAGATAGGGAGGGGCGAGGAGGCCACGGAGGGATTCGAAAACATGGATGAGAATTTTGAAATCGAGGCGCTGCTTAACCGGGAGCCAATGTAGGTCAGCGAGCAACAGGGGAGATGGGCGAACGGGACTTGGTGCGGGTTAGGACACGGGACAGCCGAGGTTTGGATGACCTCAGGTTTACGTTGGGTAGAACGTGGGACGCCAGCCAGGAGTGCGTTGGAATAGTCAAGTCTAGAGATAACAAAGGCATAAGAACATAAGAAATAGGAGCAAGAGTAGGTCATTCGCCCCCTCGAGCCTGCTCCGCCATTCAATAAGATCATGGCTGATCTGATCTTGGCCTCAGCTCCACTTCCCTGCCTGCTCCCCATAACCCTTGACCCCCTTATCATTCAAAAATCTGTCTATCTCCACCTTAAATAGATTCAATGACCCAGCCTCCACAGCTCTCTGGGGCAGAGAATTCCACAGATTCACGACCCTCTGAGAGAAGAAATTCCTCCTCATTTCCGATTTAAATGGGTGCCCCCTTATTCTGAAATTATGCCCCCTAGTTCTAGATTCCCCTACGAGGGGAAACATCCTCTCTGCATCTACCCTGTCAAGCCCCTTCAGAATCTTATATGTTTCAATAAGATCCCCTCTCAATCTTCTAAACTCCAATGAGTATCAGCCTAACCTGCTCAACCTTTCCTCATAAGATAGGTTTTCATGGATGAGGGTTTCAGCAATGGATGGCACACAGCCGCTAATTAATAGTATTAATATTGTTAAATCCATATAACCCTCCTGTTTGTATTAATGTGTTTGCTAGCCTCAAAATTATCGCCTGCAATTTCCTGGGGTGGCGTTCTTCTGATCGGCCACCGTGACATCGGCGGGATCCCCGTTAACATGGCCAACCAAGGTTCCCATCGAACCTCCGCCGAAGATTGGAAGAAAATTAATTGAGGTTTTCCGACGTGCAGTGAATGAAAGCAAGCGGACAAGCGGGGTTGGAGTATAAAAGCAGTAAAGTCCTGCTACAACTGTACAGGGTATAAGTGAGACCACACCTGGAGTACTGTGTACAGTTTTGGTCTCCTTATTTAAGGAAGGATATACTTGCATTGGAGGCAGTTCAGAGACGATTCACACGGTTGATTCTTGAGATGAAGGGGTTGACTTATGAAGAAAGGTTGAGCAGGTTGGGCCTATACTCATTGGAGTTTAGAAGAATGAGAGGGGATCTTATCGAAACATATAAGATACTGAGGGGGCTCGACAGGGTAGATGCAGAGAGGATGTTTCCCCTCGTGGGGAAATCTAGAACTCGGGGGCACAGTTGCAGAATAAAGGGTCGCCCTTTTAGAACTGAGATGAGGAGGAATTTCTTCTCTCAGAGGGTCGTAAATCTGTGGAATTCTCTGCCCCAGAGAGCCGTGGAGGCTGGGTCATTAAATACATTTAAGGTGGAGATAGACAGATTTTTGCAAGATAAGGGAGTGAAGGGTTATGGGGAGCGGGCAGGGAAGTGGCTTTGAGCCCGAGATCAGCCATGATCTTATTGAATGGCGGAGCAGGCTCGAGGGGCCAAGTGGCCTCTTCCTGCTCCTATTTCTTATGTTCTTATGTTCTTGGGTTGGGTGGTGCAATGGTTGTGCTGGTGGAATAATAATCCAGCGCACGTGAGTTCAAGATCGACCGTGGCATAGAAAACATAGAAAAATAGGAGCAGGAGTAGGCCATTCAGCCCTTCGAGCCTCCTCCGCCATTCAATATGATCATGGCTGATCCTCTATCTCAATATCATATTTCCGTTCTCTCCCCATACCCCTTGATGTCTTTTGTGTCTAGAAATCTATCTATCTCCTTCTTAAATATATTCAGTGACTTGGCCTCCACAGCCTTCTGTGGTAGAGAATTCCACAGGTTCACCACCCTCTGAGTGAAGAAATTTCTCCTCATCTCAGTCCTAAATGTCCTATCCCGTATCCTGAGACTGTGACCCCTCGTTCTAGACCCCCCAGCCAGGGGAAACATCCTCCCTGCATCCAGCCTGTCTAGCCCTGTCAGAATTTTATACGTTTCAATGAGATCCCCTCTCATTTTTCTAAACTCTAGTGAATACAGGCCTAGTCGACCCAATCTCTCCTCATACGACAGTCCTGCCATCCCAGGAATCAGTCTGGTGAACCTTCGCTGCACTCCCTCTATGGCAAGTATATCCTTTCTTAGGTGGCAGTTTAAGAATTTCAATTTAGTTTTTAGGAAAGAGAAATCTGGAACTAAAAAGCTGGTCTCAGTAAAAGTAACCATGGAAATGCCTGATTGGTGTAAAAACCCAACTGGTTCCCTAATATCCTTTAGGGAAGGAAGCCTGTCGCACATGCCTGTCTCGGCTTTATTAGCTGTGGCATACAATATGTGGTATCTTGAGGTGGCCATTGTAGTGTATGTATCCGTCTACCTTTAAGAAAACCATTGTATGTAACCGTTCACCTTTAAGAGAACTATTTTAGGTGTGGCACTACTTTGTTGGCTTCTGTATACTGTAATACCGACGGTGACCACACCGGTATATAAGTGCTGTGTCACGATTTATTTGGCAGATTCGCCCTGACCTTTGAATAGTAAAGTCCTGTTTTAAGTTACTCTGGTAGTCTGTGTATTAATTAACTAAACAACTCACAGACTTTACAGTGGCGACGAGTCCGATCGTACCCTGCGGCAACAATACTTCCGAAGCAGTTAACGAGCGTTGAGAAGAGGCAACCGCTCTCGTCATTCTGCTGGGAGAAAACTCGAGGCTGCAGAACTAGAAAGGAAGAAGAAGTTAGAGACAAAGACTTCCATCAGCAACAGGCACTGACTGTCCCTTCTGCCACGGTGAGGAGTGAGCCGATCAGCACGAGAAGCAAGGCGGCCACGGTGACTGTGAGTAAGGGAAAGTAAAAAGAATAACCGGAGGATAAGGGCGGTGCACTCGACCACGGTCGAGGGGGAAAGGAGCCGGACAGAAGTCGGGCCCAGAGGCGCTGAGACTGGGGCAGCGTGGAGCAAGGAAGCCGCGGTACAGATAGGCTGGGGGACACAACGGCGTCGGGAGACAGCTAGACCGCGACCGGCGAAAAAGGCCGGGCAGCGACCGAAGCCACGAAGCGCTGCGACCGGGAGCGTAGGCGCGGGAAGAGATAAACTCAGCCGCAGCCGGGGAGGGAAGCACCGGACTGCGAGAGGGCTGGGAGGCGCGATTGGGAGCCGAGTGAGCGGGAGAGGCAGAGCCGACCAAGGGGGAACTGAGCGAGAGCCAGTCCAGCGGCTGAAACTGTTCTCCGTCAACGGGGTGTACCCAGCGCCGGTAGAGCCGAGCGAGCGGGAGAGAGACAGAGCCCGAGCAAGGGGAACCGAGCGAGAGCCAGCCCAGCGGCTGAAACTGTTCGCCGTCAACGGGGTGTACCCAGCGCCGGTTGCCCTGCCGAGAAAAGGGAAAGCCCTGAAGCCGACGTGCAGGCTGTGAACCTGAAAGCCAGCGGCCGTCGCCCGTGGGGAAAGTGTACCCCTCCCGCTAGGGAAGAAACGCGGGAAGCCGCCATTAGGCGGGGAAGAAGACAGAAGCGGGAAACCGCCATTGAAGTGGGCGGGGAGAGAAGATAAGCGCGGGAAACCGCCATTTTCGCGGGAACCGCCATCTTGGAAAAAAAAATAAAAGAAAATTTAAAGAAATAATTCGTGGTGTTATCAGGAAGAGAGGAAGATACCTAAGCGTGGTAACATCAACGATTTTAATTCTGAGGTGGACGACTGGGCCACGTATGTGGAATGCATTGAGATCTATTGTGAGGCCAATAAAATAGAAGAAGATGACAAAGCTATAACCTTGCTAAACTCGATGGGCGCGAAGACATACGGGCTCTTGAAGCATCTACTAGCACCAGCTAAACCGGCGGATCAGACTTTCGATGATATTGTGACTGTTCTGAAGGATCACTTGAACCCCACACCGTTGATGTTGGCGGAACGATTCAAATTCTATGCGAGAACGCAAAGGAAAGACGAAAGCAACGCAGAATACTTGGTCGAACTGCGTAGACTTGCGAAACACTGCCAGTTTGGAGGGAATCTGACAGAGGCATTGCGAGACAAGTTCGTGTGCGGGTTGTCAAAGGAAGGAACGCAAAAGCGACTACTCGAAGAGAACGACCTTACACTTGACAGGGCTGTCCTTATTGCAGCATCGCACGAAGCCACAGTGAAGGGAACTGCGGAAATGCAGCTAAAGGCAGCGGCACTCAGTGTGGATCAAATTACCTCGAGTACAACAAAATGCTATCGTTGTGGGAAGACAACACACGACCAGAACCAATGCTGGCTTAAGAACCAGGAATGTAGGAAATGTGGCAAACTGGGTCACATAGCTAAGGTATGCCGGTCAGGGAAGAAGGCCAACAACCAAAGGAAGCCATCACAGGAAAAGTACAACAAGGTACACAAGGTGGCTGAGAAGAGTTCAGACGAACAGAATTCAGACTCAGACCCAAACGGCCAGGAGCTGGGCAGTCTGAGAATTCACAATGTGAGTAAGGAAGCTGACCTACAAACTATCTGGGTCATGCTAAAAATAGCTGGAGTCCAAGTGAAAATGGAGTTGGACACTGGATCAGCTCTATCAGTCATAAATCGAAGGGATTACCACCGGCTATTCTCACATATACCCTTAAGAGATACCAAGTTCGTATTGCAGACATACACGGGGCATAAAGTATACCCCATGGGGAAGATAAGAGTCAAGGTGAGAGATGGGGGTAAAGAACACCCAAGAATGAACTTATACGTACTACCTGAGGGAGGACCACCACTTCTGGGGCGGGAGTGGATCAAGAAAATAGACATGGAATGGCACTATCTAAAAGCCATAACGAGTGAGGACTCGGTGCAGACAATCAGCTCAGATTCTGAAACGGATGACGATAAGACCAACCCAAATATGAAAGACAAGGCTAAAATGGACTTGCCGACTAAGGTTGGAAGAACGAAGGCATGCATAAAGGCTTATGCTCCAGAGAAGAACAAAGTTTCAGAACAGAACTCCACCGAACAACGACAACATAGTTTGACAGAGAATTCTGAGTCTGTTCAGTTTACGGACATATCCATGACTGACGAACACCGAGCTCGGACTCAACTTTATTTCAAATTACGACAGCAAGTAGAACAAGTGAGTTACCGTCTCGAACAAGAGATGAAAACAATGAAAAAGTTCTATGACACCGAATGGAAGAATCTGGAAAGACAACAGAAGCAGCTAGCTCAAGCAGAGAACGACCATAAAGCCATCGTGACCAATTACCGATCACATCTCCCTTATGCTGTTCAGGAGTTAGAATATTTGCAGGAAGGAGCAAATGAAGAGGAATCTTCAGGAAGCCAGGATTTTATTCCCGTTCTTCTCTACGACCCCTTACAAGCAGAGTTTGAGAAGTTGAAGGAACAGTATGAACAGGCCCAGGCTACAATCCTGGAGGGGATTAACTCAGCAACCTCCGAAAAGCTAGTTTCAGTAGAAGCATATGAGCAACTAAAGGTTGAACATGAGCAAGAAGTCCAAAGGCTGCAGGAAATTCTTGATGAGCTCAAGGCCAAGACAGACTCATCGGTAGAAGTTCCATCCATAGATGAGAAATTAGAGGTGAAAGACATGGCAGAACATGAAAGACAAGATGTCCAAGAACTCATAAAAATATTGAAGGAAACCCAAGACAAATATGAGGCGGCAATGACCGAGGTTCAACAACTTGAAGAACAGATTCAACTGGGAATCCTTTCAGTGGAAGAAAAGGAATCTGTGAACTGTTCCCGCAGAGACTGAATCTGTAAACTGTTTCCCGCATAGATTATACCTGTGAATTGTTTTACATGAAGTTGAATATATGTTATGTTTAATGGGGGACTAAGTATGTTGTAAGCTAAAAAGGGAGGATTGTAGTGTATGTATCCGTCTACCTTTAAGAAAACCATTGTATGTAACCGTTCACCTTTAAGAGAACTATTTTAGGTGTGGCACTACTTTGTTGGCTTCTGTATACTGTAATACCGACGGTGACCACACCGGTATATAAGTGCTGTGTCAGGATTTATTTGGCAGATTCGCCCTGACCTTCGAATAGTAAAGTCCTGTTTTAAGTTACTCTGGTAGTCTGTGTATTAATTAACGAAACAACTCACAGACTTTACAGCCATAGATGGAGACAGACACAGGTTAACTCCGTAACATGGTTTAATCAACACTTGCACATAAAAGCTTCTGCCATGAGGCAGCAAAAACAAAGAGTACAACCAGTACAGACCAGACTTAACTCAGGAGACCAATTGCCACAGCACCACCTGGTGGATCAGGTTACTCATAACCTCTCAGGTTACTACACTCCTCCCCCCTTAAGATTGCCGTATGCAATTCTTAAAAAATAACCCTTACTAGGCACTGGCCTAGAAATTCAGTTGCGTTCGCCAGCCGCTAATGCCATAAGAGGGGTAGATTTGCAGCGCTAGACACTTAGCGCCCGGGCGCAGAACGATCTGCGCCTACGCCCAACTTCAGTTGACATTTAGCGCCGGCATAAAGTGTTTGCGCCCGCTCAGCTGCGCGCGCAGCTTATGAAGTCATTTCGTCGTGCAACGCTGTTTGTGCGCCCCAAACCGGAAATTCAGTGGCGCCCGGCCAATGTGGTTGTGGCGCTGTTAAGATCTGTGAAGTGGAACGCAACAGAGGCCCTGTGGGCCTCGGGGAGCGCTAATTAAAGGGCACTTACACTGACCTATAAAGCCCAGCCATTTTGCTGCAATGACTTCAGTGCTTTGGATTTCTGGACAGAGACCAAGGAACGGAGCTTACTGATTTGGGACAACATAGGAGAGGTATTTTTGGCTTCTGGCCAGAGCTTGGAAATTTGAATCATTGCGATTTAACTGTTTGCAAGTTTATTATGGGGGCTGTATGGGGTTCCAACCCTCAGTTCCAGCATTATGTGTGAAGGGCTCGCAGACGCTGTGTGAGAGGGCCAGCCATGCCTAGACGCAGAGGGGCCATCAGGCGTCGGCAACGTAGGCCTTACCCACTCAGGGAATACCGGCAGCAGGTGTCCTATCTCACCATGACTGCCGCGCATTGTGTTAAGAGGCTGCGCTTCAGAAGGGAGGTGGTTGCAGAGATCTGCCAGCTGCTTCACAGAGATCTGCGTCCACAGCTGATGTGCAGGACATCTCTCTCGGTGGAAGTGAAGGTCACGGTGGCTCTGAACTTTTATGCAAGCGGCTCCTTCCAAGCCGCTGCTGGGGACATAGCGAACATCTCCCAGTTCGCCGCGCATCACTGCATCCGGCAGGTCACCGATGCCCTTTTCGCGAGGAGACACCAATTCACCTCCTTCCCCATGACCCTAGAGAGGCAGGAGCAGCGTGCAGTCGGATTTGGCAGGATCACGGACTGCCCCATGGTGCAGGGCGCCATTGACTACACACATGTGGCTATGCGGGCACCTATCGACAATGCCGAGAATTACCGCAACCGGAAGGGCTACCATTCCCTCAATGTACAGCTGGTGTGTGACCACAGGCAGCGCATCCTAGCTGTCAATGCCCGCTTTCCAGAAAGCAGCCACGATGCATTTATCCTGCGCCAGACTACTGTGGCTGACATGTTCGAGGCACAGCCTCCACCAAGGGGATGGCTTATTGGGGACAAGGGCTACCCTTTGTGTACATGGCTCATGACCCCGCTCCGCGCGCCCAGGACCCCTGCGGAGGAGGCATACAACGAAAGCCATCAAGCCACAAGGAACATCATAGAGCAAACGATTGGCGTCCTCAAGCAACGGTTCCGCTGCCTGGATCGCTCCGGCGGATCTCTACAGTATTCGCCGGATAGAGTCTCCCAGTTCGTCGTCGTTTGCTGCATGCTGCACAACCTGGCTATCCGCAGGACTCAGGCACTGCCACCTGACGTAGCACCACCACCTCAGGAGGACGCGCAGGAGGACCATGAGGAGGAGGAGGCGGAGGAGGAGGAGTACCAGCCCAGGAGGGAGCCAAAATGTCCAAGGGCCGTCCGCCGGCGGCTTATTGAACGACACTTCTAGGCCCCCTGTCAGGGAATGGATTGTGGCAATGAACGCACCTGAATGCAGCCGCTCCGCAAGCCCTCAGCCGCTTAACGCAACAACCACTGGAAACATGACACCTGGACAAGCTGAATAAATAAAAAGCTTTATTTAACAAACTCAGGGCCCTTCCCACATGAAACAGAAAAACAGACAAGACCCCCAAAAAACAGTCACAAAAATATCTCACTCCCACAACCTGGGGAGGAATAACAAAACTTGCCCATCCAATTGGCCTTCATCCTCGGCCTTACCAAAATAAACCCCCCCCACAACGCAAACACCCCCATATAAAAAAAACCGTTGCCAACACACTCTACTGGGTGTGCCGAGAGGGCGAGTCCTTGTGCAGCCTTGTGCAGCCCCTGCCCGACCTGTTGCTCCGCCTCAACCTGGGCCCTGTGGGTGTTGCAAGGCTGGGGGAAGGCTCCTGAGGGGCAGAATGCGTGACGGCAGATGCCCTTGGGGGTCGGCCTAGATGAGGACCAGCCCTGGAGGGGCCGGCTGCTGACTGCTGCAGCTGTGGCTGGGCAGCATCAGTCTCTGCAGCAGCTCGTCGCACCTTGGCTGGGGGAGTTGCAGTGGCGGCTGCAGCAATGGGGGCAAGCTGGCTGATGCCAGGCGCTCGCTGGTCGCCAGAGACACTGGCACTCGGCCGGGCTGGCAGTGCAGCAAGCGCAGCAATCTGGTGGAGGCCAGACCGCTGTGCTGCAGCAGGGCGGCGGGTGCCCTGGCGATGCTTCCGCGACACAGCGAGTGTGGCAGAAGTGAGTGCCCGAACTGCCCTGGTCTGTGCCCGCATCAGATCAGTGAGTGTCTGCACGGCACCACTCATGAACTCGCGACTCGCGTCCTGCGCTGCCGCGAGTTGCTGGACACCCCTGTCCTGTGCTGCCGCGAGTTGCTGGACACCCCTGTCCTGTGCTGCCGCAAGTTGGTCGACACCCCTGGCCTGTGCTGCCGCGAGTTGGTCGACACCCCTGGCCTGTGCTGCCGCGAGTTGTTCGACACCCCTGGCCTGTGAGTCCCCGAAAGCGGCCACACTATGAGCCAGGGACTCAATGGCCTGAGGCAACTGTCCCACAAACCCCATGAACTCCTTGTGGCGGCGCTCAGAATCCGCGGACATTTCATCTAGGAGGCGCACCTCCTGGGCGAGGACCGTCTCCGGACTGGAGGCCGGACTCTCCCTCTGGGGAGAAGGCCGCCGTTCTGCCCGACCCTTCCCACGTGCCTGGACGCCACTGGGCCCAGGAACTGGCCTCCCCTGCAACACTTGCCCCCTCTGGGGAGAAGGCCGCCGTTCTGCCCGACCCTTCCCACGTGCCTGGATGCCACTGGGCCCAGGAGCTACACCCCCCTGCAGCACTTCCCCCTGGCTCTCCTCCAGACAAGACGTCTCCCCTCCATTGCCATCCCCTGGCGCGGATGAGGCTTCGCCCGATGTGCCGCCTTCCTGTTGGTCCTCGTCGTCCTCCTCTTCCGAGGGACTGGCACTCTCAGCTTCAAGGACCTCCTCCTCACCAGCTGAAAGCAGGAAGGCACAAGAGTAGCTTTAGAGTGAGGACAGGGCGTCAGCGAGGGAGGCATGAGTGGTGGCATTCAGCGCATTGGTCGGACAGTGGCAAAGGATGTAGATCTGATGCGCTAGGGGAACGAGAGAGGTCCAAACGGTCATGTCCTTACCATTGGGTCGCAGCACAGGGTCGGCATCTCCAATGGCAACAGGGCCAGTCACCCGGCCACGCATGAGTCGAGCCACGCTCTCCTCCAGCTCACTGAGCTCCTGGAACTGGGCACGGCCTCCCCCGGTGACATTCTGGCTCTTCAAATTCCGGGCCATCTTGGCCTGCAAGAGAAAGGATGGCCTCTAAGTACATTGTGGTGGCCTGTTGTTGTGTGCACTGCCTCCCATGGTGGAATAGCTTGGCCAGTGTGGTGCCCTGTTGTTGTGTGCACGGCCTCCCATGGTCGAATAGCTTGGCCAGTGTGTTAAGTGCAGAAAGTGCTATTGAGGATCATGCCAGTGCCATAGCTGCGGGAGGAGGGCTGGCCATTAGGCCTTTGAGGTCCCTTTGCCCATAATGTGAGGTGCACATGCAAGGATGAGGAGGACACTGGAAAGGGTACTCACCCTGACCAACCGAGTGAGGTCGTTGTACTTCTTGCGGCATTGGTCACCAGTCCTGGGGACATCGCTGTTGACTGACACCCTGTGGGCGATTTTCCTCCAGGCTCTCCTGTACTGCCTCCTGGGAGCCTTCTTGCCACTGTCCGGGCACAAGATCTCTTTGTACCTTTCCAACCCCCTAACCAGCACCCTCAAAGCATGCTGGGAGAAGCGCTGCGCTCGTTCACGGGCCTTCTCCATGGCTTCAGGCGCTATTTGGGTCCACCAGCAGTGTTCAGGCCTAGCTGCAGGGCTCCACTATCCAGGGCGTGGCTGCAGATCAAGTCGACCCTTCCCCCTTTAAGAGCTGGCCGGCGTCAGGGTGTCTGCTGTCAATCAAAACATGACCGCACCTGCGCTGCGCCCGGCCTTGGCGTTATCAGTCCGCACCGCCGGCTTAGCGCCTAAAGATAGGAGTGCAACGCCAGTTTCAGCGCTCGCCCAAACTCTTGGCCAAATCTACTGAATTTCAGCGAAGTGACCTGCACTTTCCGGCGGGCGCTAACTTTAGCGACCGCCCGACTTTACCGCCCCAAAAGTGGCTATACTGAATTTCTAGGCCACTATGTTTTAATTAACCAGTATGCTCTAACCATGGTTAACCCCTGACTAATTTAACAGGTTTGTATAAGTCTTTCTGGTTGCTTGTAAATCCTTTGTGAACGTCTTAATTCCACTTGTGGTGGATTCTCAGATTCATTCGCACTTGAGATTGGAGTAGTCTCTGATGTTGGTTTTACTCTGTCCCGCTGTGGCCTGGCAGTGCCAGTGTCCACTGGCACCTTATAAGCCGTGCTGGGTCCTGGAACAGCCTCCTCTACTGCCCTTTGTTCCATCTGAGGCAGTTCCCCTTGCTGCCGGCTGAAAAGCTGATCCACATGCCGACAAACTCCTCGACCATCCCCTAGTAACACGGAGTATGACACAGGTCCTGTAATGTCCTGGATTAGTCCTGGTATCCATTTAGGTCCATAGCCGAAGTTCCGGGTGTACACAGAGTCCCCTATGGCGAAATGGCGAGCTTTAGTATGTTTGTCTTGGTACGCTTTTTGGTTTGTTTGTTTTGTCTCAACCTTGCTTTTGAGATCTGGGTGTATCAGGTCTAACGTGCACTGCAACTTTCTCCCCATCATCAACTCAGCCGGAGAAAGCCCCGTGGTAGCTTGGGGTGTTATACGATAACTAAACAAGGCTCTATTGAGCTTGGTCTCCAGGGTGTCACCTGAGCTCTTCCTCATGAGCTCCTTAAAAGTCTGCACGGCTCGCTCGGCTAACCCATTTGAGGCTGGGTGATATGGAGCCGAGGTGACATGTGTGATTCCATTCCTTACCATGAATTCTTTGCTCCCTTCACTAACAAAACACTGTGCATTGTCGGATACAATCATTTCTGGAATACCATGCGTGCTGAAGCTGTTCCTGAGACAATCTAGTGTGGCATCAGTCGTTGCAGAGCCCACTGGATAAACGTCGATCCACTTTGAGTGAGCGTCTACCAGCACCAAAAACATTTTGCCCATAAAAGGTCCTGCATAGTCTATGTGAATTCTCCTCCAGGGTTTGCTGGGCCATTCCCAGGGATGGAGTGGTGCCCCGGCAGGTGCTTTCCTCTGTTCCTGACATATAGTGCATGAATTTACCTTTGACTCAATTTCAGCATCCAAGTTAGGCCACAACAGGTAGCTCCTAGCCAGTCCTTTCATTCTAGTCATTCCTGGGTGCGATTGATGCAACTGTTCCATCAAAGTAGAGCGTCCCCGCTCTGGGGCTGTGATGCGTGCTCCCCATAGCACACATCCATCTTGGACACTCAGCTCATGCTGTCTCTGTCTGTACGGCGCGAACTCCGGTCCCTCATGGTGATCTGGCCAGCCTTTCAACACAGACTCACGGAGCCTTGACAGAACGGGGTCCTTGGCTGTCCAGCCCTGGATTTCCACTGAAGTCATCAGGGGACTGATCTCCTGATCCAGCATCAGGACGTGCTCCTCAGGGGAAGTACTGCGAGGAGATTTTGAGAGGGGCAGGCGGCTGAGAGCATCAGCGTTCCCGTTTTCCTTGCCGGCTCTGTACGTGATCACATATTCATAGGCTCTTAGTATTACTGCCCATCTCATTATTCTCTGTGATGCCATTTGAGGCACCGCTTTCATCTCATTCAGTAAGCTAATGAGAGGCTTGTGGTCAGTACTGATTACAAACTTCCTCCCATATATGTACTTATGGAATTTCTTTACTCCAAACATAATGGCTAACCCCTCCTTATCAAGCTGTGAATAGTTCTTTTCCGCAGCTGTGAGCGTGCGTGAAACAAACCCGATGGGCCTTTCCGCTCCATCTGGCATGCGGTGGGCCAACACTGCCCCCACTCCATAGGGTGATGCGTCGCAGGACATTATCAGCTCCTTCTTCTCGTCGTAATGCACTAACACCCTGCTGGACTGAAGTAGCTCCTTTGACTGCTGAAACGTTTTCGCTTGCTCTGGCCCCCAACGCCATGGCTCCTCCTTTCTCAGCAGTTTGTGCAGGGGTGCCAGCAGCATCGATAAGTTTGGAAGAAACCGGTTATAATAATTCAGGAGCCCTAGATAAGCTTTCAGTTCAGTCACTGAGGTGGGTGCAGGTGCATCCTGCACTGCCCGCACTTTCCCTGGTAATGGATGGAGGCCTGTGGCATCCACCCGATGTCCCAGGAATGTAACTTCCTTCTCCATGAAACTACACTTACTCCATTTCAGGCATAGCCCCGCCTCTTCCAGCCGCTGTAGCGCTTTGTCCAGTGTTTTTACGTGATCCTGATCGTCACTTCCTGTTAGCAGAATATCATCTAAGTACACGGCCTCCTTTGGAATGCCCTGCAGAATGCCCTCCATAGTCCGTTGGAATATTGCTGGGCTAGAACTGACACCAAATGGTAACCTGGCATACGTGAACAGCCCCTTGTGCGTGTTCACCGTGACAAACTTTTTTGATTCTTCATCTAGCAATATCTGCTGATACGCATGACTCATGTCCAGTTTGCTGAATCTTTCTCCCCCAGCGAGCGATGTTAACATGTCCTCCATTCTCAGAATGGGGTACTGTTCCAGTGATGATACTCTGTTCACTGTTAACTTATAGTCACCACACACCCTTACGTTACCGTCGGGCTTCAATACCGGGACTATTGGTGCCGCCCAGTCTGAAAATTTCACTGGTTCTACTACTTTGTCCTTTAGCAGGCGATCTAGTTCCGCCTCAACCTTGGTTTTCATTGCAAAAGGTACCGACCTTGGTTTAAAGAAACGAGGCGTGGCATCACTGGCTACATGAATCTTGGCTGTGGCTCCCCTTAAGGTGCCCAGTTCGTCCTTGAACACTAACTCATGCTTCATCAGCACTTCTTGCAGTGCCTCTGTACTGTCCTCCATTTTATTCATTGCCTGCCAGTCCACACTCAACTCACTGATCCACCCTTGCCCTAACAGGTTTGGCCCTGACCCTGCTACCACTACCACCGTAAGCTCTTTGGTGACTCCTTTGTGTTCCACTTGTACTTCGGCCGCCCCCAAAATGTCCACCTTCTGTCCTGTGTAGGTTTTGAGACTAATGGGGCATGTACCTAGCTCTGGTACTTTTGCTTCCCCCCATAGCTTGGCATACTCAGTCTGCGACATTATGGTTACACTACATCCGGTGTCAATCTCAAACTTTACTTGACCTCCGTTCACTATCAAATACTGAGTGAGAGGGGGTACGTTGGGCCTTGAAGTGTCTATACTGTATATAGTGAAAACCTCCTCACTAGACTCACTAGACTCTTCCTCCTCTTGTATGTAATTTGCCCGCTTTGTGTATTTCTCCCTCCCCCCTTTAGCATGCTTTGCCCCTTTAGCACTGCTTCTCTCACTCACTGCCCTTTTACAGACTTTCTTTAAGTGCCCTATTTTTCCACAATTGTGGCACTTTGCCTTTGCAAACCTGCAGTCCTTTGCATAATGGCTCGTCCCGCCACATCGGTAGCAATCCCCAACCCCGACTGGTGGACTTTTCGCGCCAGCTTCCATCTTGAAAACAGCTCCTCCCACTGGTTTACTCCATTTCTCCTTGCTCATACTGTTTAAGTCCTTAATGTCCTTGTTAGCCATCTCCATGGCTTGTGCTTTTTTAAGTGCCGTCTTAAACGTTAATCCTTCTTCTGACAGCAACCTTTGCTGTATACTGTCGTCGTTAACTCTGCATACTAGTCTGTCCCTTAACATGAATGTGAGCGTATTTCCAAAATTACAGTCCTGTGCGAGCTTCCGAAGCTCCTCCACATACTCAGTAATGCTTTCTTCCGGCCTCCTAATCCTCGAATTGAATTTCCATCTCTGTACTATTTCATTAGGTTTCGGATTGAAATGATTCTTTAGTAGACTCACCAACTCGTCAAAAGATTTTTCTCCTGGCCGCTCCGGGCTCAGCAGATTCCTCATCCGTGTATAGGTTTGGCTCCCACACAACTCAGTAAAATGGCCCTTTTCTTTTCAGCACTGTCCACCTCGTTTGCCATAAAGAAATGGCTCAGTATTTCACAATACTCCTCCCAAGGCTGCGACTTGCTGTCAAAAGGTGCCACAGAGCCTACCGTTCCTGCCATCCTTGGAGTCCGGTCACTTCAGCCAAAAAATCAAACTCCGTTTCGACTCCCGCGGCCTAGCCTCGTGCTTTTCCGACTAGTTTGCTAACCAACCCGAGCACCTCTTCCGAATACTCCCTAACTATGACTGATCCACCAAAACTTTTCCGTCCTTTTTTCTCGTCGCCATATGTGGTATCTTGAGGTGGCCATAGATGGAGACGGACACAGGTTAACTCCGTAACATGGTTTAATCAACACTTGCACATAAAAGCTTCTGCCATGAGGCAGCAAAAACAAAAAGTACAACCAGTGCAGACCAGACTTAACTCAGGAGCCCAATTGCCACAGCACCACCTGGTGGATCAGGTTACTCATAACCTCCCAGGTTACTACACAATATAAGAGCAGGGAGGTTATGCTTCAACTGTATAAAACACTATTTAGGCCTCAGCTAGAGTACTGCGTGCAGTTCTGGTCACCACATTACAGGAAAGATGTGATTGCACTGGAGAGGGTACAGAGGAGATTTACGAGGATGTTGCCTGGGCTGGGGACTTTTAGCGATGAGGAAAGATTGGATAGGCTGGGGTTGTTTTCTTTGGAACAGAGGAGGCTGAGGGGAGATTTAATTGAGGTGTATAAAATTATGAGGGGTCTAGATAGAGTGGATAGGAAGGACCGATTTCCCCTGAGCAGAGAGGTCAATAACCAGGGGGCAGAGATTGAAAGTAATTGGTCGGAGGATTAGAGGGGAGTTGAGGGGAACTTTTTTCACCCAGAGGGTGGTGGGGGTCTGGAACTCACTGGCTGAAAGGGTGGTAGAGGCAGAAACCCTCATTTAAAAAGTAACATAAGGCCATAAGAAATAGGAGCAGGAATAGACCACTTGGCCCCTCGAGCCTGCTCCGCCATTCAATAAGATCATGGCTGATCTTGGGCTCAAAGCCACTTCCCTGCCCGCTCCCCATAACCCTTCACTCCCTTATCTTGTAAAAATCTGTCTATCTCCACCTTAAATGTATTTAATGACCCAGCCTCCGCGGCTCTCTGGGGCAGAGAATTCCACAGATTTACGACCCTCTGAGAGAAGAAATTCCTCCTCATCTCAGTTCTAAAAGGGCGACCCTTTATTCTGAAACTGCGCCCCCGAGTTCTAGATTTCCCCACGAGGGGAAACATCCTCTCTGCATCTACCTTGTCGAAGCCCCTCAGAATCTTATATGTTTCGATAAGATCACCTCTCAATCTTCTAAACTCCAATGAGTATAGGCCCAACCTGCTCAACCTTTCCTCATAAGTCAAACCCCTCATCTCTGGAACCAACCGAGTGAATCGTCTCTGATCTGCCTCCAATGCAGTACTTGGATATGCGCTTGAAGTGCCGTTACCTCAAGGGCTACAGACCAACAGCTGGAAAGTGGGATTTGGCTGGAGAGCTCTTTGTCGGCCAGCACAGACGGGATGGGCCGAATGTCCTCTATCTGAGTTCTAAATTTCTATGATTCTGTCGCCCACGTGCGACTCCAGTCCCACACCAAACTATATAAAACACTAGTTAGGCCGCAGCTAGAGTACTGCGTGCATTTCTGGTCACCACATCACAGGAAGGATGTGATTGCACTAGAGAGGATGCAGAGGAGATTTTGCCAGGACTGTGGAATTTTAGCTATGAGGAAAGATTGGATAGGCTGGGGTTCTTTTCTTTGGAACAGAGGAGGCTGAGGGGAGATTTAATTGAGGTGCATAAAATTATATGGGGCCTAGAAAGAGTGGATAAGAAGGACCTATTTCCCCTGAGCAGAGGGGTCGATAACTCTTAATTGTAAAAGCTGGTAGCGATACCGATTCATAAAACTTTCCTTTGCAAGTTGATTCTATGCAGATCATGAAGTAAAGCACGAAAAGGGAAGCTCCTCTCTGAATTGTGTAGGAGCTCATCACGAACAGACGCGTTGCAGGAAACAGACACAACCACCAGATGAGAAGTGGTCACAGCGCCAACAACAAAAATCCCCAGCGAAAACTGCTGCCGAATGCAACAATCCGCGTTGTTAATAATGTTTCTTCATCCCCTGGGAAAGATTTTTTAAATGTCGCCAGTGTGACTTTATCGCTGAGCTTCCATACGCGCTCCCTCGCTGTTTCCAAATTTAAACAAATGTCGGGAATTCTTTTCAGGCATCAGTTCTGCATTGTCGTACAGCAAGGCATGAGTAGTGGCTCAGTGGGGGGCACTCTGTCCTCGGAGTGAGAAGGTTGTAGGTTCGAGCCCCACGTCAGAGACAGGATCACAAAATCCAGGCCGACACTCTCCAGTACAGTACAGAGGGAGCGCCGCATTGTCGGAGGGGCAGTGCTGAGGGATCGCTGCACTGTCGGAGGGGCAGTACTGAGGGTGCGCTGCACTGTCGGAGGGGTAGTACTGAGGGAGCGCCGCACTGTCGGAGGGGCAGTACTGAGGGAGCGCTGCACTGTCGGAGGGGCAGTACTGAGGGAGCGCCGCACTGTCGGAGGGGCAGTACTGAGGGAGCGCTGCACTGTCGGAGGGGCAGTACTGAGGGTGCGCTGCACTGTCGGAGGGGCAGTACTGAGGGAGCGCTGCACTGTCGGAGGGGCAGTACTGAGGGAGCGCCGCACTGTCGGAGGGGCAGTACTGAGGGAGCGCCGCACTGTCGGAGGGGCAGTACTGAGGGTGCGCTGCACTGTCGGAGGGGCAGTACTGAGGGAGCGCTGCACTGTCGGAGGGGCAGTACTGAGGGAGCGCTGCACTGTCGGAGGGGCAGTACAGAGGGAGCGCCGCACTGTCGGAGGGGCAGTACTGAGGGATCGCTGCACTGTCGGAGGGGCAGTACTGAGGGAGCGCCGCACTGTCGGAGGGGCAGTACAGAGGCAGCGCCGCACTGTCGGAGGGGCAGTACTCAGGGAGCGCCGCACTGTCGGAGGGGCAGTACTGAGGGAGCGCCGCACTGTCGGAGGGGCAGTACAGAGGCAGCGCCGCACTGTCGGAGGGGCAGTACTCAGGGAGCGCCGCACTGTCGGAGGGGCAGTACTGAGGGAGCGCTGCACTGTCGGAGGGGCAGTACTGAGGGAGCACTGCACTGTCGGAGGGGCAGTACTGAGGGAGCGCTGCACTGTCGGAGGGGAAGTTGTTAAGTCTGTGTGTTATATTGAGAATTACTACACAGGCCATAAGAGTAAACTTTAACAGGTCTTTACTAGTTGAAGGTCAGGGCGGAACTGCCCAATAAATCATTACACAGCACTTATATACTGGTGTGGTCACCACCGGTATTATAGTATACAGCAGCCAAGATAAAGTAGTGCAACTCTTAAAATAGTTCTCTTAAAGGTGGAACGGTTACATACACTACAAGCATCCCTTTTTAGCTTAACTGTATATATTCCCCATTAAACATAACATCATAACATATATGCACAACTTCATGTAAAAACAGTTCACAGATTCAGTCTCTGAGTCGGCGCCTCCTGCGCCTCCTGGCTCGGTCCGGATAACGCCTCGGTGGTGTAGTAGGTTCTTGTTGCTGGGGTGACTCATCTAATAGTCCTTCACTGGACTTAACAGCTTGAACTTTCGTAACTGCAGAACCAGCATTGCTGACTTCTAAAGGCTCGAGTACCTTGGGAAGTTTTTCTACTTCCAGACTGATTTGGCTCAGTTCGGAGGGACCACGTGCGTGACCTGGTAGGGGTGATAATGGTTCAGATGAGTCATCATCTTCATCATCATGGGACAACTCACATGAATATACTAGATTGCTGTCCTCCTCAGTATCTACGTCCTCCAAATGTTTTATTATTTCTATTTTTGGAGCTTCAACTGTGAGTGTGGCTGTGGTCTGTGCATTACTTGATTTGCAGCTATATTCACCAGAGTCTTTGGGTGTGAGGTTTGTAATGGTAAGTTCTATCACATTCTTCTTTTGTTTACATTTGTATCGGTCAGAAGATTCAATTAAGCTCTGGTCTTTGTACCATCTGACCATCTTGGGAGTAGGTGTAAACTCACAGCTCAAAGTAGCAGAATGCTTCTCTTCCACTGTAATGTTCTGTAGTTCTTTGACTACCTTTGACGGAGGCTCTTTAATAGTCAGCCTCGCCTTAGATTTTGATTTCCCTGCAATAAACTGCAGCAAGCCGGCCATCTTACAAGTTGTTTTTTTCAGTGAGACGATGAATAGTGCCACGATACTCAATGTCCACATCTTCAGAAGCATGAAGAACTTCCCCATTTAGTATCTATTTTGGAGGCTTCACGTCAGCAACTGAAAGCTCACACTCAAGAATGGCGTCACTTGGCTCTGTCACTTCCACATCACATATGGGTTTAATGATGGCAATTGATTGCTCTTCTACATATAACTTTGCTGTGCTTTGGTCATCTATGGCATCGCACATGTAGTTGCCTTCATCTTCAAAAGCGACATTATTAATAACGAGCTTCCTGTACACATCTTCACCCACAATCTCATATTTATTACTGGGATGAATCTCTTTGTCTTTGTAATACCGCTTGACAGCAGCATTTGGCCTGGAAACCTTGCATTCGAAAATGACACGATGTTTCTCCACGCCAATCTTCTCTCTTAAGGGTTTCACAATTTTAACTGGCAATTCTTTAATTCGAAGCAAAGCTCTGGAAGTAGCGCTTTCAGCAACAAACTTGATCTCTGCAGCATCTTCAGTTTTTGCTTCTGCCACCAATTTCCTGAGTGGCTTATTACTGCTGACACCGCTCACAAAAGGGTGCTCTTTCTTCTTAGCTTTCAACTGATCGATGAATTTGACATATTCCCTTTCTTGCTCAGCTTTGATTCGTTTGGCCTCATCGCGCAGGCGGTTTGTGTGTTCCTGCTCCATTTTCTCAATCAGCTGCTTCTGCTGTCTTCCCAGATTCTCCAACTCTGTGTCAAAGAACTTTTTCTTTGCATTCATCTCTTGCTCAAAACGGCGAATCATTTGTTCTAATTGCTGTTGTAGTTTGAGATTGAGTTGAGTTCGAGCCCGGTGTCCCTCAGAAATGTGCATGTCTGTAGACTGGACAGACTCAGAATCCTCTGTCAAACTATGTTGTTGTTGTTCAGTGGAATTTTGTTCTGATACTTTGTTCTCTTCTGAAGCATTTATGCACTCCTTCGTTTTTCCATCATTAGTCTGCAAGTCCATTTTAGACTTGTCTTTTGCACATGGGCTGGTCTTACCATCATCAGTTCCAGAGTCTGAGCTGATTGTCTTCACCGAGTTCTCACTCTCTTCTTTGTCACTGTCACTGCTGCATATGCCCTCATCTAATATTCTGGACAATCGTGCAGGGTTGACATTTTTTTTCTTTCCGGAATCTACCGTTATTGCTTTTAGGGAGTGCCAGTCCATATTTATTTTCCTGATCCACTCCCGTCCCAGAAGTGGTGGACCTCCCTCAGGTAGTACATATATGTCCATTCCTTGGTGTTCCTTGCCCTTGTGTACCACCTTGACTTTTATCTTTCCGATGGGGTATACTCTTTGCCCCGTGTATGTCTTTAATACTATCTCCGTATCCCGTAGGGAAATATGTGTGAATAACCTTTTGTAATCTTGCTTATTCATGACCGTCAATGCCGATCCGGTGTCCAATTCCATCTTCACTTGGACTCCTGCTATCTGCAGGGTGACCCAGATAGTTTGTCGGTCAGCTTCCTTACTCACATTGTGAATTCTCAGACTACCCAGTTCCTTGCTGTTGGAGTCTGAATCCGAATTCTGTTCATCCGAACTCTTCTCAGCCACCTTGTGTACCTTGCTGCACTTTTCCTGCGGTGACTTTTTGTTGCTGGTCTTCTTTCCTGACCGGCATACTTTAGCTATGTGACCAAGCTTGCCACATTTCTACATTCCTGGTTTTTAAACCAGCATTGGTTCTGATCGTGTGTTGTCTTCCCACGACGATAACATTTCGTTGTACCCAAAGCCATTTGATCTACGCTGAGTACCGCTGCCTTCAGCTGCATTTCCGCAGTGCCTCTCGCTGCGGCTTCATGCGATGCTGCAATAGAGACAGCCTTATCAAGTGTAAGATCATTCTCTTCAAGTAGCCGCTTTTGTGTTCCTTCTTTCGACAATCCGCACACGAATTTGTCTCTCAGTGCCTCTGTCAGTCCTTCCCCAAACTGACAGTATTTCGCTAGCTTACGCAGTTCAATTAAGTACTCCGCGTTGCTTTCCTCTTTCAGTTGCGTTCTCGCATAAAATTTAAATCGTTCCGCTAACATCAGCGGTGTGGGGTTCAAATGATCCTTCAGGACAGCAACAATATTAGCGAAAGTCTGATCCGCCGGTTTAGCTGGTGATAGAAGATGCTTCAATAGCCCGTATGTCTTTGCACCCATTGAGTTTAGTAAGGTTAGTGCTTTATCTTCATTTGATATTTTATTTGCCTTACAATATATCTCTATGCGTTCTACATACGTGGCCCAATCTTCAACATCGGGATCGAAATCATTGATGTTACCACGCTTAGGCGTCCTCGCACTCTTCTTGAGAAACAGCAAGAAATTTTTCTTTAACTTTTTTTTTTCAAAATGGCGGTTTCCCGCGCTTGCCTTCTTCACCCCGCCTACGAAAATGGCGGCTTCCCGCGTTTGCCTTTCTCCCCCGCTGGCTGTAATGGTGATTGCCGAATTGCTGCGTTCGCCCTCCCCCAGCGGTTCTCGAATCGTGCCTCCCAGCCCCTCTTGCAGTCCGGTCCTATCCCCCCCCGGCTGCGGCTGAGTTCTGCGCGGCTTCTTTTTTTATTTTTTATTTTCTCCCACGCCTTACGCTGTCCCTGCGCCTCGCGGCCTCGGTAGCTGCCCGGCCTTTTTCACCGGTCGCGGTCGAGCTCTCTCTCGACGCTGTTGCGTCTCCCAGCCCGCTTGCAGCCCGGTCTCTCATATCGGCTGCGTTTGCATTCATCGCGGCTTCCGTGCCTTACGCTGCCCAAGTCTCAGCGCCTCTGGCCCCGACTTCTGTCCGGCTCTCTTCCCCGGCCGTGGTCGAGTTCTCCGCCCTTATATCCTCCGTTTTTTTTTATCTTCTCCCCTACTCACAGTCAACGTGGCCGACTTGCTGCTCGTCGCTGATCGGCTTACCCACCACCGTGAGAGAAGGGATGATCACTGCCTGTTGCTGATGGAAGACTTCATGTCAGAATTCTTCCTTTGCTCTGCAGGCTCGAGTCTTCTCTCAGCAGAATGATGAGGGCGGATGCCTCTTCTCGACGCCCGTTAAACAGCCTTGGATGTATCTCTGCCGCAGGGTAAGATCGTACTCGTCGCCACTATTAAGTCTGTGTGTTATATTGAGAATTATTACACAGACCACAAGAGTAAACTTCAACAGGTCTTTACGAGTTGAAGGTCAGGGCGGAACTGCCCAATAAATCATTACACAGCACTTATATACCGGTGTGGTCACCACCGGTATTACAGTATACAGCAGCCAAGATAAAGTAGTGCAACTCTTAAAATAGTCCTCTTAAAGGTGGAACGGTTACATACACTACAGAAGTACTGAGGGAGCGCCGCAATGTCGGAGGGGCAGTACTGAGGGAGCGCCGTACTGTCGGAGGGGCAGTCCTGAGTGAGCGCCGCAATGTCGGAGGGGCAGTACTGAGGGAGCGCTGCACTGTTGGAGGGGCAGTACGGAGGGAGCGCTGCACTGGCAGACGGGCAGTACTGAGGGAGCGCCGCACTGCCGGAGTGGCAGTCCTGAGGGAGCGCTGCACTGTCGGAGGGGCTGTACTGAGGGAGCGCCGCACTGTCGGAGGGGCTGCACTGAGGGAGCGCCGCACTGTTGGAGGGGCGGTACTGAGGGAGCGCGGCGCTGTCGGAGGGGAAGTACTGAGGGAGCGCCGCAATGTCGGAGGGGCAGTACTGAGGGAGCGCCGCACTGTCGGAGGGGCAGTACTGATGGAACGCCGCACTGTTGGATGGGCAGTACTGAGGGAGCGCAGCACTGTCGGAGGGGCAGTACTGAGGGAGCGCCGCACTGTCGGAGGGGCAGTACTGAGGGAGCGCTGCACTGTCGGAGGGGCAGTACTGAGAGAGCACTGCACTGTCGGAGGGGCAGTACTGAGGGAGCGCTGCACTGTCAGAGGGGAAGTACTGAGGAAGCGCCGCAATGTTGGAGGGGCAGTACTGTGGGAGCGCCGTACTGTCGGAGGGGCAGTACTGAGTGAGCACCCCAATGTCGGAGGGGCAGTACTGAGGGAGCGCTGCACTGTCGGAGGGGCAGTACTGAGGGAGCGCTGCACTGTCAGACAGGCAGTACTGAGGGAGCGCCGCACTGTCTGTGGGGCAGTACTGAGGGAGCGCTGCACTGTCGGAGGGGCTGTACTGAGGGAGCGCCGCACTGTCGGAGGGGCTGTACTGAGGGAGCGCCGCAGTGTTGGAGGGGCGGTACTGAGGGAGCGCGGCACTGTCGGAGGGGAAGTACTGAGGGAGCGCCGCACTGTCGGAGGGGCAGTACTGAGGGAGCGCCGCACTGTCGGAGTGGCAGTACTGAGGGAGCGCCGCACTGTCGGAGGGGCAGTACTGAGGAGCGCCGCACTGTCGGAGGGGCCGTACTGAGGGAGCGCCGCACTGTCGGAGGGGCAGTACTGAGGGAGCACCGCACTGTCGGATGGGCAGTACTGAGGAAGCGCCGCAGTTTCGGAGGGGCAGTACTGAGGGAGCGCCGCACTGTCGGAGGGGCAGCGCTGAGGGAGCACCGCATTGTCAGAGGGGCAGTACTGAGGGAGCGCTACACTGTCGGAGGGGCAGTACTGAGGGAGCGCCGCACTGTCGGAGGGGCAGTACTGAGGGAGTGCCGCACTGTCAGAGGGGCAGTACTGAGGGAACGCTACACTGTCGGAGGGTCAGTACTGAGGGAGCGCCTCACTGTCGGAGGGGCAGTACTGAGGGAGCGCCTCACTGTCGGATGGGCAAAACTGAGGAAGCACCGCACTTTCGGAGGGGCAGTACTGAGGGAGCACCGCACTGTCGGAGGGGCAGTGCTGAGGGAGCACCGCACTGTCGGAGGGGCAGTACTGAGGGAGCGCCGCACTGTCGGAGGGGCAGTGCTGAGGGAGCGCCGCACTGTCGGAGGGGCAGTACTGAGGGAGCGCTGCACTGTCGGAGGGGCAGTGCTGAGGGAGCGCCGCACTGTCGGAGGTGCTGTCTTTCAGATGAGACGTTAAACCGAGGCCCACGTCTGCCCTCTCAGGTGGACGTAAAAGTCCTCACGGCCACTATTGGAAGAAGAGCAGGGGGAGTTCTCCCCCTGGTGTCCTGGCCAATATTTATCACTCAACCAACTTCCCTAACACAGATTATCTGGCCATGATCTCATTGCTATTTGCAGGATCTTGCTGTGCATGATCAGCTGCCGCGTTTCCGACATTACAACAGTGTTTGAAAAGTAGGTTCTTGTCTGTGAAGGTCTTTGGGATGTCCGGAGGGTCGGCACGACTGCTGAATAAATGCAAGTATTTCATTGGGCGGTGCGGGCTAAATTTTGTAAACTGAATAAAGTGACGATAGGCGACTTGCTGGTTCTACAAATCTTGCAAACTGCGATGTGAGCACACTTAGGGAGCAGCAACGCGCTTGGAACGGTGGACGTGAAATTTCTCTCCGCTTGCTCCGGGCTGCGACTCGTTGCCGATCTGCGGAGGCCATTGAGTTGAGGAATTGGTCCCCTGTGCCTAATTAACATGGGATAAGCGGACTCTCAACTCTACACGGCTGTTCATTGGTAGTTCGCCGAATGAGGGCTGGAATATTCAGCGTTCCCGGCCGCCTTTGCAGATGTCACGCACCTCTTAAAGGGGAAGTGCACGCTGGCTGCTGAATACAGCCAACTCTTGGAATCATGGAATGGTTAGAGCACAGAAGGAGGCCATTCAGCTATTCCTCATGTGGCCTTTGGTTCTTCTGCCAATCACCTTAAATCTGTGTCCTCTGGTTCTCGACCCTTCCGCCAATGGGAACAGTTTCTCTCTATCTACTCTGTCCAGACCCCTCATGATTTTGAACACCTCGATCAAATCTCCTCTCAACCTTCTCTGCTCTAAGGAGAACAACCCCAGCTTCTCCAGTCTATCCACTTAACTGAAGTCCCTCATCCCTGGTACCATTCTGGTCAATCTCCTCTCGACCTTCTCTGCTCTAAGGAGAACAACCCCAGCTTCTCCAGTCTATCCACTTAACTGAAGTCCCTCATCCCTGGAATCATTCTAGTAAATCTTTTCTGCACCCTCTCTAAGGCCTTCACAGCCTTCCTAAAGTGCGGTGCCCAGAATTGGATGCAATACTCCAGTTGAGGCCGAACCAGTGTTTTATAAAGGTTCGTCATAACTTCCTTGCTTTTGTACTCTACAGGCTAGAATTTCCCAGGGCCGTGGAGGCGGGAATGGAGGCATGTGAGGTGTTAAAATCGCGAAATTGAGGGGCACGAACCCATCCCGCCCCCAACCCGCCTCCATGCCCGTTTTCCAGGAGGTGGATACCCAACCTGTGCTGGGAGACGCCTCCCTGAGGCGGGAAGGGGATTAGTGCCAATTAACTGCCTGTTAACAAAATGCTGAGGTACAGAGGGGTCTGGGGGTCCTTGTACATGAATCACAAAAAGTTAGCATGCAGGTACATCAAGTAATTAGGAACCCTTAATATTCAAAAATCTATCGATCTCTGTCTTGAATATACTCAACGACTGAGCCTCCACAGCCCTCTGGGGTAGAGAATTCCAAAGATTCACCCCCCTCTGAGTGAAGAAATTTCTCCTCATCTCAGTCCTAAATGGCCGAGCACTTATCCTGAGACTGTGACCCCTGGTTCCAGACTCCCCAGCCAGGGGAAACATCCTCCCTGCATCTACCCTGTCAAGCCCAGTAAGAATTTTGTATGTTTCAATCAGATCACCTCTCATTCTTCTAAACTCTGGAGAATATAGCCTAGTCTAGTCAATCTCTCCTCATAGGACAATCCCCCCATCCCGGGATAGGACACATGAGTTTCTTAAGGGCTCAGCAGATAGTTACACAATAACGATATAGGATGAGATGAGATTGGAGAGACAGGAGAACGGGATGTGGACCACGGAAATATTTTCACTCAACAGATAGGGTAGATAGAGAGAGAAACTATTTCCGCTGGTTGGGGGCAGAGTCTAAAAATTAGGGCCAGACCTTTCAGGAGTGAAGTGAGGAAACACTTCTACACACAAAGGGTGGTAGAAGTTTAGAACTCTCTTCCGCCAACGGCAATCGATGCTAGATCAATTGTTAATTTTAGATCTGAGATTGAGAGATTTTTGTTAACCAAAGGTATTAAGGGATATGGGGCAAAGGCGGGTAGATGGAGTTAGGTCGCAGATCAGCCATTGAATGGTGGAACAGGCTCGAGGGGCTGAATGGCCTCCTCCTGTTCCAATGTTCCTCTTCCCCCCCTTGCGATTCAAATTGCATCTATCTCGCCATCCTTCCCCAGAAATATATCAAGCTTAACACTGGTTCCACTTATCCTATTTGCATAAGTGACCATCCCTGATAAAGGATAGATTCAGTAGACGAGGCCATATGTTCCCCAGAGTTTAGAAGAATGAGAGGTGATCTAATTGAAAGATATCAAATTCTTCCAGGGAGTGACAGGGTAGATGCAGGGAGGATGTTTCCCGCTGGCTGGGGAGTCCAGAACCAGGGGTCACAGTCTTAGAATAAGGGGTCGGCCATTTAGGACTGAGATGAGGAGAAATTTCTTCATTTCGAGGGCGGTGAATCTTTGGAATTCTCTACCCCAGAGGGATGTGGGAGCTCAGTCGCTGAGTATATTCAAGACAGAGATCGATAGATTTTTGGACACGAAGCGAATCAAGCGATAGGGTGGGGGAGTGGAGATGAGGTTGAAGATCAGCCATGATCTCATTGAATGGCGGAGCAGACTCGAGGGGCCGAGCGGCCGACTCCTGCTCCCTATTTCTTATGTTCTCAATTTTACCATTCATCTGCATAAATGAGTTCCCTCTGAATCCTTTATTCGCTCCCGTTTCTCTTCCGTTAAAGTATTCGGCAGATTTTACTCTCCACGCCGGGCCGGAGTTCCGTGAGGAAAATCTGCCGGGGGAAGATCGCAAGTCCTTTGCAGAACCCGCCAGCGTTCGCTTCCGTGACTTAAAATGGTCGGAAAAATTCGGGTCCAGTTACCAGCGTGCGATTCTCCCCTGGAAAGTGGCTCCCTGCGCGCCGGGCAACACATGGTTAATGCCCGATGCAGTCAAGGTCGAAAATCTATGGGGTATGTTCTCATCCTAGCACCCAAGTGACTGCACACCGCCTGACTGGCCTTTTGAGAATTACGCACAGTTTTGGTCTCCTTATTTAAGGAAGGATGCACTTGCATTAGAGGCAGTTCAGCGAAAGTCCACTTGGTTGATTCCTGAGATGAAGGGGTTGTCATATGAAGAAAGGTTGAGCAGGTTGGGCCTATACTCATTGGAGTTTAGAAGAATGAGAGGGGATCTTATTGAAACTTGTAAGATTCTGAGGGGGCTTGACAAGGTGGATGCAGAGAGGATGGGGGTGATTTTCATTCAGAAGTCGGGAAGAAGGCGGGACTACAACTTTCGGGGTTGTAGTCCTGCCTCCAGCGAGTTGCGGCCAATCCACGCGATTTTAACTTGGGAATCTAGAACTAGGGGGCATAGTTTCAGAATAAGGGGTCATAGAAACATAGCAAAATAGGAGCAGGAGTAAGCTATTTGGTCCTTCAAGCCTGCTCCGCTGCAGTGGGGAAAGAGTTAAACTGACATCGCTGGCAGGTTCATTGAATGGTGTAGTAAAGACCATACTTTGAAGCTTTTTCTAAGTTGCTGAATTGGCAGTGGAGGTAACATAGCAGGAGACCTCAGAGGATGTAAGTTCTGTTCTGGCAGGACAGTAAAACAATGAAAGAGGCCCAGAGAGGCAGGAGAGGAGATCAATGAACCAGAAGTATCGGACCCATTTGGCATAAACAGAGGTCATAGGTGCAACAACAGCTTGACATATACTTTTCAGACAATAAAGGTGGTACTTTAATGTAACGCGGCACAGGCAACCAATCAGTGACGATGCATGCGGGCCAAGGTCCAATCAGGTGGCAGGAATGAATTTTGACATGTGTATTGTAATGTATAAAAATGTAGTGTTTGCTGTACCAATTTGGAGAAGTCTGGCTGAGACAGAACAGACTGTCTCCCCACCGGTGCAATAAAGACAACTTGACTATCGATCTAAAACCTTGTGTCGAGTGTTGGTTTAAAATACTCCACAACATCTGCCATTCAATATGATCATGGCTGATCCTCTATCTCAATACCATATTCCCGCTCTCTCCCCATGCCCCTTGATGCCTTTTGTGTCTAGAAATCTATCGATCTCCTTCTTAAATATATTCAGTGACTTGGCCTCCACAGCCTTCTGTGGTGGAGAATTCCACAGATTCACCACCCTCTCAGTGAAGACATTTCTCCTCATCTCAGTCCTAAATGTCCTACCCCGTATCCTGAGACTGTGACCCCTCGTTCTAGACCCCCCAGCCAGGGGAAAAATCCTCCCTGCATCCAGTCTGTCTAGCCCTGTCAGAATTTGATATGTTTCAATGAGATCTCCTCTCATTCTTCTAAACTCTAGTGAATACAGGCCTAGTCGACCCAATCTCTCCTCACACGACAGTCCTGTCATCCCAGGAATCAGTCTGGTGAACCTTCGCTGCACTCCCTCTAATGGCAAGTATATCCTTTCTTCGGTAAAGACACCAAAACTGCACACAGTACTCCAGGTGTGGTCTCACCAAGGCCCTGTATAACTATAGTAAGACATCCTTGCTCCTGTACTCAAATCCTCTTGCAATGAAGGCCAACATACCATTTGCCTTCCGAACTGCTTGCTGCACCTGCATGTTTGCTTTCAGTGACTGGTGTACAAGGACACCCAGATCCCTTTGTACATCAGCATTTCCCAACCTGTCACCATTTAAATAATACTCTACCTTTCTGTTTTTCCTACCGAAGTGGATAACTTCACATTTATCCACGTTATACTGCATCTGCCATGTACTTGCCCACTCACTCAACTTGTCTAAATCGCCTTGAAGCCTCTTTGCATCCTCCTCACAACTCACAATCCCACCTAGTTTCATGTCGTCAGCAAACTTGGAAATATTACATTTGGTTCCCTCATCCAAATCATTGATATATATTGTGAATAGCTGGGGCCGCCCAGTTAAGACGGTGATGAGGAGGAATTTCTTCTCTCAGAGGGTGGTGAACCTTTGGAATTCTCCGCCCCAGAGAGTTGTGGAGGCGGAGTCATTGAATATATTTAAGGTGGAGATGGACAGATTTTTGAACGGTAAGGGAGTCAAGGGTTATGGGAAGTGGGCAGGGAAGTGGAGTTGAGGCCAAGATCAGATCAGCCATGATCTCATTGAATGGCGGAGCAGGCTCGAGGGGCCAAACGGCCAACTCCTGCTCCTATTTCTTATGTTCTTATGTACCTGGGCCTAGAAATTCAGTAGGCTTTGCGCCCACTTTTCGCCCAAAGAGGGTTTCTGCGCCAGTGTAAGAAGGTGCGCTGATATTCAGCGCTGCGGTAATGGCGGCGGTAGCCGGTAGCGCTGCGCCGACACCGATGACATCATCGGTGTGCGCAGTGCCCCGGTTCCGCCCCGCTTCCGGCCCAAACCCCATATTTAGTTGCGGCCGCCTCTTCTGCAGCGGCCGCAAACAGCGCTGGAAAAACGGGGCCGTACTGCTGCGCAACTGGGGCGCTTTAAGGTGGAGGTGCGGCCGGCCGCTTTTTCGGCGGCTGCCTGCCCGCACCTCCCTCCCCGGCCTCCTACACCACCCCCCCCCCCGCGGCATTAGTGGCTGATTCCCGCGAGCCCGGCAATTCTCCGTGGTGCCGGCCTCATTTGCCGGCACAATCCAGCGGCGATCTCACGGCTGCAGGCAGCTCCTCCTTAAGAGAAGGAGGAGGCCTGCAGTACCCCAGCCTGCCGCACCGCATCGGGTGGCGCAGCGGCAGCTGGAGCGCTGAAATTCACTTTCAGCGCCCCAAGCGGAGGCGGGCACACCCTGGAACAGCGCCCGGTTCCGACTTGGGGCGCTAAAAGTGAATATCTGGCGGGCACAACTGGCTCCGCGCGCAGCGCTAACTTTTGGGCGTTAGCCTGCTGGCGGGCCTTAACTGAATTTCTAGGCCCTGGTGTTTCAAATGTACGTTTAAGTATGGTATGAACCAATAGCAGCCCCTGATCCCTGAGGTAATTAGATACACTGCGAAATGCAACCACATTTCAACAATTTTGAGGGAGACTGTTCCCATTGGCGGAAGGGTCGAGAACCAGAGGACACAGATTTAAGCTGACTGGCAGAAGAACCAAAGGCGAGATGAGGAAAAACTTATTTTACGCAGCGAGTGGTCAGGATCTGGAATGCGCTGCCTGAAAGGGTGGTGGAGGCAGACTCAATCACGGCTTTCAAAAGGGAATTGGATAAGTACCTGAAGGAAAGAAATTTGCAGGGCTACAGGGAAAGGGCGGGTAAGTGGGACTAGCTGAGGTGCTCTCGCAGAGAGCCGGCAGGGGCTCGAGGGGCCGAATGGCCTCCTTCTGTGCTGTAACCCATTCTGTGATTCTACAATACAACCAAGGAAATGATGATTGCCGGCTCCTCGTGATCCCGAGCAAGAGACATGCGATGCTCAATCGTTCTTTCGCTACTGTGCTGTGGAACCATCAGCAATGAACTGAGAATTCTAGTCCGTGTTTTTATTAAGAAAATTAAGTACAAATTATCGTGCTTAAGAACTAACGGCTGACGTTCCTGCGTGCACATTTGTAACAGACTCGGGGAGAGCGCAAGGCTGCTTGCATCAGGTTCGGACCGAGTAGAAAATTGCGCGAGAGATATGGGGCTGGATTTCCCAGCCCTGAGGAGGCGAGCTTGGAGGCAGGACAGCTGGGAAAGTCAAAAAGAATGGGAAGGGTCCCCAACCCGAAAGAGTAATTGGAGATAACAACAGAAAATGCTGGAAAAACTCAGCAGGCCAGGCAACATCCGTGGAGAGAAATTAGAGTCGACATTTCGGGTCAAAACTGTCACGGGTGTGGGGAGCCAAGGGGCCGTGTAGATACGGGGCCGTGCTCTCTGGGCAAGGTAGGTTCTGGACCCAAGTGCAGAAACCAGGCTAAAGGCAGGTAGACAATCTTTAAGGTACTTTACTAGATTCACACATAACTAGATTCATACAAGGAACACAACAATATACATAGAACTCGAGACAAGTTACAAAACGGCTAGTCAAGAATAGGAACTCAGGACAGCTTCCATGAGGCAACCTACTTGTCCATACTGAGCTGGGATAAGCTTACCACAAGCGCAACCAGCTTGCCGAGACGAGACTCGAGACAAGCTATCACGAGGGGCTGTCACAGGGGTAACAGGCTTATCAATACAGAGCTCAAGACAAGCTCCAACATGGCAACACGCTAGTCCAGCTCAGCACCTTATCAAGACTAAGAACAACAAGAACACAGACTTAGATACATCTTAAATACAGAGCTCAAGAACCATGGCAGCCAGCTAGTCAAAGCCAGCAGCCACAGAGCGAAGGCTAGTCCCCAGTTCCCCGGTTAGGACTGAGTACAGAGGAAACAAACCACAGAACTTATATACCAAGAAAACCAGGTGAAACCTATGAACAGCTAACAGGCCGTTAAGAATTAACACAGGAGGCTAGGAACAATTAACAAAGGGCTAGAAACAAACAAGTGAAGGTGCCATCCAGAGGTTACAGAAGGAACTGACTGGCACCCTCACAAAAACCCTTTATCAAGACTAAAGAGGCACAGGGAATGAAACAGATTAAGAGGCCAGGCTGGGAGAGAACAAAAGAGAAGAGACATTGGCCTAGAAATTCACTTTGGGGTGGCCAGCTCGCTTGCGCCCAAAAGTTAGCGCTGGGCGGGGAGCCATTAGCGATCGTCAGATATTCAGTGTTTGCACCCCAATTCGGAACCGGGCGCTATACCAGGGTGTGCCTGCCTCCGCTTGGGGCGCTGACACTGAATTTCAGCACTCTTGGCGCCGCTGCGCCAGCCGCTGCAGAGCGGCAGGCTGCGGTACTGCAGGCCTCCTCCTTCTCTTAAGGGGGAGCTGCCTGCAACGGGGAGATTGCCGCTGGAGAGTGCCGGCAAATGAGCCCGGCACCACGGAGAAGTGCCGGGTTCGCGGAAAGCAGCCGGCAATGCCGCGGGGGGGGGGGGTGGAGGAGGCCGGGGAAGGAGGTGCGGGCAGGCGGCCGCTGAAAAAGCGGCTGGCCGCACCTTCCCCTTTAAAGCGCCCCACTAATGCTACAGCACGGCCCCGTTTTCTGGTCGCTGTTTGCGGCCGCTTCGGAGGAGGCGGCCGCTACTAAATATGGGGATTGGGCCGGTTTCGGGGCGGAACCGGGGCACTGTGCACACCGATGACGTCATCGGTGCCGGCGCAGCGCTAACGGCTACCGCCGCCAATACCGCTGCGCTGAATATCAGCGCAAACTCATTTTTGGCGCAGAAGCCCTCTTTAGGCGGTAACTGGCCGCAAAGCTGGCAGCGCCTTAATGAATTTCTAGGCCATTAAGAGGTATTCAAAACGGGACGAGATGGTGATAGGATTAGTGGAGACAAAAGACGGCTCTAGATTAGGTGTGAAATGCGCTGGCAGAATGGGAGACAGCTGCCATGTGGGAGAGAGACAAAAAATGGAAAGCGGGGGGGAACCAAATCAAAGGTGTGGATAAAAACAGTGAAAATGTAATGGGGGCCGAGGTTATGATCTGAAATTGTTGAACTCGATATTGAGTCCAGAAGGCTGTAAAGTGCCTAATCGGAAGATGAGGTGCTGTTCCTCGAGTTTATGTTGAGCTTCCGTGGAACAATGCAAGAGGCCAAGGACGGTGTGGTCCGAGTGGGAATGGGGCGGTGAATTAAAATGACAGGCGACCGGAAGCTTGGGGTCACCCTAACGGACTGAACGGAGGTGTTCCGCAAAGCTGTCACCGAATCTGCGTTTGTTTTTTTTTGCATTAATTAGAGTAATTGGAGAGCCTGGGTGAAAGGGCTCACCTGTGTACTGTGATTGTCAGTGTCTGACAGCAACTCAATGCTGTCAAACACTGACAATTCATCTGTCAAACAAGTGTGGTGCATATGCCTTTATGAAAACCGGCAGATGAAGCGTCATCAACTGATGTCATCTGACACCGGCTTTCCCTTAATTGGCAGGCAAGACCGCAGGGCGGGGCTTAGCAAGGCCAATCAGGGAAAAATAGCGTCTTTTCATCAGATGTCACTGGGGGCGGGACTAGAACCCAGAAGGCAGCAGTCCCGCCCCCAACTCGTCTTGGTAAGTAAAATCCAGCCCATGCTCTGAGAAGCAGAATTCACCCCACCAGCCTTCACATTCAATGGATCATCCTCCGCCATTTCCGCCACCATCAGCGTGATCCCACCACCAAACGCATCTTCCCCTCCTCTCCCCTTTCAGCATTCCGAAGGGACCGCTCCCTCTGCGACACCCTGGTCCACTGCTCAATCACCCCAACACCCCTTACCCTTCGCCCGGCACCTTCCCATGCAAGCGCAGGAGATGCAACACCTGCCCTTTTACCTCCCCTCTTCCCACTGTTCAGGGCCCCAAACACTCCTTCCAGCCGAAACAGTGATTTACTTGTATTTCTTGCAATTTGATATTCGCTGCTCACGATGTGGTCTCCTCTACATTGGGGAGACCAAACGTAGATTGGGCGACCGCTTTGCGGAACACTTCCTTTCAGTCCGTAAGGGTGACCCCGAGCTTCCGGTCGCCTGTCACTTTAATTCTCCGCTCCACTCCCACTCTGACCTGACTGTCCTTGGCCTCTTACACTGTTCCAATGAGGCACAACGTAAGCTCGAGGAACAGCACCTCATCTTTCGATTAGGCACGTTACAGCCTTTGGGACTCAACATCGAGTTCAACAATTTCAGACCATAACCTCTGCCCTCATTTTTTTCAGATGGCAGCTGTTGCTGATTCTGTCATACCCATTTGTCATTTAATCTCTCCTGCCTTCCATCCTATCACAGAGCTTCCCTTTTGTTCTTTCCTCCCCTCCCCCCTTTTCCCTGCCCCCACACTTGCTTAAAATCTGTTACATCTCCAACTTTTTCCAGTTCTGAAGAAGGGTCACAGACCTGAAACATTGACTCTGTTTCTCTCTCCACAGATGCTGCCCGACCTGCTGAGTGTTTCCAGCATTTTCTGTTTTTATTTCAGATTTCCAGCGTGTGCGGTATTTTGAGGATTGTATTAGCATAAGCTGACTGCTGATTCGCCAGGTCGAATTTCACTCCCATTGAGAATGTTCTACTGTAAGTCCTGACTCCCCAAAGCCTTTCCACCATCTACAAGGCACAAGTCAGGAGTGTGATGGAATACTCTCCACTTGCCTGGATGAGTGCAGCTCCAACAACACTCGAGAAGCTCGACACCATCCAGGACAAAGCAGCCCGCTTGATTGGCAATCCATCCACCACCTTAAACATTCACTCCCTCCACCACCGGCGCACCGTGGCTGCAGTGTGTACCATCTACAAGATGCACTGCAGCAACTCGCCAAGGCTTCTTCAACAGCACCTTCCAAACCCGCGACCTCCACCACCTAGAAGGACAAGGGCAGCAGGCGCACGGGAACACCACCACCTCCAAGTTCCCCTCCAAGTCACACACACCATCCCGACTTGGAAATATATCGGCCGTTCCTTCATCGTTGCTCGGTCGAAATCCTGGAACCCCCTCCTGAACAGCACTGCGGGAGCACCTTCACCACACGGACTGCAGCGGTTCAAGAAGGCGGCTCACCACCACCTTCTCAAGGGCAACTAGGGATGGGCAATAAATGCTGGGCCTTGCCAGCGATGCCCACATCCATGAACGAATAAAAAAAGCGGCTCAATACGAATGAAGCAAGGTACATGGGAGATTAGAACAACACCTACAATCTGTTAAAAGTCATCAGGAACAGGTTCGGTCGGTACAAAGGTGATCGCACACAGTGCATATATGATACAGCTCTATCATGTGGTGGGGTAGTCTTTCACAGGAGCAGGACAACAGAAATCGAGTTGATTTTGGATTAGTAGCACGTTATGGGATTAACACGCCAACCGTTGGAACTTACTGCACAGATAATGCACAGCTTTTTTCAAGTTGAAGCCCATATGAGTGAGAGCAGCAAGTTAACTTTGGTTGTACTCGACAGCTGCGTACACCGTTCTCTCCTCATGGTGAAAATTTCCCCTTTGCTCAGATGCGTTAGCCAGTACATTAAGATCGAGTGAAGCATAAACAGTCCCCTGTTCGTCCTGTTGAGAAAAGAGAGAGTTTCAAACTTCCGTATCAGACCTATAAGGCCACATAGGGGGAAAAATCGGATTCTCGCACCTCCTGTTAGTGCTGACACAATGGGCTGAAGGGCCTCTTTCTGTGCTGTATAAAACTATGACTCTATGACTCAGTCCTAAATGTCCTATCCCGTATCCTGAGACTGTGAGCCCTCGTTCTAGACTCCCCGCAGCCAGGGGAAACATCCTCCCTGCATCCCGTCTGCCGAGCCCTGTCAGAATTTTATGTTTCAATGAGATCCCCTCTCATTCTTCTAAAGTCTAGTGAATACATAGAGTCATAGAGTTATACAGCACTGAAGGAGGCCCTTCGGCCCATCGTATCCGCGCCGGCCATCAAGCCCTGTCTATTCTAATCCCATTTTCCAGCACTTGGTTCGTAGCCTTGTATGCTATGGCGTTTCAAGTGCTCATCTAAATGCTTCTTGAATGTTGTGAGGGTTCCTGCCTCTACCACCCTTTCAGGCAGTGAGTTCCAGATTCCAACCACCCTCTGGGTGAAAAAGTTTTTCCTCAAATCCCCTCTAAGCCTCCTGCCCCTTACCTTGAAACTATGCCCCCTGGTTATTGACCCCTCTACTAAGGGGAAAAGTTCCCTTCTATCTACCCTATTTATGCCCCTCATAATTTTGTACACCTCAATCAGGCCCCCCCTCAGTCTTCTCTGCTCTAAGGAAAACAACCCCAGCCTGTCCAGTCTCTCTTCATAGCTGAAGCGCTCCAGCCCAGGTAACATCCTGGTGAATCTCCTCTGCACCCTCTCCAATGCAACACAGGCCTAGTTGGCCCAATTTTACTACATTAAAGGCGCTGTATAAATACAACTTGTCGTTGTTGTTGTTTAAGCTTAAATGGGGTATCATTTCCTCCTGTACCCTTGAGTATTAAGCATCGCCTGTTTGGAGGCAGAGGGAAATCTCTTTGGCCGCATGGCCGTTCTGCAACTCAGCCTTCTGATTTTTCTTCCCTTGACATTGGTGAAAGGAAACTCCAGCGGATTTGTAAGGGTCTCTCGATCCGCCCTGTCGGATTTTCCTTTCTGCCCTCCATCCAGTCGATGCTTACCGTCCAGAAATTAAGATGACAATCTACACCTAACTAAGAAAACACTCAACGGAACTGACCCTGGCCGCGTAAACTTCGCATATAACGTACCTGAGTTTGGGAGCTGTAGGCATCAGGGGTAGCACTTGTTTCTACGAAGATTGGAAGAAAAACATAATTTACATTGATTACATTAGATCATAAGAAATAGGAGCAGGAGTCGGCCATTCGGCCCCTCGAGCCTGCTCCGCCATTCAATAAGATCATGGCTGATCTTCTACCTCATCTCCACTTTCCTGAACTATCCCTTGAATGCCTTAATATTCAAAAATCTATCCATCTCTTGACTATACTCAACGACTGAGCCTCCACAGCCCTCTGGGGTAGAGAATTCCAAAGATTCACCACCCTCTGAGTGAAGAAATGTCTCCTCATCTCAGTCCCCAATGGCCGACCCCTTATTCTGAGACTGTGACCCCTGGTTCTAGACTCCCCAGCCAGGGGAAACATCCTCCCTGCATCCAGTCTGTCTAGCCCTGTAAGAATTTTGTATGTTTCAATGAGATCACCTCTCATTCTTCTAAACTCCAGAGAGTATCGGCCTAGTCTACTCAATCTCTCCTCATAGGACAATCCCCCCATCCCAGGAACCAGCCTGGTGAACCTTCGCTGCACTCCCTCTATGGCAAGTATATCCTTCATTAGGTAAGGAGATCAGAACTGTGCACAATACTCCAGGTGTGGTCTCACCAGGGCCCTATATAATTGCAGTAAGACGTCTTTACTCTTATACTCAAATCCTCTTGTATTAAAGGCCAACATAACATTTGCTTTTTTAATTGCTTGCTGTACCTGCATGTTAAGAGAGATTGGGTTGATTGGGCTTATACTCGCTGGAGTTTAGAAGAATGAGAGGGGATTGTAATGATCAATAGCATGTCATTCTATAGTGGACACTAGGTGGAGCCGTATATAGCTGTATGTATATAAGACTACACTACCCAGCTGTATAGATATTAAGACTACATTACCCATGAGGCACTAGGCTACCCAAAAGGCAGCAGTCAAGATGGAAGCCTCTACAGATACTGTACCTAGAGAACGTGTACTGAATAAATGACTAGCTAGAAGCTCGCTGTGTTCATAATAAGAATGTCTAGTTATTAATGAACATAACATGGCACCAGGGTGGTGAAGATCTGCTGAAAATTGTGAAAAGCGACATGGAGAATTTGAAGCCACCAGAGCGTTTGAATCTCGAGGGAAATATCGACTACAATTGGCGGATTTTTAAACAACAATTCGAACTCTACATTGCAGCCATCGGATTCGGTACAAAGCCAGACGCAAGGAAGATAGCGTTGCTGCTTACGGTTGCAGGCCCACAGGCGATAGAGGTATTTAATACATTTGTATTTAATCCAGCGGAGAACAGAGAAAAATTAGAAGATGTGCTAAAAATTTTTGATGCACATTGCTCTCCCAAAAAGAATGAGACCTATGAAAATACATCTTCCGTTCTCGGACACAGCAACAAAATGAGACTTTTGTTAGCTTTATAACTGATCTGAAACTGAAAACAGACATGTAATTTCTCTGAGCTGAAATCATCCATGATTCGTGACCAGATTGTGTTTGGTATTCATGATAAAAATGTCAGGGAACGTCTGTTGAGAGAAACCGAACTAAATTTGGAAAATGCAGTGAAAATATGCCAAGCCAGCGAGCTAGCTCGAAAGCACGCGAAGACTTTCAGTGAAACCAATAATGATGCGATTGTAATGAGTGAAAATGCTACTGTTGGTGCTGTGTCCTACAAGGGAAAGAAACGTGGGCAGAACAGAAATGAAAAGCAATCGGAGGATGACATTTTTAATTGTAAACGCTGTGGTTACAAACACCAGTTAAGACAATGCCCAGCGTTTGGAAAAATGGCACAAAGTGTAATGGAAAGAATCACTTTGCCAAACAATGCTTTTCAAAAGTACAAACTAAGAAAGGGCAACGAGTTAATATAATTGAGGACACTGATTTAAGTGAGACATTTTTTGTCGGAATGGTGTCATGTGACGATATCAAAAAAGATACAGAAAATGTGCAGCCCTCAGAAATGGACAATGCTGAACATAAAGTCAATGCAGTAAAAGAGGACAAATGGATGATCCCACTACAGATAACTGGAGCATTAGTTACATTGAAACTGGACACTGGGGCAAAAGCAAACTTAAACAGTATGAGTGACATTAACAATATGAAAGAAAAGCCCAAAATAGAGAAAAAGTCAGTACTACTGAAGGACTATAATGGACAGAAAATAGATAGCTTAGGTGTATGCAGACTCAAAGTGATAGTCAAAGACAAAGTGCATCATCTCACGTTTTCTGTTGTGGCTGAAAGACTTGATTCGATACTAGGTGACAAAGCTTGTGAAGACTTAGAACTGGTCAAGAGAGTCTACCATATAAACTGTGCCATAAGCAGACCAGATGACTCAGGTGATGAAGTAGAGAGCCGATCAAGGATGAAAAGGCCAAAGGGTATCCATGTCTTCAAAAAGCCTAGTTTCTCCAAGAAGAAAGAAAAAGACTTTAAGGTCAAAGAAAAGCACAAAGAGGAAAAACACAAGGAGAAAAAGTCCAAAGATATAACCGCAGCAGATGTTGTTAAGCAGTGGAAAGAGAAAAAGAAAAAGAAGAAGCCTGCACCAGAGCAGGAAGCAGTTCCGGTGGATACTCCTTCTTCCCTCAGGCCAATCTTTGGTGTTCCATTAGCCGAGGCTGCTGAGAGGACTATGCTGTATGATGGGATCCAGCTGCCAGCAGTTTTTCGAGAGTGCATTGACTACATTGAGAGTTATGGCATGAAGAGTGAAGGAAACACTGAAACCCTCTCCAAGCAAAGATCGCAAGGAGACCTCGATCTATACAAGAGCAGATTGATGACAATGCCGCAACTGCATCTTGTCATTCACCGCCAGAACAATCTCATGAAGACACATCAGACTTACCCGTGTTGAGAAGATCCACACGTGAAGTAAAAGAGCCTGATAGACTTAATCTTTGAGTACAATGTAAAGCTTTGAAAATGTGTTGACTGTTTTGAAAATGTTTATGTTTATAGAGCACTCCTATCTTCTATGTTAACTTTCAGGGATTCGTGTACAAGGACACCCATGTCCCTCTGAACACCAACACTTCCCAATCTCTCGCCATTTAAAAAATACACTGCTTTTCTATTTTTCCATGAATCTAAAATTTACCGAGGGATATAGTCAAAATATTCACCATTTTATGTGAGTGCTTTGCATGCAATCCCTCTTTCACCCATTTCCCCTTTAGTGCAATGAGGTTTAAATAACAACCATTGTTGATGCGAATGAATAAATAATTATTCACTGTCGAAGTCAGCACTATTTTAGATTCCTGCGGATATATGGGGTAGAATACACCTTGGACGACGAGAAAAGTGGGCGATATCAGATCGACCATCCATTGTACACCTCGCCTGCTAAACAATTCAATTGACTGCAATGGAGTGGTAAATAGGGAGGAGGGAAGCCTCAGGCTACAGGATGATATAGACGGGTTGGTCAGATGGGCAGAACAGTGGGCAAATGGAATTTAACCCTGAAAAGTGCGAGTGATGCATTTTGGGAGGACTAACAAGGCAAGGGAATACACAATGAATGGTAGGACCCTAGGAAGGACAGAGGATCAGAGGGACCTTGGTGTGCATGTACATAGATCCCTGAAGGCAGCAGGACAGGTAGATAAGGTGGTTAAAAAGGCATATGGGATACTTGCCTTCATTAGCCAAGCCATAGAATACAAGAGCAGGGAGGTTATGATGGAGCTGTACAAAACACTAGAAGGCCACAGCTGGAATACTGTGTGCAGTTCTGGTCGCCACACTATAGGAAGGATATGATTGCATTGGCGAGGGTGCAGAGGAGATTCACCAGGATGTTACCTGGGCTGGAGCGCTTCAGCTATGAAGAGAGACTGGACAGGCTGGGATTGTTTTCCTTAGAGCAGAGAAGGCTGAGGGGGGACCTGATTGAGGCGTACAAAATTATGAGGGGCATAGATAGGGTAGATAGAACGGAACTTTTCCCCTTAGTAGAGGGTCAATAACCAGGGGGCATAGTTTCAAGGTAAGGGGCAGGAGGTTTAGAGGGGATTTCAGGAAAAACTTTTTCACCCAGAGGGTGGTTGGAATCTGGAACTCACTGCCTGAAAGGGTGGTAGAGGCAGGAACCCTCACAACATTCAAGAAGCATTTAGATGAGCACTTGAAAGGCCATAGCATACAAGGCTACGGACCAAGTGCTGGAAAATGGGATTAGAATAGACAGGGCTTGATGGCCGGCGCGGACACGATGGGCCGAAGGGCCTTTTTCTGCACTCTATTACTCTATGACTCCATGAACCGAATATCAAACAAGGCCTGTGAGAGGCAGCCGGTGCAATGATGCCCAATCTGCGCCGCCACGCAAGATGATTTTCTGCCCGTTGCTTTCTAAGGAAGGATATACTTGCCATAGAGGGAGTGCAACGAAGGTTCACCGGATTGGTTCCTGGGATGGGGGGATTGTCCTACGAGGGCAGATTGAGTAAACTAGGCCTATATTCTCTAGAGTTTAGAAGAATGAGAGGTGATCTCATTGAAACATACAAAATTCTTACAGGGCTTGACAGGGTAGATGCAGGGGGGATGTTTCCTCTGGCTGGGGAGTTTGATCGGCACCCCATCTACCACCTTAAACATTCACTCCCTCCACCACCGGCGCACCGTGGCTGCAGTGTGTACCATCTACAAGATGCACTGCAGCAACTCACCAAGGCTTCTTCAGCAGCACCTCCCAAACCCGCGACCTCTTCCACCTAGAAGGACAAGGGCAACAGGCGCATGGGAACACCACCACTTCCAAGTTCCCCTCCAAGTCACATACCATCCTGACTTAGAAATATATCGTCCGATCCTTCATCGTCACTGGGTCAAAATCCTGGAACTCCCTCCCTAACAGCACTGTGGGAGCACCTTCACCACACGGACTGCAGCGGTTCAAGAAGGCAGCTCACCACCACCTTCTCAAGGGCATCTAGGGATGGGCAATAAATGCTGGCCTTGTCCGCGACGCCCACATCCCATAAACAAATTTAAAAAAAGTCTAGAACCGGGGGTCACTGTCTCAGAATAAGGGGTCGGCCATGTAGGACTGAGATGAGGAGAAATGTCTTCACTCAGAGGGTGGTGAATCTTTGGAATTCTCTACCCCAGATGGCTGTGGAGGCTCAGTCGTTGAAGCATAGAAACATAGAAGATAGGAGCAGGAGTAGGCCATTCGGCCCCTCGAGCCTGCTCCGCCATTCAATGCGATCATGGCTGATCATCCAATCTCAGTACCCTGTCCCTGCTTTCTCCCCATAGCCCTTGATCCCTTTAGCCTTAAGAAATATATCCAACTCCTTCTTGAATACATTTAATGAATTGGTCTCTACTGCCTTCTGTGGTAGTGAATTCCACAGGTTCACCACTCTCTGGGTGAAGAAATTCCTCCTCATCCCTGTCCTAAATGGCTTACCCCTTATCCTTAGTAGATAGATTCTTGAATATTAAGGGAATCAAGGGATATGGGGATAGTGCAGGAAAGTGGAGATGGGGTAGAAGATCATCTTTAACTAACTAAGGAATTCACCCCTTTCGATGCACGAGGAAGTAGGAACTTTGCAAAATTATGTTCGAGGTACTTGTCTTCCCGTGCAACATATATTTGAGTTTCTCGACTATTCCATTCCAATTACCTTGAGCTCTTCGTTTTCTCCACATTAATACGAGCGCCAACACAAGTACAACAACACACACAATAACCGCAGCTATTATGGCGATATGGGTCATGCTTGGAGCTTCAGGTTGATCTGGGGAAATACATTTGGAAGGAGTCAGGACAGTTGTAGCTCAAAAGTGGAAACAAAGTGGACAAGATACGTTAGACGGTAAGTCCATTAACTGTATTGTGGTTAGCAATTATTGTAACATTGAATTTCCCTCCTGGTTGCTCGTCACACTTGGTGGGAGATTTGGATTGAGCAACAGGCAAGTGAGGGACAAACGCGACTGAAAAGACATGAAAAATGCCCTTAATTCAATTCACAATTAATTATCTTCGCAGTGCTCCTTTTAAACATAGAAACATACAAGATAGGAGCAGGAGTAGGCCATTCGGCCCCTCGAGCCTGCTCCGCCATTTAATGAGATCATGGCTGATCATCCAAATTCAGTACCCTGTCCCTGCCTTCTCCCCATATCCCTTGATCCCTTTAGCCTTAAGAAATATATCCAAATCCTTCTTGAGTATATTTAATGAATTGGCCTCAACTGCCTTCTGTGGTAGAGAGCTCCACAGGTTCACCACTCTCTGGGTGAAGAAATTCCTCCTCATCTCAGTCCTAAATGGCCTACCCCTTATCCTTAGTCTGTGACCCCTGGTTCTGGACTCCCTGCCATCGGGAACATCCTTCCTGCATCTAGTCTGTCCAGTCCTGTTAGAATTTTATAAGTTTCAATGAGATCCCCTCTCATTCTTCTAAACTCCTGCAAATATAAGTCCAATTGACCCAATCTCTCTTCATACGTCATTCCTGCCATCCCAGGTATCAGTCTAGTGAATCTTCGCTGCACTCCCTCCATGGCAAGAACATCCTTCCTCAGATAAGGCGACCAAAACTGCACACAATACTCAAGATGTGGTCTCACCAAGGCCCTGTAAACAACTGCATCAAGACATCCTTGTTCCTGTACTCAAACCCTCTCGCTACGAAGGCCAACATACCATTTGCCTTCTTAACCGCCTGCTGCACCTGCATGCTTACCTTCAGCGACTGGTGCACAAGGACACCCAGGTCTCGTTGCACTTCCCCTTTTCCCAATCTTTTGCTGTTCAGATAATAATCTGCCTTCCTGTTTTTGCCACCGAAGTGGAAAACCTCGCATTTATCCACATTATACTGCATCTGCCATGCATCTGCCCAATAGCGAATATAAGCCCAATCGACCCAATCTCCCTCATATGCTTGTCCAGCCTCCCCTTAAATGCATCTTTACTATTCGCTTCAACCACTCCCTGTGGTAGCGAGTTCCACATTCTCACCACTCTCTGGGTAAAGAAGTTTCTGCTGAATTCCCTATTGGATTTCTTGCTGACTACCTTCTATTGATGGCCTCTAGTTATGCTCTTCCCCACAAGTGGAAACATTCTCTCTGTATCCACTCTATCAAAACCTCTCATCATTTTACAGACCTCTATTAGGTCACCCCTCAGCCTTCTTTTTTCAAGAGAAAAGAGACCCAGCCTGTTCATCCTTTCCTGATATGTATACCCTCACATTTCTGGTATCATCCTTGTAAATCTTCTCTGCACCCTCTCCAGTGTCTCTATATCCTTTTTATAATATGGCGACCAGAACTGCACGCAGTACTCCAAGTGTGGTCTAACCAAGGTTCGATACAGGTTTAACATAACTTTCATAAACTCCAGGTGACCCAACCAATTTTTTGCATGTTCTTTTATCAAATACTTGCCTATATAAGTGTGCATCACTTTAATGAACAGTCTGAAATGAATCTGCCGCTTTTGATTACAGTTCATTAATATGTACCTGTATTCTCGGCTCCCTTGTCCTTTAAGATTATTTCCACTTTACCCGTTCCTGTCCCAATTGCGTTGGTAGCTTCACAGGTCCAGGTGCCATTCATTGAACTGTGCACTTCCTTTATAAATAGGTCGGCAGCTTCCGAATCTAGTCCTTCTGGCAACCTTGGGAGCAGCCAATCGCAAACAAAGATACTGTTAGCAAATCCACGTTGAAGAAATTTCCTGGTGTCTAAATCCAGGCGGTAATTTGAACGTTGGGTGATGTGTAAAGTGGTCTATATTGAACTGGCAGCTCATTATACACTCCTCCTGATTGCCCCTTCCACTGACTTCACTAGAAAGGAACAGAAGAACATAAGAAATAGGAGCAGGAGTGGCCACACGGCCCCTCGAGCCTGCTCTGCCACACGGCCCCTCGAGCCTGCTCCGCCGTTCAATAAGATCATGGCTGATCTTCAACCTCAACTCCACTTTTCTGCCTGATCTCCATATCCCTTGATTCCCCTCGAGTCCAAAAATCTATCGATCTCAGCCTTGAATATACTCAACGACTCAGCATTCACAACCCTCTGGGGCAGAGAATTCCAAGGATTCACAACCCTCTGAGTGAAGAAATTCCTCCTCATCTCAGTCTTAAATGGCCGACCCCTTATCCTGTGACTGTGACCCCTAGTTCGAGACTCTCCAGCCAGGGGAAACAATCTCTCAGCATCTACCCTGTCAATCCCCCTCAGAATCTTGTATGTTTCAATCAGATCACCCCTCATTCTTCTAAACTCCAGCGAGTACAGGCCCATTCTACACAATCTCTCATCTCATCCCGGGGATCAAAATCAGGAAAAATCATGGGCGGTGAATTCTATATCGTCCGTTTTACACTATCGGCCAAGGTTAAAATTATCCCGAAGATTTATTCCACAGAACATGATGCAACAAACCGTCTGATCGATGTGTGTTCGAGGGTCTCCTGTGATTTGGGGCTCTTTTATAGGACTCGGTGCTGCATTCATATATCAGCCAGCCCCATCTCACCCTGCCTGCTTTGTGCGCTGTACAAACACCTCTGTATCGTGGACAGTACTTACACTGCGCTATCTGTAAGACAGTCCTAGGGCAATTTTAACCTAATCCACTAGGCGGCAATCTGGCGGGATCAGATCGAACGCTGGTTAGAAACTCCGGCCGATTTGACGCCCCGCGTAAATCCTGCCTTAAACCCAATCTCATTAGTTTCCCGTCGAGCTGGGGAGGTTAAAATCACCCTCACCTCGTTCACAAAAAGGTTTATGATTACCTCACACACACAAAATCTCCCCCTGTTCCGCATCCGTACCACCTTGACCCGCGGAGAAGATTCATGCGTACTGCTACTTCTAGCGACATCGAAATGTCTTCTCTACTTACCGTGTCACTAATTGATAACTGCCCAGGAAAAGCTAGCCACAAGGTGTCACTTGTGATTAAGATTCACTGGCAGTTTCGTAGATCGTATGTGTTGCTGGCATGAAAAGGACTGTTCAAATTTATTATCAAATAATGGGGCATGAAATCCGAACTCTGTTTTATTTTCTAATTCAACCGGCGCTGTTGTACATTAATATATGAATTTATATATTTTTTTATTTATTCTTTCACGGGATGTGGGCGTCGCTGGCAAGGCCAACATTTATTGCCCATTCCTAATTGCCCTTGAGTGGCTTGCGAAGCCATTGTCAGAGGACAGTTCAGCGTCAACCACATTGCTGTCACATATCGGCCAGACCGGGTAAGGACGGCAGATTTCCTTCCCGAAAGGACATTAGTGAGCCAGATGGGTTTGTTACAACAATTCGGTAGTTACATGCTCACCATTTCTGATACTGGCTTTTTATTCCAGATTTATTGAACTGAATTTAAATTCACCAGCTGCTGTGGTGGGATTTGAACTCTTGGGCTGGATTTTGGAGGCGGGACACCTACTTGTCGGGTTTCAGTCCCGCCTCCATTGTTAGATTCGAATTTTTGGAGTAAAACCACACGGAGACGGAACTGCTGAAGTTTATTAGTAAATGGCTGGAAGGCCTTGTGCACAAAGGGAGAGACGTTGATTTCCCCAGAATCGAACCTTTCCTCTCAACGAAATACAATCGACAAGCCTTGATATACCTTTCAATAGGTAACGCCCATAGGTTGCAAAAGTAGGCGTACACATACAAACAGCGTCACTACTGTCACTCCCTTATTGGTTGGCGTGATTAGTCACTCAATGTCGAGAGCCGCCCTGAAGTGTTCTGACATACAGCATAACACCTAGGCCTAGAAATTCACTATGGCCCCGCCAGCTGGCTAGCGCCCAAAAGTTAGCGCTGGGCACGGAGCCAGTTGCGACCGTCAGATATTCAGTTTTTGCGCCCCAAGTCGGAACCGGGCGCTATTCCAGGGTGTGCCCGCCCCCGCTTGGGGCGCTGAAACTGAATTTCAGCGCTCTAGGCGCCGCTGCGCCACCCGCTGTGGAGCGGCAGGCTGCGGTACTGCAGGCCTCCTCCTTCTCTTAAGGGGGAGGTGCCTGCCACGGGGAGATCACCGCTGGATTGTGCCGGCAAATGAGCCCGGCACCACGGAGAAGTGCCGGGTTCGCGGAAAGCAGCCGGCAATGCCGCGGCGGGGGGGGGTGGAGGAGGCCGGGGAAGGAGGTGCGGGCAGGCGGCCGCCGAAAAAGCGGCCGGCCGCACCTCCACCTTAAAGCGCCCCACTAAGGCTACAGTACGGTCCCGTTTTCTGGTCGCTGTTTGCGGCCGCTGCAGAAGAGGCGGCCGCAACTAAATATGGGGGTCGGGCCGGTATCGGGGCGGAACCGGGGCACTGCGCACACCGATGACGTCATCGGTGCCGGCGCAGCGCTAACGGCTACTGCCGCCATTACCGCTGCGCTAAATATCAGCGCAAACTCCTGTGTTGGCGCAGAAGCCCTCTTTAGGCGGTAACTGGCCGCAAAGCTGCCGGCGCCTTAATGAATTTCTAGGCCCTAGTTTCTAGCTCCTGTGAGCAAGGTCGCTTAATTCTTGAGATAATAAACAACGTCAGCTTTTGGTTGCGAAGGAAGATAAGGTGGTTGAGGCAAAGATAGAAATGGCCGACTCCCTGTGAAGTTCAGTTTCCCTTATCTCTCAGAAAGCCAGCTGCGTTAAACACTGCTTCTGTAACACTGATAACAACAAAGACGGAGACTAAGAGTCTAGTAAAGATGCTGTGGTCCGCTATTTCTACAGTACTTAGTTAAAAAGGGGTTAATACAATGGTCAAGTATCCCATCATGCTTTGCAACTACCCTAATGCTATATATACGCTTTTAATATATATATCTCTACAAGTGAAGCTAATCATTCTTTACATATGATTTCTAGTACTACAGCCCTCCCTACAGCTTTGGCTAATATATTTAAAGACTAGAGGATTCAAGCTTTGGTTCACAGGCCTAATTTTGCAATCCAACACCATCAACTTCTGGCCAACCCATGCTCTTTTCCCTTGATTGACCTTGTTAAGCCCGTCCAACTGTCAAACGTTGACATTCTCTGTAGTTTGAGGAGGTCTTGAATACAAGAACTCATCAAACCTCTTTCTTTTGTAGAAATTAGATGGTTGTTGCATTGGAGAATGCAGCGGCCATCTGTCGTCTCTGCCGCGGAGATGCGAGACTCTCCACATACCCAACGATTGAAGCCTGCAGGAAGAAACAAAGGTAAGTACACTTTTTCTAACACTTTCCACTTACCTCAAATACTCACCTCTCCACACTTGCACCCATCACTTACCTCCACAGCGCACTTTTGCACCCCTCCAACCCCCGCAGACCCACTGCTCGCCTCGGTAACCCTGGCGGGGTTCGGAGCCTTCGGGAAGCCTGCACTTGTGTGGGCAAAATGGGGATAATCCTCATATCTGCCTGTTAACTACCTGTTAACAAGCAAATACGTGGCTGTAATCCCCTCCCTGCCTCCAAGGAGACAGGACCCGGCGCGGGTCGGCTACCCGCCTCCTGGCAAGATGGCACGGAGGCGGGTTGGGGGCAGGATGAGCACCCGCCCCCAGATTCTGCCATTTTCACGCCAGTCTCGCCTCCATACCTGCCTCCCCAAGGCTGGCAAGATCGCGCCCAAAGTTTCCAATTCTGGGCACTTTAGGAGGGATGTGAAGGCTTTGGAGAGGGTGCAGAAGAGATTGGCCAGAATGGCTCCAGGGATGAGGGATTACAGTTACGTGGATAGACTGGAGAAGCTGGGATTGTTGTCCTTAGAGCAGAGAAGGTTAAGAGGAGATATGAGAGAGGCATTCAGAATCAGGAAGGGTTTAGGCAGGGAAAATAAAGAGAAACTGTTTCCAATGGCTGAAGGGTCGCTAACCAGAGGGCATGGATTTAGGGTTTGTTAAAGATCATTGAAATATATGCCCAGACTCAGTCAGTGAAGACTCATGTTAACTTCCTTGGGGGAATAATTGGGTTGATTTGCGCCTCCCGTTAGCGTCCCTGGGGGGCGCTAAAGGGCACAAATCCCCTAGCGCCCGGGCGTGGCGCCGCTAACACCTCCCGCGAAATTCAGCGGGAGGTCAGCGGCGGCAGTAGCCGGTAGCGCCCTGTGGCGCTGCGCCTCCGGCGATGACATCATCAACGTGCGCAGTGCCCCGGCCGCAAACTTCGCTCGCGCCCCCTGACCTATCGCCTGACGCTATGTCCGACAGCGTCAGGGGAGGGCGTTTATGCAGCGGCAGCGGCACTACTTAAAGGGCAGGTGTCAGGCGGCCATTTCCATTTGGGCCGACTGCCAGCATCTTCCCCCTTCCCCATTATTTCTTTGGTGTGCCGGTCGCGATCGCTCAGCCCGGCGCTCCTCTTGAGTGCCGGGCTGCTTTCCCAGCACCCCGCTCCCCGGTGGTCCAGCAGGTCCCCACTGCGCGCAGCACTAGGCCCCTTCCCTTTAATCAAGCAAGAAAGAAAGACTTGCATTTCTATAGCGCCTTTCACAACCACCGGACATCCCAAAGCGCTTTACAGCCAATGAAGTACTTCTGGAGTGTATTCACTGTTGTAAAGTGAGAAACGCGGCAGCCAATTAGCGCACAGCAAGCTCCCACAAACAGTAATGCAATAATGACCAGATCCTCTGTTTTTGTTATGTTGGTTGAGGGATAAATATTGGCCAAGGACACTGGGGAGAACTCGCCCTGCTCTTCTTCGAAATAGTGTCCTGGGATCTTTTACGTTCACCTGAGAGAGCAGACGGGGCCTCGGTTTAACGTCTCATTGAATAGACGGCTCCTCCGACAGTGCAGCGCTCCCTCAGTACCGCCCCTCCGACAGTGCGGCGCTCCCTCAGTACTGCCCCTCCGGCAGTGCTGCACTCCCTCAGTACTGCCCCTCCAACTGTGCTGCGCTCCCTCAGTACTGCCCCTCCGACAGTGCTGCGCTCCCTCAGTACTGCCCCTCCGACAGTGCGGCGCTCCCTCAGCACTGCCCCTCCGACAGTGCTGCGCTCCCTCAGTACTGCCCCTCCAACTGTGCTGCGCTCCCTCAGTACTGCCCCTCCGACAGTGCTGCGCTCCCTCAGTACTGCCCCTCCGACAGTGCGGCGCTCCCTCAGTACTGCCCCTCCGACAGTGCGGCGCTCCCTCAGCACTGCCCCTCCGACAGTGCTGCGCTCCCTCAGTACCGCCCCTCCGACAGTGCGGCGCTCCCTCAGTACTGCCCCTCCGACAGTGCAGCACTCCCTCAGTACTGCCCCTCCGACAGTGCGGCGCTCCCTCAGCACTGCCCCTCCGACAGTGCGGCGCTCCCTCAGTACCGCCCCTCCAACAGTGCTGCGCTCCCTCAGTACTGCCCCTCCGACAGTGCGGCGCTCCCTCAGTACTGCCCCTCCGACAGTGCGGCGCTCCCTCAGTACTGCCCCTCCGACAGTGCGGCGCTCCCTCAGTACTGCCCCTCCGACAGTGCGGCGCTCCCTCAGTACTGCCCCTCCGACAGTGCGGCGCTCCCTCAGCACTGCCCCTCCGACAGTGCGGCGCTCCCTCAGTACTGCCCCTCCGACAGTGCGGCGCTCCCTCAGTACTGCCCCTCCGACAGTGCGGCACTACCTCAGTACTGCCCCTCCGACAGTGCGGCGCTCCCTCAGTACTGCCCCTCCGACAGTGCAGCGCTCCCTCAGTACTGCACTGGGAGTGTCAGCCTAGCTTTTTGTGCTCAAGTCTCTGGAGTGGGACTTGAACCCACAACCTTCTGACTCAGAGGCGAGGGTGCGATCCACTGAGCCACAGCTGACACTGAAGGAGAGAGAGGGCTGCAATCATGCGGTGCTACGTGCCTACGCGCCTGGCGCTGTCGCACGCAGCGCCACGATAATCAGTTGTAGCGCCCCAGGAAGGAGGGGGAGCACTGAATTTCAGGCGGAGGGACACTAATTTTTTCAGGGGCGCTAATGGCGACGTGAGCACCCCAAAAGGGGCGAGGCCCAATTTTTCACCCCTTGTGTTTCTAACACATTTTTGCGAGTGTTGCCCTTAAGCTAAGCAAATAATGACAGTTTTGATAGTTCTTTTACAGTTTAACAGCGATATCGTACAACAGGATGATAACCGACATTTATCTGGGCCGCCCATTCGCCGTGACACTTTGGAAGTTTACACAATGAAGTCCTTAATATGTTAAACATTTACTTACCCTTGCCAAGAGTAATTAGTCGCTGGAGGGTTGGCTTTCGCCTCGCATTTGAGGGTAACCGCCATTGTATTTTCGCTCCAATTCCCATCATACCCTGTTATGGTCACTTCCGGTGGATCTAAAGAGGAGATAGTTGTGTTTGTGTGGTCAGTACAGCCAACGTGTCCGATAATCCAATTTAATCGACCGTGCGCGTTTGTACGAGTGAACACAGCGGCAGTAAACGGTTATTAACTGTGGGCCATCCAAATGCTCGATAAAATTGCTTGTCTTTAATATTGCATGTGTCTTGCATCTGTACAACAAAGAATAAGACAAAGAAATATTCTACCGTTCTATTTGTACCTGGCAATGTACTGGATACACTGGTAACTGAAGTTAACCAGTGGGTTTACCAGCGTGTAATTACCAAGCTTCAAGTATCATAGAGGCCCAGATATTCTGATCACAGGCCTCCCGCGGGCGGAGGCCCGCGATCTGGGAAAAATCTGCGCCTGGACCGGAGTGATCCCGGGAGGCGCACAGTTCCGCTGCTGGGCCTCTCCAAACTCAAAATGCGCAGGGCCCACGTATCCCAGAGGCGCAGGTAGTTCGCAGCGACCCTGGGATCACGTGGGCCATGGGGAGCCAATCACAGAAGACCTGTCAAATATATGAATGGAGATCAGCCCCAAAACATAGTAAAACTTCAAATACATTTAAAAAAAAATAACATTTTTAAAATTACAATAAATTCAGTATTTTAAACAAAAATTTAATTTTTTGAAAAAAGTAATTAAGTTTTTTACGGGGCTAAGAATAAATTTACCTTTCTTAAAGTATTTTTAAATGATAAATCAGTGAAAAAATGTTTTTTAAACTTTTTTCTACTCTTATCCTGGTAAAAGCAGGCCTTACGCCGGTCGGGATCGGAATATCTGGGCCAGAATCATAGAAGGAGGCCATTCGGCCCATCGTGTCCATGCCAGCTGACAAAGACCTCTCCAGCCCAATCCCACTTTCCAGCTCTCGGTCCATGGCCCTGCAGGTTACGGCACTTCAAGGGCATATCCAAGAACTTTTTAAATGTGATGAGGGTTTCTGCCTCTTCCACCCTTTCAGGCAGTGAGTTCCAGACCCCCACCACCCTCTGGGTGAAAACAGTTCTCCTCAACTCCCCTCTAATCCTTCCACCAATTACTTTCAATCTCTGCCCCCCTGGTTATTGACCTCGCTGCTAGGGATAATAGGTCCTTCCTATCCACTCTATCCAGGCCCCTCATCATTTTATACACCTCAATTAAATCTCCCCTCAGCCTCCCCTGTTACACAGAAAACAAACCGTCTTTCCTCATAGCTAAATTTCCCCAGTCCTGGCAACATCCACGTAAATCTCCTCCATAAATCATTCCACACATGTGGCATGAGAACTGGATCCAGTTTTCATGTTCTTCTCCTTCTTAGGCAGTCCCTCAGAACCGAGGATGACTTGCTTCCACACAAAAAATGAGTTCTCAGGTGACTAATTAGTCCAATGCAGGACCTACAGTCTCTGTCACAGGTGGGGCAGACGGTGGTTGAAGGGGCGGGTGGGTGGGGTGCTTGGGTTGACGTGTGCTCCTTCCGCTGTTTGCGCTTGGCTTCCGCTTGCTCCCGGCGAAGAGACTCGAGGTGTTCGGCGCCTTCCCGGATGCTTCTCCTCCACTTTGTGCGGTCTTGGGGCCAGGGATTCCCAGGTGTCGGTGGGGATGTTACACTTTTTCAAGGAGCCTTTAAGGGTGTCCTTGAAGAGTTTCCTCTGCCCACCTGGGGCTCTCTTGCTGTGTCGGAGCTCCGAGTAGAGCGCTTGTTTTGGGAGTCTCGTATCGGGCATGCGGACAATGTGACCCGTCCATCGGAGCTGATTGAGCATGGTCAAAGCTTCGATGCTGGGGATGTTGGCCTGAGCAAGAACACTGACTATGGATTTGCAGGATCATATTATATTATATACTGCCCCTTTCTTGCAAACAGTCAGTGGACAGTTGTTGTCACTATTATCATCTTAAAGAGGATTAATGCATTATTTGAAATAAATGAAGACCTCTGTTCATATAGCAGGAAAAAGGAAAATCGTTTCAGCAGTATTTCTGTGCTAAAATTGTGCTGATTTCACACTGGGCTGGGGAATTCTAGCTATGAGGAAAGATTGGAGAGGCTGGGGTTGTTTTCTTTGGAACAGAGGAGGCTGAGGGGAGACTTGATTCAGGGGCCTAGATAGAATGGATAGAAAGGACCTATTTCCCTTAGCAAAAGGGTCAATAACCAGGGGGCATAGAGTTAAATTAATCGGTGGAAGGATTAGAACAACAACAACTTGTATTTATATAGCGCCTTTACCGTAGTAAAACATCCCAAGGTGCTGCATAGGAGTATTATAGGACAAAAATTTTGACACCGAGCCACATAAGGAGAGATTAGGGCAGGTGACCAAAAGCTTGTTCAAAGAGGTAGGTTTTAAGGAGCGTCTTAAAGGAGGAAAGAGAGGTAGCGAGGCGGAGAGGTTTAGGGAGGGAATTCCAGCGCTCAGGGCCCAGGCAACAGAAGGCACGGCCACCAATGGTGGAGCGATTATAATCAGGGATGCTCAGGAGGGCAGAATTAGAGGAGCGCAGATATCTCGAGGGGTTGTAGGGCTGGAGGAGGTTACAGAGATAGGGAGAGGGGGGCGAGGAGGCCATGGAGGGGTTTGAAAACAAGGATGAGAATTTTGAAATCGAGGCAATGCTTAACTGGGAGCCAATGTAGGTCAGTGAGCACAGGGGTGATGGGCGAACGGGACTTGTTGCGAGTTAGGACACGGGCAGCTGAGTTTTGGATGACCTCCAGCTTACGTAGGGTGAAATGTGAGAAGCCAGCCAGGAGTGCGTTGGAATAGTCAAGTCTGGAGGGGAGTTGTGGTGAACCTTTTTCCCCCGAGAGGGTGGGGGTCTGGAACTCACTGCCTGAAAGGGTGGGCGAGGCAGAGACCCTCATCACATTTAAAAAATACTTGGATATGCGCTTGAAGTGCCGTAACCTACAGGGCCATGGACCGAGAGCTGGAAAGTGGGATTAGGCCGGATAGCTCTTTCTTGGCCCGTGCGGACACGATGGGCCGAATGGCCTCCTTCTGTGCCATAATGTTTAATGTTTCTATAACTGTAAAGACTCACACATGATTACTGAGGCTGTGCCCCAACGATGATTCTACGGAGCTGAAATGCACCACACCCTGATAACAACTTTCATTTATATAGCTCCTTTCACGTAGAAACATCCCAAGGAGCGTTATCGTCTGAAGTTAAAATGACCCCTAATTACTGTCGGCAAATCATTCAATCTACAAGTTATAGTAATAACTGTTTCCTTCAATCTAGACGCTGAAGATTTTTTTTTTTTTTATTCGCTGATGGGATCTGGGCGTCGCTGGCAAGGCCAGCATTTATTGCCCATCCCTAGTAGCCCTTGAGAAGGTGCTGGTGAGCTGCCTTCTTGAACCGCTGCAGTCTGTGTGGTGAAGACCAGGACCTCAAACCCGGCACCAAGCTCATGGTCTACAGAACAGCAGTGATCCCCGCCCTGCTGTATGCCTCAGAGACATGGACCATGTACAGCAGGCACTGGAGAGGCACCACCAATGCTGCCTCTGCAAGATCCTGCAAATCCATTGCGCACCAACGCCAGTGTTCTCGCTCAGGCTCAGGCCAACATCGAAGCTTTGACCACGCTCAAACAGCTCCGATGGACAGGCCAAATCATCCTCATGCCCGGTACAAGACTCCCAAAATAGGCACTCTACTCGCAGCTCCGACACAGCAAGAGAGCCCCAGGTGGACAGAGGGCAGTTGCTATGGGGTTGGAGTTACATTATAGGCCAGACCAGGACAGCAGAACTAGATGGGATTTTACAACAATTGCATAATAGTAATTATTCCACATTTATTTAATTGAATTTAAATTCCCCCACTGTTGTAGTGGGATTTGAACTCATGTCAATGGATTATTAATTCATGCTTTTGGATTACTAGCCCAGTGACATTACCACTACACTACCACTCTGCTGTCTGTTTCTGACTTATTAATATGATAGAGGTGGAATTTAGAGAATAGCAGTGAGGGGCCATTTTATCAGCCAAAGGCAGTAAGATTAAAACCACCCAGAAATTGTGCAATCGCAGACATCTGGGAAATGTCAACTCTCTCAATGGACCAGATTTGGCACTGCTCCACTTCGGGAGGAGTTCGCGGAATTGTTTCCCAACCATAGTGCACCGAGAACTGTTTCACGTGATTTGTCTTTGTATTTTTAAACTCTACGTATATAAACATATGCTGCACTTACACTGGACTGATAACTTCACCGTGAATTTATCCGTGCCATTTGCTGTCGTGTGGGAGATGACACAGGTCACGGTTTGGCCATTATTGGAACTATTCGGTGCGATCATGTACTGGCTGGTGACAGTTACTGTTCCATTGTCGTTTGTCGTCTGGATTGAGGTGGAGTTTCCAGGCATGTTAGACATCCACGTGATGCGAGCTGCTGGCTTTCCATTTGCTGCAGTACAAGATGCCACTGGTACCTCTAAATCACCAGCTCGTGCGGGAACCGGCCTCGCGCTGTTGGAGGGAATTGCTTGGGGAAAGATAAAACAAGCAATTAATTCAATGTCTCTTTCAACCAGCATTCGATTCTGAAAGATCCGTCGGGAACAAAAGCAAAATACTGCGGAGGCTGGTAATCTGAAATAAAAAACAGAAAATGCTGGAAATACTCAGCAGGTCAGGCAGCATCTGCGGAGAGAGAAACAGAGTTAACATTTCAGGTCGATGACCCTTCGTCAGAACTGGAAAAAGCTGGAGATGGAACCGGTTTTTAAGCAAGTGTAGGGGCCGGGAAAGGCGGGGGGAGGAAAGAACAAAAGGGAAGGTCTGTGATAGGATGGAAGGCAGGAGAGATTAAGCGACAAAAGGGATGATGGTGCAAGGCAGAAGAAGCTGGTAATGGGACAAGTTAAGAAACAGAAGATGGCTTTAGATGAAGTGTAAATGGCACTGGCAGAATGAAAGACAGCTGCCATGTGGGAGAGAGAAACAAAATGAAAAATATGATAGGGGCCGAGGTTATGATCTGAAATTGTTGAACTCGATGTTGAGTCCAGAAGCCTGTAAAGTGCCTAATCGAAAGATGAGGTACTGTTCCTCGAGCTTACATTGAGTCAATTCATTCAATGTCTCGTTCAACTAGCATTCGATTCTTAAAGATCCATCAGGAACAAAAGCAGGCACCGCATCCCGTGAATATTTACGATCTATTGATCTGATGTCAATGGGAATCTGGGGGAAAATGCTCCACTGGCTGGAGTCATACCTAGCACAAAGGACGATGGTTGCGGTGGTTGGCGGTCAATCATCACAGCCCCAGTGCATTGCTGCAGGAGTTCCTCAGGGCAGTGTCCTAGGCCCAACCATCTTCAGCTGCTTCATCAATGGCTTTCCTGATGACTGCACAGTGCTCAGCGCCATTCACAACTCCTCAGATACTGAAGCAGTCCATGCCCACATGCAGCAAGACCTGGACGACATTCAGGCTTGGGCTGATAAGTGACAGGTAACATTTGTGCCACACAAGTGCCAGGCAATGACTATCTCCAAAAAGCGAGCGTCTAACCACTGCCCCTTGACATTAAACAGCATTACCATCGCCGAAACCCCCACCATCAACATCCTGGGGGGTCACCATTGACCAGAAACTTAACTGGACCTGCCACATAAATACTGTGGCGACAAGAGCAGGTCAGAGGCTGGGTATTCTGCGGCGAGTGTCTCACCTCCTGACTCCCCAAAGCCTTTCCACCATCTACAAGGCACAAGTCAGGAGTGTGATGGAATACTCTCCACTTGCCTGGATGAGTGCAGCTCCAACAACACTCAAGAAGCTCGACACCATCCAGGACAAAGCAGCCCGCTTGATTGGCACCCCATCCACCACCTTAAACATTCACTCCCTCCACCACCGGCACACCGTGGCTGCAGTGTGGACCATCTACAAGATGCACTGCAGCAACTCGCCAAGGCTTCTTTGGCAGCACCTCCCAAACCTGTGACCTCTTCCACCTAGAAGGACAAGGGCAGCAGGCGCATGGGAACACCACCACCTCCAAGTTCCCTCCAAGTCACACACCATCCTGACTTGGAAATATATCACCGATCCTTCATCGTCGCTGGGTCAAAATCCTGGAACTCCCTCCCTAACAGCACTGTGGGAGCACCTTCACCACACGGACTGCAGCGGTTCAAGAAGGCGGCTCACCGCCACCTTCTCAAGGGCAACTAGGGATGGGCAATAAATGCTGGCCTTGCCAGCGAAGCCCACATCCCATAAACGAATAAAAAAACATATTGGTCCATCAGATCATATTACAGAAAGAGGGAGGATGGAGGGAAGGAAGAAAGGAAGGAAGGAAGGAAGGAAGAAAAGAAGGAAAGTAAAGGGAAGGAGGCAAAGGGGGGAAAGGAAGGAAGGATCAGGAATACAATAAGTCAACTTTTTTTCTCAATTCAGCAATGTCTTTGCTATCAGTGAGATACAACCTGCTCTTATGTACAATTTGCCTTTCACGTGGGGAGCAGTCAAGGACCTTCTCAAGATGGACGTGGCAATGGGTGTTAGGGGAGACCACCAAAGGGAAATGTCGAAGAAGTGCGTTCTGAGAAGGTTGTAAAGGTGGGCAGTGATATAACAAAGCACGGGAGGCTGAGTTGGCTGAAGACTGTGTCATCGATGATAGACTCTGGGGGATGTGCAGTGATGATAAGCAAAAGACCGGCGATATTTCAGAGTGTTTCAGACTGAGAAGTCCTGCGAAATGAAAGTATGTCTGCTTTGAGCCTCGGATCAACAAGAACCATGAGGATCTGCACCGTTGGGGCTGGCCTGAGAGAACCGGTAGGGAGGTGGAATCCGAGGCAAGGACATGGCTGAAGAAGGGGCTTTGGGGCATGGAGGTGAGAGGTGCCACTGCAGACCTGGAAGGTGAAGCCAATGCATGTGATGTGCAGGCTCGACTCGGACACAGAGGAGTGAATCTACGACAAGGCAACGTCACGAAGGTGAGCGACTGACGACCGACAATGGATGGGGATAAAGTGGCCAACCGTATCGAAGAGCTATAACAGGTCTAAGAAAACAGGGAGGTGTGCCATATAAGCAATACAGTATATGAGCAATTTGCGACATGATGTGTGGTGAGTGTAGCATGATTGGGAGGAACTGTTGACTTTGAACCTATGATACCCAAAGCTCTCCAACAATGGATGGATAACCTCACCTCATGCCTGGCTCTGTTCGATAGCGATGATGAGTCCAGAACTCCATCACCATTGTAGAATGCGATGACCAGGATGGTCGAAGGTGAACTTGATGGATCCTTGGTCTTCTTGCATCGAGCAATTCCTACCTTCCTGTGATAAAAGGTTGACCCGCGTCCACAAAGCCAACACTCACTAATTATCTGATTAATAACTGTGTACTGCGTGCTAACAAGAAACAGGAGCTGGAATGTGACTGGAATGAATCATTGGAAAATTTGAAACATTTATTTTCAATGATAATTGCAAGGGGAACAAATCCACATCTGGGTCCACATCCCAAAATCCACCCTCACCCACCACTCCCCGTATTTATGACATTTCCCACACAGATATATCTTTAATTGAACAATGGCCATGAATAATACATACCTAGAATCATTAAACTTATCGTTTTCAATTGTTTTCCCTCAGGGTATAATGTGAGAGTGCATAAGTAATTTCCTTCATCTTGTATTTCCGAAGGGTTGATTAGGATTGAACCGTCCTGCCGAGAATCGTTTCTGAAAGCTATCCGTGTGGCGTTCGATTCATTGGAGTAACTGGCCCCATACCGAGGGTGGTATACTGCAAAGTCTTTCTCCTCATTTCCCTTTCTCCAGGCAATCAGCGCTATCTCTGTGCTGTTGTTTTCTATCTGACACGGTAGCAGAACCTCAGCCCCAACAAGAGCAGTTAGGGTCGCCTCAACTGTGACGAGATTACTGGCCACAACTGTAAGAAACCACAATAGTTGGAAAGGATTAGGAATCATGAATTAAATTGAAACATTAACTTAAGTTCCCCTGCAAAGATTCTCAATCCGAATCGAAGGAATACACTGTTAACAAAACATACAATCCGAAGCAGACATATTTAAGTAGTCGTCAAGGGCGCCCACGATTTACCGATAACCCGCCGGGTGTGTACAAGGATCCACCTGGGGTAAAAGTTGTTCGCTGGTGGGAGCACTACACGTGCAGTAACATATTATACGCGGTCGACCATTATACGCTCTGCCCAATATTCCGGAACACCTCCGTTCAGTCCGTAAGGGTGACCCCGAGTTTCCGGTCGCCTGTCACTTTAATTCGCCGCTCCACTCCCACTCGGACCTCACCATCCTCGGCCTCTTACACTGTTCCAATGAAGCTCAACATAAGCTCGAGGAACAGGATCTCATCTTTCGATTAGGCACTTTACAGCCTTTGGGACTCAACATCGAGTTCAACAATTTCAGATCATAACCTCGGCCCCTATCCTTTTTTTCCATTTATTTTATTTATCATATCTTTTATTCTCTCTCTCACATGGCAGCTGTCTTTCATTCTGCCAGTACCATTTACACTTCATCTAGATTCATCTTTTGTTTCTTAACTTGTCCCATTACCATCTCCTTTTGCCTCGCACCATCTCTTAATCTCTCTTAATGTCTCTTAATCTCTCCTGCCTTCCATCCTATCACAGACCTTCCCTTTTGTTCTATCCTCCCCTCCCCCCTCTCCCGGCCCCTACACTTGCTTAAAAACCTGTTCCATCTCCAGCTTTTTCCAGTTCTAACGAAGGGTCATCGACCTGAAACGTTGAGTCTGTTTCTCTCTCCACAGATGCTGCCTGACCTGCTGAGTATTTCCAGTATTTTCTGTTTTTATTCCGTTCCATTGACGCCAATACCCACGTGCCCATAAACACCGGGAAATTCACCAGGCCTTGTTAGCAATGGCGATGGATAGATTTTTGTTCGGCAAGGGTATTGAGGGTTATGGAACCAAGGCGGGTAGATGGAGTTCAGATGCAGATAAAACACTGGTTCGGCCTCAACTGGAGTATTGTGTCCAATTCTGGGCACCGCACTTTAGGAAGGATGTGAAGGCTTTAGAGAGAGTGCAGAAAAGATTTACCAGAATGGTCCCAGGGATGAGGGACTTCAGTTACGTGGATAGACTGGAGAAGCTGGGATTATTCTCCTTAGAGCAGTGAAGGTTGAGAGGAGATTGACCAGAATGATTCCAGGGATGAGGGACTTCAGTTACGTGGATAGACTGGAGAAGCTGGGGTTGTTCTCCTTAGAGCAGAGAAGGTTAAGAGGAGATTTGATCGAGGTGTTCAAAATCTTGAGGGGTCTGGACAGAGCAGATAGAGAGAAACTGTTCCCATTGGTGGAAGGGTCGAGACCAGAGGACACAGATTTAAGGTGATTGGCAGAAGAACCAAAGGCGACATGAGGAAAAGCTTTTTTGCGCAGCGAGTGGTCAGGATCTGGAATGCACTGCCTGAGAGGGTGGTGGAGGCAGACTCAATCGTGGCTTTCAAAAGGGAGTTGGATAAGTACCTGAAGGAAAAAGATTTGCAGGGCTACGGGGAAAGGGCGGGGGAGTGGAACTAGCTGAAGTGGTCTTGCAGAGAGCCGGCACGGGCTCGACGGGCCGAATGGCCTCCTTCTGTGCTGCAACCATTCTATGATTCGATGATTTAACGACACACTATAAATGGTAGGACACTGAGAAGTGCAGAAGATCAGAGGGACCTTGGAGGGCATGTCCACAGATCCCTGAAGGTAGCAGGACAGGTAGATAAGGTGGTTAAGGAGGCATACGGGATACTTGCCTTTATTAGCCGAGGCATTGAATACAAGAGCAGGGAGGTTACACTTGAACTGTATAAAACACTATTTAGGCCTCAGCTAGAGGACTGCGTGCAGTTCTGGTCACCACATTACAGGAAGGATGTGATTGCACCAGAGAGGGTACAGAGGAGATTCACGAGGATGTTGCCTGGGATGAGGAATTTTAGCTATGAGGAAGGATTGGATAGGCTGGGGTTGTTTTCTTTGAAACAGAGGAGGCTGAGGGTAGGTTTAATTGAGGTGTATAAAATTATGAGGGGCTTAGATAGAGTGGATAGGAAGGTCCGATTTCCCCGAGCAGAGAGGTCAATAACCAGGGGGCAGAGATTGAAAGTAATTGGTCAGAGGATTAGAGGGGAGTTGAGGAGAACTGTTTTCACCCAGAGGGTGGTGGGGGTCTGGAACTCACTGCCTGAAAGGGTGGGAGAGGCAGAAACCCTCATCACATTTAAAAAGTCCTTGGATATGTGCTTGAAGTGCCGTAACCTACAGGGCTACGGACCGAGAGCTGGAAAGTGGGATTGGGCTGGATAGCTCTTTGTCGGCTGGCACAGACATGATGGGCCGAATGGCCTCCTTCTGTGCCGTAAATTTCTAAGATTGCATGATTTAAGATACAGATCAGCCGTGATCTCATTGAATGGAGGAACATGCTCGAGGGGCTGAATGGCCTCCTCCTGTTCCTACGTTCCTTCCTGTGCCAAAACAAGAACTTATTCTTCATTTGGTGATTTTGTTTTCAGAGATATTTTGATCTCTTGGAGAGGTACGTGCTAATGTTTCAAAATATTGATCTGTCGTTGTGATAAGAAACCTTAAATATTTTCTTGACCGACGAGTATCCTACAGATTACTCAGCGTTTTTTTTTTGGAGCAGTCTTCTAGGGCTGGATTTAGCCAATGGGGAGCTTTTGGAGGCGGGACTCCCGCTTGTCGGGTTTTAGTCCCGCCTCCATCAACTTCTGGCCAACCCACGCTGTTTTCCCTTGATTGACCTTGTTCAGCCTGCCCAGTGGGCTTAGCAGGCCAATTAAGGGGAAGCGGGTTGCAGAGCACGTCAACGTATGACGATTCATCTGTGGAGAATTTTTGACAGATGAATTGTTATTGTTTGACAGCTCTGCAAGACCTCATCAAACTTTTTTCTTTAGCAGAAATTAGATGGTTGTTGCATTGGAGAATGCAGCAGCCATCTGTCATCTCTGCCGCGGAGATGCGAGACTCTCCACATCCCCAACTCTTGAAGCCTGCAGGAAGAAACAAAGGTAAGTGCATGTTTTCTAACAATTTCCACTCACCTCACATACTTACCTCTCCACACTTGCACCCATCACTCACCTCCACAGCACACTTTTGTACTCCGCAGACCCTCTGCTCGCCTCGGTGAACCTGGCGGGGTTCGGGGCCTTCGGGGTGCCCACACTTGTGTGGGTAAAATGGGGATAATCCTCTTAACTGCCTGTTAACTACCTGTTAACAGGCAGATAACATAGAAACATAGAAGATAGGAGCAGGAGTAGGCCATTCGGCCCCTCGAGCCTGCTCCGCCATTCAATGAGATCATGGCCGATCATCCAAATTCAGTACCCTGTCCCTGCCTTCTCTCCATATCCCTTGATCCCCCTAGCCTTAAGAAATATATCCAACTCCTTCTTGAACATTTAATGAATTGGCCTCTACTGCCTTCCGTGGTAGAGAATTCCACAGGTTCACCACTCTCTGGGTGAAGAAATTCCTCCTCATCTCTGTCCTAAATGGCTTACCCCTTATCCTTAGACTGTGACCCCTGGTTCTGGACTCCCCGGCCATCGGGAACATCCTTCCAGCATCTAGTCTGTCTAGTCCTGTTAGAATTTTATAAGTTTCGATGAGATCCCCTCTCATTCTTCTAAACTCCAGCGAGTATAAGCCCAATCGACCCAATCTCTCCTCATACGTCATTCCTGCCATCCCAGGTATCAGCCTGGTGAATCTTCGCTGCACTCCTTCCATGGCAAGAACATCCTTCCGCAGATAAGGCGACCAAAACTGCACTAATCTCCCTTCCCGCCTCCAAGGAGACGGAAACCGGTGGGGGTCGGCTACCTGCGATGGCACGGAGGCGGGTTGGGGGCCAGATTCTGCCATGTTCCCGGCAGCCCTGCCTCCAAACCCGCCAAATTAAATACCATTTAATAAAAAAAATTGTTAATTCGTTTTTGGAAAAATATTAAATGTGTTTACGGGGCTAAAAATAAACTTACCTTGTTGAAGAGCATTTTTAATTTATAAATGAGTTATCAAATTTATTTTTTCTATTTTTCAACACTCTTAAGCTGGTAAAAGCGGGAAGACTGGTCACGAAAGTAAAAGCCCATAGGGTCCAAGGCAAAGTGGCAAGTTGAATCCAAAATTGTCTCACAGGCAGGAAACAAAGGGGAATGGTCGACGGGTGTTTTTGTGACTGGAAGGCCGTTTCCAGTGGGGTTCGGCAGGGCTCAGTACTGGGTCCTCTGCTTTTTGTGGTATATATCGATGAATTGGATTTGAATGTAGGAAGTATGATTAAGAAGTTTGCAGATGATACAAAAATTGTCCACTTGGTTCATAATGAAGAAGAAAGTTGCAGACTGCAGGAAGATATCAATGGTCTGGTCGGGTGGGCAGAGAAGTGGCGAATGGAATTCAATCTGGAGAAGTGTGAGGTAATGCATTTGGGGAGGGCTAACAAGGCAAGGGAATACACTATAAGTGGTAGGACACTGAGAAGTGCAGAAGATCAGAGGGACCTTGGAGTGCATGTCCACAGATCCCTGAAGGTAGCAGGACAGGTAGATAAGGCAGTTAAGAAGGCACACGGGATCCTTGCCTTTATTAGCCGAGGCATAGAATATGAGAGCAGGGGGGTTATGCTAGAACTGTATAAAACACTAGTTAGGCCTCAGCTAGAGTACTGCGTGCAGTTCTGATCACCACATTACAGGAAGGATGTGATTGCACCAGAGAGGGTGCAGAGGAGATTTACGAAGATCTTGCCAGGACTGGGGAATTTTAGCTATGAGGAAAGACTGGAGAGGCTGGGGTTGTTTTCTTTGGAACAGAGGAGGCTGAGGGGAGACTTAATTGAGGTGTATAAAATGATGAGGGGCCTGGATAGAGTGGATAGGAAGGACCTATTTCCCTTAGCAGAGAGGTCGATAACCAGGGGGCATAGATTTAAAGTAATTGGTGGAAGGATTAGAGGGGAGTTGAGGAGAACTTTCTGTTAAGTATGTGTATTGTATTGAACAATTAACACAAAGACTTAAACGTATAACTCAAACAGGTCTTTACTGGTTGGAGGTAGGGACTATACATAGGTCTTTACTTCATGCCCACAGGCGGGAACTGAGGGGGATCAGTACCCACAGTACTATTTATACCCCTATGGCCAGGAGTGGTACTGCGTATCACTACGCCCAACAAGTAGTGCAGTCCTGTCCATAGGTTCAAAGTAGCACACATATTACATACACAACATTCCTCCCTTCCTAGCTTTACAGTCATCTCCCCATTTAACATAACGTAATAACATATATACATATATCACTTCAGGTTTACATAACAGAATAACATAGATACATAGATAACTTCATGTCAAAACAGATCACAGATTCAGTCTCTGCGGAAAACAGTTCACAGATTCAATCTCTGTGGTGGAGTCGGTTCACGTTGCTGGAGTGACTCATTCAATAGTCCTTCCATGGATTTAACAGTTTGAACTTCCGAACTGAATTGGCTCCGTTCGGAGGGACCACGTGTGTGATCTGGTAGAGGTAATAATGGTTCAGATGGGTCATCTTCTGTTTCGACTTTTCCTTTTCTGCTTCTTGGAGACTCTCTGGGCTCCACTGTCAGCTGCCAGCTGCATGCGCAGTTCCTCCTTCTCTCCCTCCTTTTTCCGTAGTAGAGCCACCTTCTCCCGATGTTCCGTAGACTTTCGGTGCTCCTCCATGATTTCTGTATGGTGGGAGTCGAAGTTACAAGTTGGGCAGGACAGGACATAGTAATATTCGGTGTCGTCCTGATCTAGGCCAGCGAGAGGGTCTTCTATTTCCTCCATACCCAGCTGGGCGTTAGCCAGCTTTTGTTCCAAGTCCAGACATCTTTCCTGAAGAGACTTCTTCATGCGTACCTCTTCATCCAGCTTTTTCTGGGCTTTCAGCAAGTCGTTTACTAATGACCTCATTTGAGATTTTACTACTTCAACTTCTTTTGGAGATTGATTGATCGGACTATTCAATCCCTCTACCGGAGCAGCTGTTTCAGCGGTCTGTTGTTCTACGTTGACGTGAGTCAGCGTACTTTTGGCATCCAAGGGCTGCTCTGTTGCAGTCATCTCAGTCTGTGTTGTCACCTCAGCTCTTCCAATAACCTTTGAGAGCTCCGAACCCCTTTCGTTTGAATATTGAAGTTCGTGTTCAAGTTTTTCCCATTTCAGAGTCCTGTCCTTCAGCATATGTAGGAGTTGGCTGACCGTTAACTCCTCTGACATCAGACGTTTTGTGTGCTCCTGCTCCATTTTCTCCATCAGCTGCTTCTGTTGTCTTTCCAGATTCTCCAACTCTATATCAAAGAACTCTTTCGTTGCATTCAACTCTTGCTCAAAACGGCGAAGCATTTGTTCTAATTGCTGTTGTAGTTTGAAATGGAGTTGAGTTCGAGCCCGGTGTCCCTCAGAAATGGGCACATCAGTAGACTTGCCAGACTCAGAATCCACAGTTAAACTATGTTGTTGTTGCTCAGTGGAATTCTGTGCTGAAACTTTGTCTTTTGCACCTGAGTTGGGCTTACCATCATCCGTTCCAGAGTCTGGGCCGACTATCTTCACCGAGTTCTCACTCGTTATTGTTTGTAGGAAATGCCAGTCCATATTCATTTTCCTAATCCACTCCCGTCCTAGTAGTGGAGGACCTCCTTCAGATATCACATATAAGTCCATTATTTGACTGTCTTCGCCCTTGTGGACCACTGCAACCTCTATTTTCCCGATGGGGTACACTCTTTGCCCCGTGTATGTTTTCAATATAATCCCCGTATCCTGTAGGGGAATATGTTGGAATAACTTTCCGTAATCTTTCTTATTTATGACCGTCAATGCCGATCCAGTGTCCAATTCCAGTTTTACTTGGACTCCTTCTATCTGAAGAGTGACCCAAATTGTCTGGAGGTCTGCACCCTTACCAGCGTTGAGTACTCTTAAGCTAGCCAGGCCATTACAGCTTAAGCTAGCCAGTTCATTACTGCTAGCGTCTGAATCGGACTCCTGTTCGGCCACCTTGTGTACCTTTGCGTATTTTCCTTGCGGTGACTTCTTGTTGCTGGTCTTCTTCGCTGACCTGCATACTCTAGCTATATGTCCAAGCCTACCACAAGTTCTACATTCTTGGTTTTTAAACCAACACTGGTTCTGATCATGCGTTGTCTTTCCACAACGATAACATTTGCCAGAACTCACACCCAATTTGTGTGCACTGAGCTCCGGTGACCGTAGCTGCATTACTGCCGTGCCTCTCGCTGCGGCTTCGTGTGCTGCTGCCATAGTGACCGCCTTCTCAAGCGTCAGCTCATTCTCCTCGAGCAGTCGCTTTTATGTATCCTGTTTAAATAAACCACACACAAATTTGTCTCGAAGTGCCTCTGTCAGTCCCGTTCCAAACTGGCAATATTTCGCTAATTTACGCAATTCCAGCAAATATTCAGCATTGCTTTCATGCTGTAGCTGCCTTCTGTCGTAAAATTTAAATCGTTCCGCTAGCATCAGCGGCGTGGGGTTTAGATGATCTTTCAGGACAGTAACAATCTCATCGAACGTCTTATCCGCCGGTTCATCTGGTGATAACAGGTGTTTCAATTGCCCGTATGTCTTCGCACCCATTAAATTTAATAATGTTAGTGCTTTATCAGCCTCACGAATTTTATTGGCCTTACAATAATTTTTAACTCGTTCAACATATATGGCCCAATCTTCGATGTCACTATCAAAGTTGCTAATATTCCCGTGTTTAGGCATTGTAGTACTTTATCAGATTTGCAATTTCTCAGATTTTTTTTTTTTACTGCTATCCAAGATGGCGGCTTCCCGCTCTTGCCGTCGTCCTCCGCCCACAAAATGGCGGTTTTCCCGCGCTTGGCGGTCTTCACCCGTCCCCCGACGCCGTCTCCCTTCAGCCCCGAGTGCGGCCCTTATCTTTGGTCCCGATCGCTGGCCCGCGCTTTTCACCGCGGCTCTCGCGCCTTCAGTGTCTGCCGACGCTGCGCCTTCCAGCCTGAGTGCGGCCCTTATCAGGGATTTCGATCGATCGCCCTTCTACCTCCGACTTCCCCCAGCCCTGTCTTTGCAGCCAACGCTGCTTGGCTTACTCACCACCGAGGTTGAAAAAGCTGCAGGATGTCTTCTGTCCTCCCGTTTTCAGTCGCTGATGGAGGCTTCAGGGTCCTAATGCCTGTCGTTTCCAGTGGGGTGGTGAGATTTGAAACCTCTCTTCAACGTCCTGTCTGTGGACGAAGCCGCCGTGGAATAACTGCCGCAGGGGAAGAACCTGACTCGTCGCCAGTGTTAAGTATGTGTATTGTATTGAACAATTAACACAAAGACTTAAACGTATAACTCAAACAGGTCTTTACTGGTTGGAGGTAGGGACTATACATAGGTCTTTACTTCATGCCCACAGGCGGGAACTGAGGGGGATCAGTACCCACAGTACTATTTATACCCCTATGGCCAGGAGTGGTACTGCGTATCACTACGCCCAACAAGTAGTGCAGTCCTGTCCATAGGTTCAAAGTAGCACACATATTACATACACAACACTTTCTTCACCCAGAGGGTGGTGGGGGTCTGGAACTCACTGCCTGAAAGGGGGGTAGAGGCAGAAACCCTCATCACATTTAAAAAGTACTTGGATATGCGCTTGAAGTGCCGTAACCTGCAGGGCTACGGACCAAGTGCTGGAAAGTGGGATTGGGCCGGATAGCTCTTTGTCAGTCGGCATGGACACGATGGGCAAAATGGCCTCCTTCTGTGCTGTGAATTTCTATGATTCTATGAGAGAGAGAATGGTAGGGGGAATGTGGGTCCATTAAAAACATTTAAAGGATAGACTATAATAGACAATAAGGAAGTGGCAGACTTGTGAAACGAGTTCTTGGTATCTGTTTTCGCTTTAGAGGAAGAGGTCATGATACTTTCACATGGAAACCTAAAAATAAGTTGAGGGGAGGAACTTACTGGATTTAAAATGGCAATGGAGGAAATAATACTTGTATTGGAGACGGTTCAGAGAAGGTTCACTTGGCTGATTCCAGAGATGAGGGGGTTGACTTATGAGGAAAGGTTGAGCAGGTTGGGCCGATACTCATTCGAAGTTAGAAGAATGAGAGGTGATCTTATTGAAACATATAAGATTCTGAGGGGGATTGACAGGGTAGATGCTGAGAGGATGTTTCCCCTCGTGGGGGAATCGAGAACGAGGGGGCATAGTTTCAGAATAAGGGGTCGCCCATTTAAGACAGAGATGAGGAGGAATTTCTTCTCTCAGAGGGCCGTGAATCTTTGGAATTCTCTACCCCAGAGAGCTGTGGAGGCTGGGTCATTGAATATATTTAAGGTGGAGATTGACAGATTTTTGAATGATAAGGGAGTCTAGGGGTATGGAGAGTGGGCGGGGAAAGTGGAGTTGAAGCCAAGATCAGATCAGCCATGATCTTATTGAATGGTGGAGCAGGCTCGTGGGGGAGAATGGCCGACTCCTGCTCCTGTTTCTTATGGTCTTATGAAATAATGAGGTCTTAAGGTTAGAAACATCTCCAAGACTCTATGTTCATTAATAACTAGACATTATTATGAACACAGCTAGCTTCTAGCTAGTCATTTATTCAGTACACGTTCTCTAGATACAGTATCTGTAGAGATGCAGCATGTGTGCTCCTGTGTGCAGGCTGCCATCTTGACTGCTGCCTTGTGGGTAGCCTAGTGCCTCATGGGTAATGTATTCTTAAACACATACAGCTGGGTAGTGTAGTCTTATACATACAGCTATATACAGCTCTACGGCTCCACCTAGTGTCCACTATAGAATGACATGTTATTGATCATTACAAAGACCTGATGAGTTCCACCGTAATATATGAAAAGAAAGAGGTGGGGGGAAACTGCAGATGCATTTGTAATAATTTCATAAGGCTCTGCACTCTGTTATTGGATAATTGCAAATGTAATTCCTTTTTTAAGGCAGCAGGGAGGGAGAAATCAGGAAATGAAGGATCTATCAGTTTAACTTGAGTTGTAGGGAAGTTCATGGAATCAATCATTGGGGGTAGAGCGACTGAACCTTTGAACAACTACAAGCTGGTCAAAGAGAGCCGGTGTGGATTTTTGAAGTGTAGGTCATACCTGACTAATCTAGTTGATGTCTTTTGAAGAGGTCACTAACAAGATGGACAGGGGTGTTTTTTTTCAATATTCGTTTATGGGATCAGGGCGTCGCTGGCAAGGCCAGCATTTATTGCTCATCCCTAGTTGCCCCTTGAGAAGGTGGTGGTGAGCCGCCTTCTTGAACCGCTGCAGTCCGTGTGGTGAAGGTGCTCCCACAGTGCTGTTAGGGAGGGAGTTCCAGGATTTTGACCCAGCGACGATGAAGGAACGGCCGATATATTTCTAAGTCAGGATGGTGTGTGACTTGGAGGAGAACTTGGAGGTGGTGGTGTTCCCATGTGCCTGCTGCCCTTGTCCTTCTAGGTGGAAGAGGTCGCGGGTTTGGGAGGTGCTGCCGAAGAAGCCTTGGCGAGTTGCTGCAGTGCATCTTGTAGATGGTACACACTGCAGCCACGGTGCGCCGGTGGTGGAGGGAGTGAATGTTTAAGGTGGTGGATGGGGTGCCAATCAAGCGGGCTGCTTTGTCCTGGGTGGTGTCGAGCTTCTTGAGTGTTGTTGGAGCTGCACTCATCCAGGCAAGTGGAGAGTATTCCATCACACTCCTGACTTGTGCCTTGTAGATGGTGGAAAGGCTTTGGGGAGTCAGGAGGTGAGACACTCGCCACAGAATACCCAGCCTCTGACCTGCTCTTGTTGTCACAGTATTTATGTGGCTGGGCCAGTTAAGTTTCTGGTTAATGGAGTGTGTACGGGTGTTGTCCGCGTTTACTTCCTAAAGGCATTTGACAAGGTTCCGCACAAGAGATTATTAGCAAAGATGAGAGCGCGTTTGAATTGGAGGCAAGCTTAGCACATGGGTTCATAATTGGTTGGGAAGAAGGAGAAAGATGGTTGGGATAAAGGGGAAGTCCTCTGATTGGCGGAATAGTTCCAGTGACGTTCCCAGGGGCCAGTACTGGGGCATCAGCTTTTCAACACGTAAAACGATGAACTGGGCGAAGGAATAGGGAGCCGTACATCCAAGTTTGGAGATGACGCCAAGTTCGGAGGAACAGTAAGTCGTGTGGATTGATGCAGGGATTTACAACAGGGGCAAAGACAGACTGGCCGAACTCGAGACAGGCGGGGTTCAATGCGGGGCAACATAAGAATTCGGAGCAGGAGTCGGCCATATAGCCCCTCGAGCCTGCTGCACCATTCAATAAGATCATGGCTGATCATCGACCTCAACTCCACTTTCTCGCCCGATCTCCATATCCCTCGATTCCCCTAGAGTCCAAAAATCTATCGATCTCAGCCTTGAATATACTCAACGACTCAGCATCCACAGCCCTCTGGGGCAGAGAATTCCAAAGATTCACAACCCTCTGAGTGAAGAAATTCCTCCTCATCTCAGTCCTAAATGGCCGACCCCTTATCCTGAGGCTATGCCCCCTAGTTCTAGACTCTCCAGCCAGGGGGAAACAACCTCTCAGTATCTACCCTGTCAATCCCCCTCAGAATCCTATATGTTTCAATGAGATCACCTCTCGTTCTTCTAAACTCCAGATTGATTGATCGATCAATCGATCTATAGATAGATAGATAGATAGATAGGCAGATAGATATAGATAGATAGATAGATAGATAGATAGATAGATAGATAGGCAGATAGATATCGATCGATAGATAGATAGATAGATAGATAGGCAGATAGATAGATAGACAGACAGAGAGAGAGATAGATAGATAGATAGATAGATAGATGGATAGATAGATAGATAGACAGAGAGATAGATAGATAGTAGATAGATAGATAGATAGATAGACAGAGAGAGATAGATAGACAGATAGATAGATAGATAGATAGATAGATAGACAGAGAGATAGATAGATAGTAGATAGATAGATAGATAGATAGACAGAGAGAGATAGATAGACAGATAGATAGATAGACAGAGAGATAGATAGATAGATAGAGAGATATATAGAGAGAGAGAGAGACAGGCAGACAGACGAACAGTGGTATTAACTGAAACGCCTTGAGCAAAGAAGTTTAATTCACGCTGAAAACATTTCGAGTTGTTTTAAATGGTTAAATGCCTGTCAATCACATGTCTCTATTCGGTTATTGGACTGTTTAACTGTCGGTCATCGATTCTGCCTCGTCATCGGTGACATCTGCCAGTCACCAATAAGCCTTGACAGTACAGGATGATGCTGAGCGCCTCCACCTATTTAGAATATGTCTAATCGTAGCCTGTTGCGAGGGGCACGGCTCCGGGTTGCTCAGTACTGGAGATGCCCCTTACATTGACAAACAGGAAGTAAGGGAGTAGAAGTATTATTAAAAGTGCCATGCTTACTAAAATGTCTAAAAAGCTGAAAGCAGAGAGTAGCAGTGAATGGTTGTTTATCAGACTGGAGGGAAGTGTAGAGTGGTGTCCTCGAGCTGTCGGGATTAGGACCCCTGCTCTTTTTGTTGGCCCAGATATTCGGGTCGGGGGCTTCCCGCGGGTGCAAGCCCCCGACCTGCACTTACCTAGCGCGCCCGCCATTGAGCTGTGGGCCCGCGTGGAATTCCGATCCTGGGCCTGCTCCAGCTCCCGGCGCGCAGTGCTTGCGTATCCCAGGGGCGCAGTTAGTTCGATGCATCCCCTGGGATCACGTGGGCCATGGGGAGCCAATCGGAGCAGGGAATGCTCCATTTATAAGTTTGACAGGAAGACCTGTCAAAACTTATAAATACTACGGGCCGCAAAACATCACTAAATCTTCAAATAAATTTTAAAAAAGCATCACATTTTTTAAATAAACTATAAATTACATGAAATAACTATTTAAAACAATAATTTAAATTTTTGAAATTTTTTTTAAATTTTCTAACGGGGCTAAAAATAAACTTACCCTGCTTTAAAGTATTTAAAAATAATAAATCTGTGGAAAAAATGTTTTAATTTTAATTAATTCACCACTTACCTTGTAAAAAGCAGGCCTTACGCCTGCTTCTTATATGTGTAAATTCTGCAGGCTTACCTTCCCAGGAAAACCTGCAAAAAAAACCTAAGTTCGATGCGCACGCGCTGCCTCTCCTGCGCACGCGTTCCACCTCTGAACCCCTTCGTTCAGGGGAACGGAAGTGCCGGTTTCCCGCACATGCGCAGTGCATGCACGGAACCGGCACTTCCATTGGGCTTACGGGTGAGTACCCAGTGCGTACTCACCCGTGGATACCCGAATTTCTGGGCCGTTAACGTTATTTATTAATGACCTGGTCTTGGGTATAAGGACATTGTTTCATAGTTTGCAGATGACACAAACCTCGGAGATGTAGGAAACAATGAGGAGGATAGTAGCAGACTTCAGGAGGACACAGATAGACTGGCGAAATGAGCAGACACATAAAAAAGAAAGTCATGCATTTATAAGAACATAAATACTGTGGCAACAAGAGCAGGTCAGAGGCTGGGTATTCTACGGCGAGTGTCTCATCTCCTGACTCCCCAAAGCCTTTCCACCATCTACAAGGCACAAGTCAGGAGTGTGATGAAATACTCTCCACTTGCCTGGATGAGTGCAGCTCCAACAACACTCAAGAAGCTCGACACCATCCAGGACAAAGCAGCCCACTTGATCGGCAACTCATCCACCACCTTAAACATTCACTCCCTCCACCACTGGCGCACCGTGGCTGCAGTGTGTACCAGCTACAAGGTGCACTGCAGCAACTCGCCAAGGCTTCTTCGGCAGCACCTCCCAAACCCGCCACCTCTTCCACCTAGAAGGACAAGGGCAGCAGGCGCATGGGAACACCACCAACACCAAGTTCCCCTCCAAGTCACACACACCAACCTGACTTGGAAATATATCGGCCTTTCCTTCATCGTCGCTGGGTCAAAATCCTGGAAATCCATCCCTAACAGCACTGTGGGAGCACCTTCACCACACGGACTGCAACGGTTCAAGAAGGCGACTCACCACCACCATCTCAAGGACAACTAGGGATGGGCAATAAATGCTGGCCTTGCCAGCGACGCCCACATCCCAAAAACAAATTTTAAAAAAGAAATAGGAGCAGGAGTCGGCCATTCGGCCCGTCGAGCCTGCTCCGCCATTCAATCAGATCATGGCTGATCATCTACCTCATCTCCGCTTTCCTGCACTATCCCCATATCCCTTGGTTCCCTTAATATTCAAAAATCTATCGATCTCTGTCTTGAATATACTCAACGACTGAGCCTCCACAGCCCTCTGGGGTAGAGAATTCCAAAGATTCACCACCCTCTGAGTGAAGAAATTTCTCCTCATCTCAGTCCTAAATGGCCGACCCCTTATTCTGAGACTGTGACCCCTGGTTCCAGACTCCCCAGCCAGGGGAAACATCCTCCCTGCATCTACCCTGTCAAGCCCTGTAAGAATTTTGTATGTTTCAATCAGATCACCTCTCATTCTTCTAAACTCCAGAGAATATAGGCCTAGTCTACTCAATCTCTCCTCATAGGACAATCCCCCCATCCCGGGAACCAGTCTGGTGAACCTTCACTGCACTCCCTCTATGGCAAGTATATCCTTCCTCAGGTAAGGAGACCAGAACTGTCCACAATACTCCGGGTGTGGTCTCACCAAGGCCCTATATAAATGCAGTAAGATGTCTTTACTCTTATACTCAAATCCTCTTGTAATAAAGGCCAACATACCATTAGCTTTCCTAATTTCTTGCTGTACCTGCAGGTTAACTTTCAGTGATTCGTGCACAAGGACACCCAGGTCCCTCTGAACACCAACATTTACATAGCATCTTTCACGACCACCGGACGTCCCAAAGTGATTTAAAGTCAATGAAATACTTTTTGAAGTGTAGTTACTGTTGTAATGTATGAAATGCAGCGTCCAATTTGCGCACAGCAAGATCCCACAAACAGTAAAGTAATAATGACCAGATCATCTATTTTTGTTATGTTGATTGAGGGATAAACATTGGCCCGAGGACACCAGGGATAACTCCCCTGCTCTTCTTTGAAATAGTGCCATGGGGTCTTTTAAATCTATCTGAGAGTTCAGACGGGGCCTCGGCTTAATATCTCATCCGAATGACGGCACCTCTGACAGTGCAGTGCTCCCTCAGTACTGCTCCTCCGACAGTGCAGCACTCCCTCAGTACCACCCCTCCGACAGTGCAGTGCTCACACAGTACCACCCTTCCGACAATGCGGCGCTCCCTCAGTAATGCCCTTCTGACAGTGCAGCACTCCCTCAGTACTGCCCCCCCCGACAGTGCAGCACTCCCTCAGTACTGCCCCTCCAACAGTGCGGCGCTCCCTCAGTACCGCCCCTCCGACAGTGCGGCACTCCCTCAGCACTGACCCTCCGACAGTGCGGCGCTCCCTCAGTACTGCCCCTCCGACAGTGCGGCGCTCCCTCAGTACTGCCCCTCCGACAGTGCGGCATTCCCTCAGTACTGCCCCTACGACAGTGCAGCTCTCCCTCAGTACTGCCCCTACGACAGTGCAGCACTCCCTCAGTACTGCCCCTCCGACAGTGCAGCTCTCCCTCAGTACTGCCCCTCCGACAGTGCAGCGCTCCCTCAGTACTGCCCTCCGACAGCACAGCTCTTCCTCAGTACTGCCCCTCCGACAGTGCGGCGCTCCCTCAGTACTGCCCCTACGACAGTGCAGCTCTCCCTCAGTACGGCCCCTCCGACAGTGCAGCTCTCCCTCAGTACTGCCCCTCCGACAGTGCAGCGTTCCCTCAGTACTGCCCCTCCGACAGCGCAGCTCTCCCTCAGTACTGCCCCTCCGACAGTGCGGCGCTCCCTCAGTACTGCCCCTACGACAGTGCAGCTCTCCCTCAGTACTGCCCCTCCGACAGTGCGGCGCTCCCTCAGTACGGCCCCTCCGACAGTGCAGCGACAGTGCGGCGCTCCCTCAGTACTACCCCTACGACAGTGCAGCACTCCCTCAGTACTACCCCTCCGACAGTGCAGCACTCCCTCAGTACGGCCCCTCCGACAGTGCAGCACTCCCTCAGTACTGCCCCTCCGACAGTGCGGCGCTCCCTCAGTACTGCGCCTCTGACAGTGTGGTGCTCCCTCAGTACTGCCCCTCCGACAGTGCAGCACTCCCTCAGTACTGCCCCTCCGACAGTGCGGCGCTCCCTCAGTACTGCGCCTCTGACAGTGTGGTGCTCCCTCAGTACTGCCCCTCCGACAGTGCAGCACTCCCTCAGTACTGCCCCTCCGACAGTGCAGCGCTCCCTCAGTACTGCCCCTCCGACAGTGTGGCGCTCCCTCAGTGCTGCCCCTCCGACAGTGCGGCACTCCCTCAGCACTGCCCCTCCGACAGTGCGGCGCTCCCTCAGTACTACCCCTATGACAGTGCAGCTCTCCCTCAGTACCGCCCCTCCGACAGTGCAGATCTCCCTCAGTACTGCATTGGAGTTTCAGCCTAGATTTTTTTGCTCAAGTCCCTGGAGTGGGACTTGAATCCACGACCTTCTGACCCAGAGACGAGTGTGTTCCCCAGAGAGCCACGGCTGACACAATACGGCAGATTAATTTTAATGCAGAGAAGTGTGAGGTGTTGAACCTTGGAAGGAAGAATGAGGAGAGGCAATTTCAACTAAATGGTCCCATTTTAAAGTGGGTACAGGAACAGAGAGACCTGGAGGTGTATGTACAGAAATCTTTGAAGGGGCAGAACAAGTTGATTAGGCTGTTAATAAACGTATGGGAGGCTTTGCTTTATAAATAGTACAAACACAAACAATTCATGGTAAACCTTTCCAATCAATGGTCAGCCCACAGCTGGAGTATTGTGTCTATTTCTGGCCACCGCACTTTAGGAAGAATGTCAACGCCTTGGAGAGGGTGCGGAGGAGATTGACCAGAATGGTACCAGGGATGAGGGGCTTCAGTGATGTGAAGAGACTGGAGAAGCTGGGGTTGTTCTCCTTCGAGCAGAGAAGGTTAAGGGGAGATTGACCAGAATGGTTCCAGGGATGAGAGACTTCAATTACGCGGAGAGACTGGAGAAGCTGGGGTTGTTCTCCTTAGAGCAGAGAAGGTTAAGGGGAGATTGACTAGAATGGTCCCAGGGATGAGGGACTTCACTGATGTGGAGAGACTGGAGAAGCTGGGGTTGTTCTCCTTAGAGCAGAGAAGGTTGAGAGGAGATTGACCAGAATGGTACCAGGGATGAGGGGCTTCAATTACGTGGAGAGACTGGAGAAGCTGGGGTTGTTCTCCTTAGAGCAGAGAAGGTTAAGGGGAGATTGACCAGAATGGTTCCAGGGGTGAGAGACTTCAATTACGTGGAGAGACTGGAGAAGCTGGGTGTGGTAAACCACTGTATTGTATATTGCCACCTCTGGGTGGCGCTGTGTATGGAGGCATGCCTCAGCTGACTCCACCCACCACTGTGTGGGTTTCGTTCAGACTTGTTCAGTCACTCACGAAGAAGCATGGTCTCTTCTTAGCTAATAAAAGCCTTATTCATCTCTTCTTTCGACTCGTCATCTCTTCTTCGACTCATCACCTTTTATGAAGTAATTGATAAGCGTATCAATTTTATTAGCTAAAAGTTAAATGGCGACACCTGAGGAGCAACAACAGCAACGGATACAGCAGACATTGCTGAGAGCCCTCAGACCACCACGCCTGGACCTCGACCCTCAAGAGGTGGGTGCATCAGCCAAGTTTGAACACTGGCTGAGCTGCTTTGAATCCTTCCTCGCAATCTCACAGGTTACAGAGGAGGATCACAAACTGAAAATTTTGACCGCCCAGGTGAGCCATCAAGTATATATGCTAATCCGGGACTCTAATACGTACGTGGCGGCCCTCGAGCTACTAAAAGGGCAATATACGCGCCCAGTGAACACAATTTACGCCCGACACCTCTTGGGATCCCGCAGGCAGCAACCGGGAGAATCGGTAGGGGCATTTGCACGGGCGCTACTGGCACTCTGCAGAGACTGCGATTGTAAAGCGGTAACGGCTGTGGAGCACGCGCAGGGACTCGCCTGTGATGCCTTCGTCAGGGGCCTCCAGTCAGACCACACCCGGCAGAGACTGCTAGAAAGCAAGGAACCCGACCTGAAGACGGCCATTGCCCTTGCGCTCTCGTTAGAGGAGGCCCACCGAAACCTCGAGGCATACCCCCGTAACGGCGCCGAGACATGGCAATCGAAACCGTGGGACACGGGACCGCCGCCCCCGGCACCAACCGCTGCAGCGACCCAACCGAGACAGCAGCCTCCGGTAAGAACTGCTTCGATGCCCAGTAACCAGGCCCAAAAATGCTATTTCTGTGGCCAGTTAAAACATCCCAGAGCGCACTGCCCAGCTAAGACAGCTACCTGCTCGGGCTGCGGGAAGAAAGGCCATTACGCTAACGCCTGCAAGGGGAAGCCAGCCAGCAGCGCAGCGTGCGGGCCGTGGGAGCAGCCATCTTATCCGCCATTTTGTGTACCCCCGGCCGCATGGCATCCGCCGCCATCGTATCCAACGCACTCAACCGCCATTTCGTCACCGGAACCGACCACCGTCTCGGCGGATGACTATAGTGACTCACTAAGCCACATACTGGCCTCCGTGACGCTGGATCAAGCCCTCCCTCACCATCTATCCAGCTCCATGATGGATATCGCGGTAAACGGCCGCGCCACCAGTTGCCTGATCGACAGCGGGAGCACAGAGAGTTTCGTCCACCCCGACACGGTACGTAGCCACTCCCTCACGATTCTGCCAACGCACCATCGCATTTCTATGGCGTCCAAGTCCCAGTCAATGGACATCAGCGGCTACTGTGTGGTGACCATGTCAGTAGGGGGCACTGAATATAAAAAATTTAAACTGCTAGTCCTGCCCCGTCTTTGCGCTGCCGTCCTGCTAGGGTTGGATTTTCAGTGCCACCTTAAGAGTGTCACACTAGCATACGGTGGACCCCTCCCCCCACTCACAGTCTGCAACCAACAACTTTTAAATCGCCCGCTGCAAACCACCTGCAGCCTTTCCACATTAAAAGTCCCCCCCCCTCCCCTGTTCGCTAACCTCACCCGCGACTGTAAACCCATCGCTACCAAAAGCAGGCGGTACAGTGCCGGGGACAGAGCTTTTATCAGCTCTGAGGTGGAGCGGCTATTGAAGGAGGGCATTATCGAAGGTAGCACTAGCCCCTGGCGAGCCCAGGTTGTAGTCGTTAAAACCACTGCAAAACGCCGCATGGTAATCGACTACAGCCAAACCATAAACCGGTACACCCAGCTGGACGCGTACCCCCTCCCTCGCATATCTGATATGGTCAATCAGATTGCGCAATACAAAGTATTCTCCACCATCGACCTTAAGTCAGCGTACCACCAGCTGCCCATCCGCCATGAGGACCGCCAGTATACTGCCTTCGAGGCAAACGGCCGCCTCTACCACTTCCTTAGGGTCCCCTTCGGCGTCACCAACGGGGTTTCAGTCTTCCAAAGGGAGATGGACCGAATGGTTGACCAGAACGCGCTGCGGGCAACCTTCCCCTATTTGGATAACGTCACCATCTGCGGCCACGACCAGCAGGACCACGACGTTAATCTAGCAAATTTCCTCCGTACAGCCCAACGGCTGAACCTAACGTACAATAAGGAAAAATGTATGTTTCACACCAAGCGCCTGGCCATCCTCGGCTGCGTGGTGGAGAACGGAGTCATCGGGCCCGACCCCGACAGAATGCGCCCCCTAATGGAGCTACCCCTTCCCCACTGCCAAAAAGCACTGAAGAGATGCCTGGGGTTTTTCTCCTACTACGCCCAGTGGGTGCCCCTCTATGCAGACAAAGCCAGGCCCCTCATCAAAGCCACCTCCTTCCCCCTGACACCAGAGGCGTGTGCAGCCTTCACTCTTATCAAGAACGATATCGCGAAGGCCGCAATGCACGCGGTGGATGAGTCCATCCCCTTCCAAGTGGAGAGCGATGCCTCCGACCTCGCCCTAGCCGCGACCCTTAACCAGGCGGGCAGACCCGTGGCCTTTTTCTCAAGGACCCTCCAGGGCCCCGAGACGAGACACTCCTCCGTCGAAAAGGAGGCCCAGGCTATTGTAGAAGCGGTGCGTCACTGGAGGCATTACCTGGCCGGGAAACGATTTACCCTGCTCACTGACCAGCGTTCAGTAGCTTTTATGTTTAATAATAAGCAGAGGGGTAAAATCAAGAACGACAAGATCTTGAGGTGGAGAATCGAACTCTCCACCTACAATTATGATATCTTGTATCGGCCAGGGAAACTCAATGAGCCCCCAGATGCCCTATCACGTGGTACATGCGCCAACGCGCAGAGTGATAGGCTGCAGTCCCTCCACAATGACCTCTGCCACCCGGGGGTCACCAGGTTTTTCCATTTTATCAAATCCCGTAACCTGCCCTACTCCATCGAGGAGGTCAGGACCATGACCAAGAGCTGCCAAATCTGCGCCGAGTGCAAACCGCACTTCTATAGGCCGGACAGAGCAAGCCTGATCAAGGCCACCCGCCCCTTCGAACGCCTGAGCGTCGATTTTAAAGGGCCCCTCCCCTCCGCTGACCGCAATGTGTACTTCCTCAACATAGTTGATGAGTACTCCCGTTTCCCCTTTGCCATCCCTTGCCCAGACATGACCAGTACCACGGTCATCAAGTGTCTGAATGACATCTTCGCTCTGTTCGGGTTCCCCAGCTATATACATAGCGACAGGGGCTCATCGTTCATTAGCGACGAACTTCGGCAGTACCTGCTAACAAGAGGTATCGCCACGAGCAGGACCACCAGTTACAACCCCCGGGGGAACGGCCAGGTGGAAAGGGAGAACGCGACGGTTTGGAAGGCAGTCCTCTTAGCACTAAAATCTAAGGGCCTTCCGACCTCCCGCTGGCAGGAGGTCCTCCCTGCAGCGCTCCACTCCATTCGGTCACTGTTTTGTACTGCCACTAATGCGACCCCTCATGAGAAAATGTTCGTTTTCCCCCGGAAGTCTACATCGGGAACCTCGCTACCGGCATGGTTGACTTCTCCTGGGCCCGTCCTACTGCGGAGGCACGTGAGGACGCATAAAACGGACCCCCTGGTCGAGCGGGTGCACCTCCTACACGCCAACCCCCAGTATGCCTGGGTGACATACCCAGACGGGCGGGAGGACACGGTCTCCATACGAGATCTCGCACCCTCGGGTACCCCTGAATTACCACCGTTATCCCCCTTACCACCGTTATCCCCCTTACCACTGTTATCCCCCACCACCCCTCCCAACCCAACCCCTGCAGACGGCATGCCAAAGCCCCAGGAATCTTCGCCAACCACCCAGACACCAGACCCGACGTCGGATGCTGCAACACCACCGCCGCCACCACGACGATCAGGACGTCAGACAAGGCCTCCTGATAGACTTAACTTGTAGTACCCTTCACCCCGCCGGACTTCACATTAAACAAGGGGTGAATGTGGTAAACCACTGTATTGTATATTGCCACCTCTGGGTGGCGCTGTGTATGGAGGCATGCCTCAGCTGACTCCACCCACCACTGTGTGGGTTTCGTTCAGACTTGTTCAGTCACTCACGAAGAAGCATGGTCTCTTCTTAGCTAATAAAAGCCTTATTCATCTCTTCTTTCGACTCGTCATCTCTTCTTCGACTCATCACCTTTTATGAAGTAATTGATAAGCGTATCACTGGGGTTGTTCTCCTTAGAGCAGAGAAGGTTAAGGGGAGATTGACCAGAATGGTTCCAGGGATGAGGGACTTCAGTTACGTGGAGAGACTGGAGAAGCTGGGGTTGTTCTCCTTGGAGCAGAGAAGGTTATTGTGAGATTTATTACCGGTGTTCAAAATGATAAAGGGACGATTTTTGCGACCCCAAAGGGTGCCTATGAGGTGCGCACGCGCCTGCAGGAGCCGCACAAGTTCCGGGTGTAGGCGTGTGAAGCGCATGCGCTGAAAACTCGGCACTTGCGACCTGTGAAGAATCTTCTTGACTGATCCTCCGCACCCCCCGGGAGTTGGGCTTCCGCGGCGGGGGGAGAGCTGCGTTATTTGCCCAACTTCCACCCGCTGAACGCCCGTGAAATTCTTACGCCCGGTAAAAGCCGGCGTAAGGCCTGCTTTCACCAGCGTAAGAGTTTTAAAAAATAGAAAAATAAAATGGTGTCACTCACTTATACATTAAAAACCTTGTCCAATAAGGTAAGTTTATTTTTAGCCCCGTTAAATCATATAAATTTGTTATCAAAAAATTAACTTTTTGTTTAAAATATTTAATTAAATGCCATTTGGTTTAATTTTAAATATGTAATTAAAATTTTTTTTAATTCCAGTGTTGGTGTCTTTTTTAAGTGATCTTCATTCATACTTAAGGGGATTCCGTCCGTACGGGAATCCCATAAATGTGAATGGGGACCCTCTTCTTTTATAGGTCGGGCCGGCGCACGTGATCCCGGGGGGGGCGCTCGTGAACCGCCTGTGGCCCAGGGACGCGTGGGGCCTCTGCCCGCGCGGACCCAGAGAGAGGCCCAGGAGCGCGAGTCTCATAGAAACATAGAAGAGAGGAGCAGGGGTAGGCCATTCGGCCCCTCGAGCCTGCTCCGCCATTCAATGAGATCATGGCTGATCATCCAAATTCAGTACCCTGTCCCTGCCTTCTCTCCATATCCCTTGATCCCCTTAGCCTTAAGAAATATATCTAACTCCTTCTTGAATATATTTAATGAATTGGCCTCTACTGCCTTCTGTGGTAGAGAATTCCACAGGTTCACCACTCTCTGGGTGAAGAAATTCCTCCTCATCTCTGCCCTAAATGGCTTACCCCTTATCCTTAGACTGTGACCCCTGGTTCTGGACTCCTCGATCATCGGGAACATCCTTCCAGCATCTAGTCTGTCTAGTCCTGTTAGAATTTTATAAGTTTCAATGAGATCACCTCTCATTCTTCTAAACTCCACCGAGTATAAGCCCAATTGACTCAATCTCTCCTCATACGTCATTCCTGCCATCCCAGGTATCAGCCCGGTGAATCTTCGCTGCACTCACTCCATGGCAAGAACATCCTTCCTCAGATAAGGCGACCAAAACTGCACACAATACTCAAGATGTGGTCTCACCAAGGCCCTGTACAACTGCAGCAAGACATCCTTGTTCCTGTACTCGAACCCTCTCGCTACGAAGGCCAACATACCATTTGCCTTCTTAACCGCCTGCTGCACCTGCATGCTTACCTTCAGCGACTGGTGCACAAGGACACCCAGGTCTCGTTGCACTTCCCCTTCTCCCAATCTATTGCCATTCAGATAATAAGCTGCCTTCCTGTTTTTGACACCAAAGTGGATAACCTCACATTTATCCACGTTATATTGCATCTGCCATGCTTCTGCCCAATCACCCAACCTGTCCAAATCATACTGGAGTTTCTCGGCATCCTCCTCACAGCACACACGCCCACCCAGCTTTGTGTCGTCTGCAAACTGTATCTCCCGGGCCATCAGGTGCATTCGTAGATTTTTTTACTGGTCGGAGGCCTCCGCCCGCGGGAAGCCTCCGATCGCAAATTGTTCTGATCAGGAAAAAAAGGAACTGTTCCCACTGACAGAAGGATCAAAGATGATTTAAGGTCGTCGCCGAGAGAGAGCCAGTGCGGGGAGATGAGGACAAATGGTTTGTTCGCAAGTTGTAGTGATCTGGAAGGCGATCAGGGAAAAAAATGGCTCCTGAATATAAACATTTATTCAGTCAGGACCTCCAGTTCCTGAAAGGGCGGGGAAAGCAAATGTAGAAGTAACTTGCAAATGTAAATTTGAATTATACTCGAAGAGTTAAAAGTAGCATGGCGAGCGGGACAGAGCAGGGCAGTGAGATAAATTGAAAACTCTTCGAAGATCCGGTACAGGGACGATGGGCTGAATGACCTCCTTCTGTGCTGTATGACACTAAATTTGCGGATGACACCAAATCGGGCGGGGGGTGGGGGGAGATAATTAACGCTGGGGAGGACTGCAACAAGTTACAGGAGGACATTAATAGACTTGCAACGGTCATATAATTGATTTCAACACAGATAAATGTGAGGCATTACATTTTGGTAGAAAGAATAGGGAGGTCACTTATCACTTGGAGGGTGCGAGTCTAGGTGAGGTAGAGGAACAAGGGGATCTCGGAGTATAAATACACAAATCACTAAAAGTTGTGCCACAGGTTAGCAAGGCCATAAAAATAGCAAACCAAGCACGAGGGTTTATTTCTAGAGGGATAGAATTGAACAGAACCGAAGTTATGCTAAACCTGTATCGAACCTTGGTTAGACCTCACTTGGAGCACTACGTGCAGTTCTGGTCGCCATATTATAAAAAGGATATAGAGGCACTGGAGAGGGTGCAGAGAAGATTTACAAGGATGATACCAGAAATGCGAGGGTATACCTATCAGGAAAGGATGAACAGGCTGGGTCTCTTTTCTCTTGAAAGGAGAAGGCTGAGGGGGGACCTAATAGAGGTCTATAAAATGATGAAAGGTTTTGATAGAGTGGATAGAGAGAGAATGTTTCCACTTGTGGGGAAGAGCATAACTAGAGGCCATCAATATCAGCTGTGGCGCAGTGGGTAGCACACTCACCCCTCACTCCAGAGACTTGAGCACAAAAATCTAGGCTGACACTCCCAGTGGAGTGCTGCACTGTCAAAGGGGCAGTACTGAGGGAGTGCTGCACTGTTGGAGGGGCAGTACTGAGGGAGCGCTGCACTGTCAAAGGGGCAGTACTGAGGGAGTGCTGCACTGTTGGAGGGGCAGTACTGAGAGAGCGCCGCACTGTCGGAGGGGCAGTACTGAGGGAGTGCTGCACTGTCGGAGGGGCAGTACTGAGGGAGCGCCGCACTGTCGGAGGGGCAGTACTGAGGGAGTGCTGCACTGTTGGAGGGGCAGTACTGAGGGAGCGCTGCACTGTCGGAGGCGCAGTACTGAGAGAGCGCCGCACTGTCGGAGGGGCAGTACTGAGGGAGCGCTGCACTGTCGGAGGCGCAGTACTGAGAGAGCGCCGCACTGTCGGAGGGGCAGTACTGAGGGAGCGCCGCACTGTCGGAGGCGCAGTACTGAGGGAGCGCCGCACTGTCGGAGGGGCAGTACTGAGGGAGCGCAGCACTGTCAGAGAAGCAGTACTGAGGGAGTGCAGCACTGTCAGAGGTGCAGTACTGAGGGAGCGCCGCACTGTCGGAGGGGCAGTACTGAGGGAGGGCCGCACTGTCGGAGGGGCAGTACTGAGGGAGGGCCGCACTGTTGGAGGGGCAGTACTGAGGGAGCGCTGGACTGTCGGAGGGGCAGTACTGAGGGAGCACTGCACTGTCGGAGGGGCAGTACTGAGGAAGCGCCGCACTGTCGGAGGTGCAGTAGTGAGGGAGCGCCACACTCTCGGAGGGGCAGTACTGAGGAAGCACCGCACTGTCGGAGGTGCAGTACTGAGGGAGCGCCACACTGTCGGAGGGGCAGTACTGAGGGAGCGCTGTACTGTCGGAGGGGCAGTGCTGAGGGAGCGCCGCACTGTCGGAGGGGCAGTACTGAGGGAGCGCCGCACTGTCGGAGGGGCAGTACTGAGGGAGCGGCGCGCTGTCGGAGGCGCAGTACTGAGGGAGCGCCGCACTGTCGGAGGGGCAGTACTGAGGGAGCGCCGCACTGTGGGAGGGGCAGTACTGAGGGAGGGCCGCACTGTTGGAGGGGCAGTACTGAGGGAGCGCCGTACTGTCGGAGGGGCAGTGCTGAGGGAGCGCCGCACTGTCGGAGGGGCAGTACTGAGGGAGCGCCGCACTGTCGGAGGGGCAGTACTGAGGGAGCGGCGCGCTGTCGGAGGCGCAGTACTGAGGGAGCACCGCACTGTCGGAGGGGCAGTACTGAGGGAGCACCGCACTGTTAGAGGGGCAGTACTGAGGGAGCGCTGGACTGTCGGAGGGGCAGTACTGAGGGAGCGCTGCACTGTCGGAGGGGCAGTACTGAGGAAGCGCCGCACTGTCAGAGGAGCAGTACTGAGGGAGTGCAGCACTGTCAGAGGTGCAGTACTGAGGGAGCGCCACACTGTCGGAGGGGCAGTACTGAGGGAGGGCCGCACTGTCGGAGGGGCAGTACTGAGGGAGGGCCGCACTGTTGGAGGGGCAGTACTGAGGGAGCGCTGGACTGTCGGAGGGGCAGTACTGAGGGAGCACTGCACTGTCGGAGGGGCAGTACTGAGGAAGCGCCGCACTGTCGGAGGTGCAGTAGTGAGGGAGCGCCACACTCTCGGAGGGGCAGTACTGAGGAAGCACCGCACTGTCGGAGGTGCAGTACTGAGGGAGCGCCACACTGTCGGAGGGGCAGTACTGAGGATGCGCTGTACTGTCGGAGGGGCAGTACTGAGGGAGCGCCGCACTGTCGGAGGGGCAGTACTGAGGGAGCGGCGCGCTGTCGGAGGCGCAGTACTGAGGGAGCGCCGCACTGTCGGAGGGGCAGTACTGAGGGAGCACCGCACTGTCGGAGGGGCAGTACTGAGGGAGGGCCGCACTGTTGGAAGGGCAGTACTGAGGGAGCGCTGGACTGTCGGAGGGGCAGTACTGAGGGAGCGCTGCACTGTCGGAGGGGCAGTACTGAGGAAGCGCCGCACTGTCGGAGGTGCAGTAGTGAGGGAGCGCCACACTCTCGGAGGGGCAGTACTGAGGAAGCACCGCACTGTCGGAGGTGCAGTACTGAGGGAGCGCCACACTGTCGGAGGGGCAGTACTGAGGGAGCGCTGTACTGTCGGAGGGGCAGTGCTGAGGGAGTGCCGCACTGTCGGAGGGGCAGTACTGAGGGAGCACCGCACTGTCAGAGGGGCAGTACTGAGGGAGCGCCGCACTGTTGGAGGTGCCGCCTTTCGGATGAGACATTAAATCGATGCCCTGTCTGCTCTCTCAGGTGAATGGAAAGTGATCCCATAGCACTATTTCGAAGAAGAGCAGGGGGAGTTCGCCATAGTGTCCTGGGGCCAATATTTATCCCTCAACCAACATAACAAAAAAACTGATGATTTTCTCAGTAGCACATTGCTGTTTGTGGGAGCTTGCTGTGCGCAAATTGGCTGCCGCATTTCCCACATTACAACAGTGACTCCACTTCAAAAGAACTTAAATGGCTGTAAAGTGCTTTGAGGCGTCCAGTGGTCGTGAAAGGCGCTATAGAAATGCAAGTCTTTCTTTCTTTACAGTACAGGAAACCATATTGACCAACAGGATGTAAGGACTTTAGAAGCATTTTTTTTTAAAGTACCACAAATACAAAACCATGTTGCAAGCTTTGAAACTTACCAGAAAGAACAGCGATACATGCAGATGAAATCCACACGACTAAAGCCATGTCAAAGTGAAGAAACCGTCTTGGTTTCCCAGTGAAACTGGAGCAAGTGACACTTCAGAGCAAAGGGTTGCTTGCGAAGATGATTCAAGCTTTGGCACCTGACTCGTGCTAACAGCTCCGATTCGATGTGGCAATCACAATGAAGGGCTGTTCGTGTTCCCTTTTTGCAGCCCTGTGGCTGTACTTCCAGTCAGAGCCGCGGCTTCACAGCCCAGCCGTTCCCGTGACGTTTCCATCAGGGCTTCTGCACCGGTACAAACTGGGTGGCCTGTGCACGTCAGAGGGAAAGAACGATAAAGTACTGGAAACGCTCCGCGGGTCAGGCAGCACCTGCGGAGAGGGAGCCGGAGTTAAGGGTTTCAGCTCGATTACCTATCGCCAGAACTGGAACAAGTTACAGGTCTTTAAGCAAGTGCAGAGACAGGAAGAGAGGTTGAGGGGAGGAGAGAACCTAGAACATAGAGAAATAGGAGCAGGAGTCGGCCATTCGGCCCTGCTCCACCATTCAATATGATCATGGCTGATCCTCTATCTCAATACCATATTCCCGCTCTCTCCCCATACACCTTGATGCCTTTTGTGTCTAGAAATCTACCTATCTCCTTCTTAAACATATTCAGTGACTTGGCCTCCACAGCCTTCTGTGGTGGAGAATTCCACAGATTCACCACCCTCTGAGTGAAGACATTTTTCCTCATCTTAGTCCTAAATGTCCTACCCCGTATCCTGAGACTGTGACCCCTCGTTCTAGACCTCCCAGCCAGGGGAAACATCCTCCCTGCATCCAGTCTGTCTAGCCCGGTCAGAATTTTATACGTTTCAATGAGATCCCCTCTCATCCTTCTAAACTCTAGTGAATACAGGCCTAGTCGACCCAATCTCTCCTCATACGATGGTCCTGCCATCCCAGGAATCAGTCTGGTGAACCTTCGCTGCACTCCCTCTATGGCAAGTATATCCTTTCTTAGGTAAGGAGACCAGAACTGCACACAGTACTCCAAGGTGTGGTCTCACCAAGGCCCTGTATAACTGTAGTAAGACATCCTTACTCCGGTACTCAAATCCCAACATATCATTTGCCTTCCTAACTGCTTGCTGTAAACCAAAGGGAAGGTCTGTGATAGGGTGGAAGGCAGGAGAGATTAAATGACAAAAGGGATGATGGTGCGAGGCGAAAGGAGATGCAATGGGCCAAGTAGAGAATCCAAAGATGGGTCTAGAGGAGGTGTAAATGGGGAGGGCAGAATCGCCAACTGTCGCTGTCCGAAATAAATGGGGGCAAAGGTTATGGCCTGAAAATGTTGAACGCGATGTTGAGTCCGGAAGACTGTGAAGTGCTTAATCGAAAGATGAGGTGCTGTTCCTTGGGCTTTATTGGAACAGTGTAGGAAGTCAAGGACAGAGAGGTCAGAGTGGCAGTGGGGCGGAGAATTAAAATCAAAGGGCCTCGGACTTGGGTGTACAGGACACAATTTCAAAACTTGCAGCTGGCACAAAACTCGGAAGTATCGTGAACAGTGAGGAGGAGAGTGATAGACTTCAGGAGGACACAGACAGGCTGGTGGAATGGGCGGACACGTGGCAGATGAAACTTAATGCAGAAAAGTGCGAAGTGATACATTTTGGTAGGAAGAACGAGAAGAGGCAATATAAACTAAAGGGTACAATCCTAAAGTGGGTGCATGAACAGAGAGACCTGGGGGTATGTGTGTACAAATCATTGAAGGTGTCAGGGCAGGTTGAGAAAGTGGTTAAAAAGGCCCACGGGATCCTGGATTTCATAAATAGAGGCACAGAGTACAAAAGCAAAGAAGTTACGATGAATCTTTATAAAACACTGCTTCGGCCTCAACTGGAGTGTTGTGTCCAATTCTGGGCACCGCACTTTAGGAAGGATGTGGAGGCCTTAGAGAGAGTGCAGAAAAGATTTACGAGAATGGTTCCAGGAATGAGGGACTTCAGTTACGTGGATGGACTGGAGAAGCTGGGGTTGTTCTCCTTTGACCAGAGAAGGTTGAGAGGACATTTGATTGGTTGACAGGTGTTCAAAATCATGAGGGGTCTGGACAGAGTAGATAGAGAAACTGTTCCCGTTGGCGGAAGGGTCGAGAACCAGAGGACAAAGATTTAAGGTGATTGGCAGCAGAACCAAAGGCGACATGAGGGAAAACTTTTTTAGGCAGCGAGTGGTCAGGATCTGGAATGCACTGCCTGACAGGGTGGTGGAGGCAGACTCAATCGTGGCTTTCAAAAGGGAATTGGATAAGTACCTGAAGGGAAAAATAATTGCAGGGCTACGGGTAAAGGGCGGGGGAGTGGGAGTAGCTGAAGTGCTCTTGCAGAGAGCCGGCACGGGCTCGACGGGCCGAATGGCCTCCTTCTGTGCTGTAACCATTCTATGATGCGATGTGGTGAAGAACATAGAACACTGTCCAGAGAACCGAGGCTCCAGGGGCACCCAAATAGGAGAACACTCTATATGGCTGCAGGTTGCAAAGCTGGCAGTACGAGTCAAGCCATTTAACACAACCGGTCAGGATATTGCCTGTCGACTTTTACACCGATGACAATTTAGAAGGGAGGCGGGGGCAGGGCTGGGAAGCAGCCTTTCCGAGCACCCTTGACCTTTGGGACAGCCGGAATATGGAAACATCTAACCTCCATGCAGTTGCTATGATGAGCGCAGTGTCCTAGGCCCAACCATCTTCAGCTGCTTCATCAATGACCTTCCCTCCATCATAAGGACAGAAGTGGGGATGTTCGCTGATGACTGCACAGTGTTCAGCGATATTCACAACTCCTCAGATAATGAAGCAGTCCGTGCCCACATGCAACAAGACCTGGATGACGTTCAGGCTTGGGCTGATAAGTGGCGGGTAACGTTCGCGCCACACAAGTGCCAGGCAATGACTATCTCCAACAAACGAGAGTCTAGTCACTGCCCCTTGACATTCAACGGCATTACCATCGCCGATCCCCCACCATCAACATCCTGGGGGGCCACCATTGACCAGAAACTTAACTGGATCAGCCACATAAATACTGTGGCAACAAGAGCAGGTCAGAGGCTGGGTATTCTGCAGCAAGTGACTCACCTCCTGACTCCCCAAAGCCTTTCCACCATCTACAAGGCACAAGTCAGGAGTGTGATGGAATACTCTCCACTTGCCTGGATTGGGTGACCGCTTTGCGGAACACCTCCGTTCAGTCCGTAAGGGGGACCCCGAGCTTCCGGTCACCTGTCACTTTAATTCACCGCCCCATTCCCACTCAGACCTCACCGCCCTCGGCCTCTTGCATTGTTCCACGGAAGCTCGAGGAACAGCACCTCATCTTTCGATTAAGCACTTTACAGCCCTCTGGACTCAACATAGGATTCAACAATTTCAGATCATAACCTCTGCCCCTATCACATATATATGTATTTTTTAAATTTTATCCACACTTTCTGTTTGGCCTTTTTTGTTCCCTCCCACATGGCAGCTGTCCTTCATTCTGCCAGCGCAATTCACACTTCATCTCGAGCCATCCTTTGTCCCATTACCACCTCCTCTCGCCTTGAATATCTCTTAATGTCTCTCAATGTCTCTTAATCTCTCCTGCTTTCTATATCCTGTTGCTGACCTTTGTAGTGTATGTACTTTGCAGAAGGAACTATATTCTGCAGCCCCTGTATACTGCAGTACCAGTAGTGACCACCCCTGTATATAAGCCTGTGTAGTAAATTTTGCATAGTAGTTCCAGGTTGTCTCCACTCAGTAAAGACCTGTTATAACCAACTCCTGCAGTCCGTGTCTCAATTACACATGGACATAATACTGGCGACGAGCAGATCCGAACTTACCTACAGTCTGCACCACCTCATGGGGATCCATCCCTGAAGCGAAGTTATCAGAGGTCGAGGCCAGAAGAAAGAAAAAAAAATCAAACGAACAGAAGAAATGGGCGTCGACCATGGGCATCCGCCTTTGATTCATCGGAGTTGAAGATTTGCAGGAGAGGCTGTCGAGAGCGGGGCTTGGTTATCCTGTCGATGGTGTTTCAGCTAATCGAGCTGGTGGCAGGTAGTACACTGATCCTTCCTGGGCTGCGGCGGTCTAGAGCTCGATCGGGTGGCTTTTCAACGGGGCCAAGCAGCGTTGTCGGGAAGAGGAGAGAGAGAGAGGGTGGAGCACACAGGGCGCGGCCGGTGCTATGAAGCCGGGCAGCGTACAGACCCGAGAAGAGGGAGGCAAGTGTTCCGCAGTGTTGCTCCGACGACGGGGAAATAATAAAAAAAAAATTAGAAGCGCAGAAAGCCGCGAGGAGCTGCAGTTTGCTACGGGAACCACGGAGAGCGGCATTAGCAGCAGCGTGGGGGGAAGTGCGCGAAGACCATAGGGCGTCGCCATCAAGGCATAAAACGCCAGCAACAGCGCTAGCAGCAGCGGAGAAGGCAGAAAGTGAGGGAGGCGCCATCTTAATCCAGCGGGGAAGAAGGCAAAGCGCGGGAGGCGCCATTTTGTAAATTGGGGAAGAAGGCAAGCGCGGGAGGCGCCATCTTAGATTTCCAAGATGCCGACGACTGGCAATATCACTGCCTTCGATAATGCAATAGAAGACTGGACCACGTATGTGGAAAGAGTCGAGGTATATTGCGAGGCAAACGAAGTAGCCGATGAGAAAAAGGCATCGGTACTACTAAACTTAATGGGCGCAAGAACGTACGGCCTATTGCGGAACCTGATTACTCCAGCCAAACCGAAGGCAAAGAGTTTTAACAAAATTGTTGATATCCTACAGGAACACCTAACTCCTATACCGCTGCTGATAGCAGAAAGATTTAAATTCCACAGGAGAAATCAGCATAAAGATGAGAGCAATGCTGATTACCTTACGGAACTACGCAAGCTATCAAAGCACTGCCAGTTCGGAGCAGGACTGCCAGATACCCTACGGGACAAATTTGTCTGTGGACTCCTGAGTGAAGGAACCCAGAAGAGGTTACTCTCAGAGAAAGAGCTGACGCTAGATAAGGCTTTAAGCGTGGCAGTATCGTACGAAGCAGTAGCAAGGGGAGCTGCGGAAATACAGCAAAAGCCACAGGAATACAGCACCCACGAAATGACACGGGGATTTGAAAAATGTTATCGCTGTGGGAGAACAACCCATGACCAGAAGAACTGCTGGTCCAAGGACAAAATATGCAGGCAATGCGGAAAGATGGGACACATTGCACGAGTTTGCAGGTCTGGGAAGAAGACTAACGACAACAAAAAGGCTACTAAGGAACCGTACAGGAAAGTACAAAAGATGACGGACAGTAGTTCCAAAGACCAGATGAGCGATAGTGAATCCGGGAACAAGAGACTAAGCTGTCTCAAACTTCACAACGTAATTGCAAAAGAGGATCACCGAACCATTTGGGTCACCCTCACGATAGCAGGGTCCCAAGTCAAAATGGAATTGGATACAGGATCAGCTCTGACCGTCATGAATCGACGAGACTACGAGTGGCTATTCTCACATATACCCTTGAAAGAGACATCCATTGTCTTGAAGATGTATACGGGGCAAAAAGTACACCCCAGAGGAAAAATAAGGGTGCCTGTCGAATACAACGGCAAGGAAACTCAGACATTGTATCTGTACATACTGCAAGACGGTGGACCACCATTATTGGGACATGAATGGATCAGAAAGATAAGTTTAGACTGGCACTCCATTCAGGCACTGACGGTGGCTGGTAAAAAGGATGACGACGTCACTCCTGGACGATTGTCAACAATCTTAGATAACGCCAAAGAGGTATTTCAACAAGAACTGGGAACTCTTAAAGGCGTAACCGCCTCGATAAAAATAGAAGAGAATGCAATTCCCAAGTTTTTTAAAGCAAGACCGGTTCCATATGCAATTCGCCCAGCCGTCGAGGCAGAGCTGGAGAATCTGGAGAATGCAGGCATGTTATCTAAGGTAGGCTGGAGCGAGTGGGCGACACCCATCGTTCCTGTCATGAAGAAAACGTTGAACAATAAGTCTGAGGAGCCAAGGAAGGTTCGCATCTGTGGGGACTTCAAGGTGATGGTGAACCCAGTCCTTCACACAGTACAATATCCTCTTCCGAGGATAGAAGATATTTTCGCCTCACTATCTGGAGGGAAGCGTTTTACAAAAATTGACCTAGCACAAGCATATTTGCAGATGGAGGTTGAAGAATCCTTTAGGAATTATCTCACGATAAACACTCACAAAGGTCTTTACCAGTATAATCGACTGGTATTCGGAGTAGCATCAGCTCCGGCTATATGGCAAAGAGCGATGGAACAAGTCCTGCAAGGGATTCCGGGGACTCAGTGTTACTTGGACGACATCCTAGTGACAGATGAAAATAACAGTGAACACCTTGCCAACCTAGAGCAGGTGCTCACTAGACTAAGAGAACATGGGCTACGAGCCAATCGCCCCAAGTGCGAGTTTATAAAAAACAGATATCGTATTGTGGCCACGTGATTGATGAAGAGGGGTTACATAAGTCCCCTGACAAAATTGAAGCGGTAGTTAAGGCTCCAGCTCCTGAAAATGTGTCGCAACTGAGGTCATTCCTTGGATTGGTGAATTACTACCATAAGTTTTTGCCGAATTTGTCCACAATTCTGCACCCACTGAATGCCCTACTACAAACCGGAGTAGCATGGAAATGGAGCGATGAATGTAAGCGGGCCTTTCAGAAGAGTAAGGACCTCATCACTTCAAGGGAAGTATCGGCTCACTACAACCCATCACTACCGATAAGACTGGCGTGTGATGCGTCTCCCTACGGCATTGGAGTGGTACTGTCACATAAATTCCTTGATGGTTCAGAGAGGCCAATAGCTTTTGTGTCACGCTCGTTAACTTCAGCCGAGCGTAACTACGCCCAGATTGACAGAGAGGCCCTCAGCCTGGTGTGGGGGGTGAAGAAGTTCAATCACTACCTGCACGGTCAGAAATTTACTCTACTAACTGATCATCAACCTCTTGTCTCCATTTTCAACCCTCAGAAGGGCGTACCGATAATGACGGCACAACGGCTACAGAGGTGGTCCCTTTTCCTAGAGGCACACCAATATGACATCGAGTACAAAGGAACTAAACAGCATGGGAATGCTGATGGATTGTCGCGCCTACCGTTGCCGACAGTGGAAGAAGCACCTGCAGTGGATCCGGTGGAGATATTCCACTCGACCATAGTCGAATGTCTCCCTGTGACGAATGCAAACATAGAAAAGGAAACATGAAATGACCCGACACTCTCCTGGGTCTATGATTTAATGGTGAAGGGATGGCCAGCACATGGCGAACCACTGCTGCCAGCATTCTCGCCGAGAAGAGAACAGCTGTCAGTGTGCAGAGGAACCTTGATGTGTGGATCCAGAGTAGTAATTCCACCCAAATTGAAGGATAGAGTGCTCAATGAGCTTCATGAGGGTCATCTGGGAGGGGTAAAAATGAAGAACTTAGCCAGAGCGTTTGTGTGGTGGCCGGGAATCGATAGAGAAATCGAAGAGATGACCAAGAGCTGTACAGGATGCCAGAAGGTCCAAAACACCCTGTAATGATCAATAACATGTCATTCTATAGTGGACACTAGGTGGAGCCATAGAGCTGTGTAGAGCTGTATATAGCTGTATGTATAAGACTACACTACCCAGCTGTATAGATATTAAGACTACATTACCCATGAGGCACTAGGCTACCCACAAGACAGCAGTCAAGATGGAAGCCTCTACAGATACTGTACCTAGTCCACATGTGCTCAATAAAAGTGTCTAGCAAAAGCTAGCTGTGTTCATAATAAGAATGTCTATTTATTAATGAACATAAGATGGGACCAGGATGGTGAAGATCTGCTGAAAATTGTGAAAAGCGAAATCAAGAATTTGAAGCCACCAGAGTGTTTGAAACTCACAGGAAACATCGACTACAATTGGCAGACTCTTAAACAACAATTCGAACTCTACATTGCAGCCATCGGATTCAGTACAAAGCCAGACACAAGGAAGATAGCGTTGCTGCTTATGGTTGCAGGCCCACAGGCGATAGAGGTATTTAATACATTTGTATTTAATCCAGAGGAGAACAGAAAAAAATTAGAAGATGTGCTAAAAAAATTTGATGCACATTGCTCTCCCAAAAAGAATGAGATGTATGAAAGACACATCTTCCGTTCTCGGACACAGCAGCAAAATGAGACTTTTGATAGCTTTATAACTGATCTGAAACTGAAAGCGCAGACATGTAATTTCTCTGAGCTCAAAGCATCCATGATTTGTGACCAGATTGTGTTTGGTATTCATGATAAAAAAGTCAGGGAACCTCTGTTGAGCGAAACCGAACTAAATTTGGAAAATGCAGTGAAAACTTGCCAAGCCAGCGAGCTAGCTCGAAAGCACGCGAAGACTTTCAGTGAAATCAATAATGATGCGATTGTAATGAGTGATAATGCTGCTGTCGGTGCTGTGTCCTACAAGGTGAAGAAACGTGGGCAGAACAGAAATGAAAAGCAATCGGAGGATGAAATTTTAAATTGTAAACGCTGTGGTTACAAACACCAGTTAAGACAATGCCCAGCGTTTGGAAAAATGTGCACAAAGTGTAATGGAAAGAATTACTTTGCCAAACAATGCTTTTCAAAAGTACAAACTAAGAAAGGGCAACGAGTTAATGTAATTGAGGACACTGATTTAAGTGAGACATTTTTTGTAGGAATGGTGTCATGTGACGATATCAAAAAAGATACAGAAAATGTGCAGCCCTCAGGAATGGACAATGCTGAACATAAAGTTAATGCAGTAAAAGAGGACAAATGGATGATCCCACTGCAGGTAAATGGAGCATTAGTTACCTTAAAACTAGACACTGGGGCAAAAGCAAACTTAATCAGTATGAGTGACATTAACAATATGAAAGAAAAGCCCAAAATACAGAAAAAATCAGTACTACTGAAGGACTATAATGGACAGAAAATAGATAGCTTAGGTGTATGCAGACTTAAAGTGACAGTCAAAGACAAAGTGCATCATCTCATGTTTTCTGTTGTGGCTGAAAGATTTGATTCTCTACTAGGTGACAAAGCTTGTGAGGACTTAGAACTGGTCAAGAGAGTCTACCATATAAACTGTGCCATAAGCAGACCAGATGACTCGGTGGATTCTGTAGTGAATAATTTCCAGGATGTGTTCAAAGGATTTGGAGTTCTACCATTCACTTACAAGATCCAGCTAAAGCAGGATGCTCAGCCAGTGGTACATGCTCCATGAAGAGTTCCAGCACCCCTGTGTGACCGGCTCAAGAATGAACTGGACAGAATGACCACACTAGGAGTCATCAGGAAAGTCGAAGAGCCAACAGACTGGGTTAACTCCATGGTATGTGTAAAGAAAAAGAACAATGATCTAAGAATATGCATGGATCCAAAGGACTTAAATGCAAACATAAAACGTGAACACTACCAGATTCCCAAGCAGGAAGAAATCACCAGTGAAATGTCAGGTGCCAGATACTTTACAAAGCTCGATGCCTCACAAGGATTTTGGCAACTAAAACTGGATGAAGAGAGCACCAAATACTGTACCTTCAACACACCATTTGGCAGGTATTGTTTCCTCAGAATGCCTTTCGGGATAATATCTGCATCTGAAATCTTTCATAGAGCGATGGAACACATAATTGAAGGTCTGGAAGGAGTTCGGGTCTATGTTGATGACATCATCATCTGGGGCCCCACACTGAAAGAACACAATGAGAGACTGACTAAAGTGCTATAGAGCATACACCGGAATGGACTGAAGCTCAACAAAGCCAAGTGTCAGTTTGGCGTCCAGGAAGTCACTTTCCTAGGAGACAATCTATCTGGTAAAGGAATAAAGCCAGATATGGAAAAAGTAAACGCCATACTCAAAATGCCCCAACCCACTGACAAAAAAGGAGTGCTACGCATCATGGGGATGATAAACTTCATTGGAAAGTTCATCCCTAACTTGTCAGCCAAGACAGCCTGTCTGCGAGACCTGCTACATAAAACAAATGAGTTCGCATGGACAGAAAGACATGAACAAGAGTGGATAAACCTCAAAACAGTGCTGACAACCACACCTGTACTCACCTTCTTTGACCCAACAAAAAGAATCAAAGTGTCAACGGATGCATCAAAAGATAGCCTAGGTGCGGTCTTGCGACAAGCAGAGGGTGAAGATTGGAAGCCTGTTGCATATGCCTCCAGGTCTATGACTGATACTGAGTGTCGATACGCCCAGATTGAAAAGGAATGTCTAGGCTTGGTAGTTGGACTAGAAAAGTTTCATGGCTACATATATGGACTTCCCACCTTCACAGTTGAGACAGACCGCAGCCCTCTGGTTGCCATCATAAAAAAAACCTGAATGAGATGTCTCCAAGGATTCAACGAGTCATGATGAAGCTGCAAAGATATGACTTTGAACTGATCTACACACCAGGCAAATACATAGTGTTAGCAGATGCACTATCCCGAGCACCCACAATGAGTCATGTGAGCTCTACTGAAGAAGACGTGGATGTTCATGTGAGTATGGTCACTGCTGCGCTGCCCGTGTCAGACACAAAATCAAAGCAAATAGCAGAAGAAACAGTAAAAGAAACAGTATTACAAACAGTAATAGAGAACGTTCATCATGGTTGGCCAAAAGGTTCCTGTCCAAAATATTTTCACATAAGGTCAGAATTGAGTGTCGCAAGTGGACTATTACTAAAACAGAACAGAATAGTCATTCCACAGGCTCTACGTCAAGACATACTCAAAAGGATTCATGAGGGACACCTCGGAATTGAATAATGCAAAAGGAGAGCAAGAGACACTGTTTATTGGCCTGGCATAAATAAGGACATTGAGAACATGATAGGCAAATGTGAGACATGTCAGAAACACCAAAACAAACAAGCAAAGGAACCAATGATAGTAGCTGACATACCAACAGCACCATGGCAAAAGGTTGGTATGGACCTTTTTCATTTAAATGGTAAAGACTATCTAATAGTGATTGACTACTATTCTAACTATCCTGAGATGGCGCTGCTCTCAAGCACCACAGCAAGCAGTGTCATAATGCATGTGAAATCCATCTTCGCCAGACATGGAACTCCCAGGATTGCCGTTAGCGACAATGGTCCGTGCTTCAACTGTAAGGAGTGGCAACAGTTTGCAGCACAGTATGACTTTCAGCACATCACATCCAGTCCTTTGTATGCTCAGTCGAATGGTAAGGCAGAGAAAGGTGTTCAAGTTCTCAAGCAGCTACTGAAGAAAGCGACAGAAAGCAAGTCTGATCCTTATCTCGCCCTGCTGAGCTACCAAGCCTCACCTTTAGACTGTGGTTCTTCACCTGCTGAACTACTAATGGGTTGCAAGTTGAGCACCACGCTACCCTGCTGTGCAAAAGAACAGCAAAGTGAGGAACTGAGACAGAGACTTCAACTGTTAAAGCTGAAACAGAAATCATACCATGACAAGTCATCCAAAACTCTAAAACCATTGACAAGGGATGATGTTGTCAGGATTGAGGACCCAGATGCATGGAACAGGAAAGCTACAGTTCTTGAGGAAGTAGGACCAAGGTCATACACTGTTAGAACTGAGGAAGGACAGATTCTCAGGAGGAACCGCCGTTCCCTCCTAAAAACACAAGAGACGATTCAAGAGCAGATTGATGACAATGCCGCAACTGCATCTTGTCATTCACCGCCAGAACAATCTCATGAAGAGACATCAGACTTACCCATGTTGAGAAGATCCACACGTGATGTAAAAGAGCCTGATAAACTTAATCTTTGAGTACAATGTAAAGCTTTGAAAATGTTTTGACTGTTTTGAAAATGTTTATGTTTACAGAGCACTAACAAAAGTGTTACTGATATTATCTTCATTGTTTTCTTGAAAGTTGATTGATATTGATTTTGTTAAACCTCAATGAAAGGGGGATGTAATGATCAATAACATGTCATTCTATAGTGGACACTAGGTGGAGCCGTAGAGCTGTATATAGCTGTATGTATAAGACTACACTACCCAGCTGTATAGATGTTAAGACTACATTACCCATGAGGCACTAGGCTACCCACAAGACATCAGTCAAGATGGAAGCCTCTACAGATACTGTACCTAGTCCACATGTGCTCAATAAAAGTGTCTAGCAAAAGCTAGCTGTGTTCATAATAAGAATGTCTATTTATTAATGAAGCCCCTCTACATCCATGGGAGTGGCCCTCATCGCCATGGCAACGGGTACACATTGATTTTGCTGGTCCATTTATGGACTCGATGTTTTTAATTGCGGTGGATGCACATTCAAAGTGGCCAGAGGTAATAAAAATGTCCTCAACCACCACAGAAAAAACTATCACAGTCTTACGAACCATATTCGCCAGAAATGGGCTGCCTGAACAGATTTGCTCCGACAATGGACCACAGTTTGTGTCTGAAGAGTTCCGGAGGTTCTTAAAGAACAATGGTGTTAAGCATTACACATCCGCCCATATCATCCAGCCACCAATGGATTGGCTGAGAGGTTCGTTCAAACATTCAAGAAGGCTATCAAGGCAATGTGTAATGAAGACATACCCCTACAACACAAGGTGGACAACTTCTTGTTTGCCTACCGGAATGCGACACATGCGGTTACCAACCAAACTCCAGCCATGATGTTCTTCAATCGAAGACTACGTTGCCACTTGGATTTGGTTAAGCCAAACATCAGAAGAGATGTGGAGAACAGGCAGTTTCAGAATATGAATGAAAGGCTGACCAGGAGTTTTAAGATAGGTCAACCAGTTTTGGCCCGGGACTACTGCACAGAGAAATGGCAGCCAGGAACGATCTGTACACAGCAAGGACCTCTCATGTATACCGTGGACGTTGGAGAGAGCATTGTAAGACGCCATGCTGACCAGATTCTAGAGTCACTGGAAAACATCAATTCCACACCACGATCCAATACACCTGGTGATGAAACCGAAGTTCCAATTGCATCTACCTCAGAATCGGTGACATTGGAAGCAGACGAACCAAACAACGACGTTGATCCCGAATCAACTTTGCCAGAAGAACCTGATACCCTAAAGAGGCATTATCCAGACAGAATCAGGAAGCCTCCTCAAAGACTGAACTTATAATTGCTTAACTTCAACTAATGTATAAGAACATAAGAACATAAGAAATAGGAGCAGGAGTAGGCCAATCGGCCCCTCGAGCCTGCTCCGCCATTCAATAAGATCATGGCTGATCTGATCCTAACCGCCAATCCACTATCACAGAACCATCTCCTGAATCTAACAGAATTAGACACACGAAATAGGAGCAGGATCAGGCTACACGGCCCCTGGGCCCGCTCCACTACCCACAGGGCCATGACCGATCCGGACCTAGACTCATGTCCAAATTCCTGCCCGCTCCCCGTAACCCTTAATTCCCTTTACTTCTAGGAAACTGTCTATTTCTGTTTTAAATGTATGTAATGATGTAGCTTCTACAGCTTTTTGGGGCAGCATATTCCATGGACCTACCACCCTCTGAGTGAAGTAGTTCCTCCTCATCTCAGTTTTGAAAGAGCAGCCCCTTATTCTAAGACTATGCCCCCTAGTTCTAGTTTCACCCATCATCGGGAACATCTTCCCCGCATCCACCCGATCCGACCCCTTCACAATCTTATATGTTTCAATAAGATCGCCTCTCATTCTTCTGAACTCCAATGAGTAGAGTCCCAATCTACTCAACCTCTCCTCATATGTCCATCCCCTCATCCCCGGGATTAACCGAGTGAACCTTCTTTGTACTGACTCGAGAGCAAGTATGTCCTTTCTTAAGTATGGACACCAAAACTGTACGCAGTATTCCAGGTGCGGCCTCACCAATACCTTGTACAACTGAAGCAATACCTCCCTATTTTTATATTCTATCCCCCTAGCAATGAAAGCCAACATTCCATTGGCCTTCTTAATCACTTGCTGCACCTGCATACTAACCTTTTGAGTTTTGTGCACCAGGACCCCCAGATCCCTTTGTACTTCAGTACTTTCCAGTTTCTTGCCATTAAGATAATAACTTGCTCTACGATTTTTCCTGCCAAAGTGCATAACCTCACACTTTCCAGTATTGTATTCCATCTGCCAAATCTCTGCCCACTTATTTAGCCTGTCGATGTCCCCTTGCAGGTTTTTTATGTCCTCCTCACTCACTACTTTCCCTCCCATCTTAGTATCATCTGCAAACTTTGATATGTTACACTCGGTCCCCTCCTCCAAATCGTTAATATAGATTGTAAAGAGTTGGGGACCCAGCACTGACCCCTGCGGAACACCACTAGTTACTGATTGCCAGTCTGAGAATGAACCATTTATCCCAACTCTCTGCCTTCTGTTAGATAGCCAATCCTCTATCCATGCCAGAATATTACCCCCAATCCCGTGATTTTTTATCTTAAGCAATAATCTTTTGTGTGGCACCTTGTCAAATGCCTTTTGGAAGTCTAAATACAGTACGTCCACTGGTTCCCCTTTATCCACCCTATACGTTACTTCCTCAAAGAACTCCAGCAAATTTGTCAAACATGACTTCCCCTTCATAAAACCATGCTGACTTTGTCCTATTAAATTATGATTATCCAAATGTCCTGTTACTGTCTCCTTAATAATGGACTCCAAAATTTTACCTACCACAGATGTTAGGCTAACCGGCCTATAGTTTCCAGCCTTCTGTCTACTGCCCTTTTTAAATAAGGGTGTTACATTAGCAGTTTTCCAGTCTGCCGGGACCTTTGCCGAGTCCAGGGAGTTTTGTAAAATTATTACCAATGCATCCACAATCCCTACCGCCACTTCCCTCAAGACCCTAGGATGTAAGCCATCAGGTCCAGGTGATTTATCCGCCTTGAGTCCCATTATTTTACCGAGTACCACTTCCTTAGTGATTTTGATCGTGTTTAGCTCCTCCCCCGCTTTAGCCCCCTGTTTGTCCAGTGTTGGGATATTCTTAGTGTCTTCTGCTGTAAAGACTGATGTAAAATATTCATTCAGTGTTTTTGCCATCTCCATATTTCCCACCATTAATTTCCCGGTCTCATCCTCTAAGGGACCAACATTTACTTTAGCCACCCTTTTTCTTTTTATATAACTATAAAAACTCTTACTATCTGTTTTTATATTTTTTGCTAATTTACTTTCATAATCTATCTTCCCTTTCTTAATCAATCTTTTTGTTATTTTTTGCTGTCTTTTAAAGTTTTCCCAATCCTCTATCCTCCCACTCGATTTGGCTACCTTATATGCCCTTGTTTTTAGTCGAATACTATCCTTAATTTCTTTACTTAGCCACGGATGGCTGTCTTTTCTTTTACACCCTTTTCTTCTCAGTGGAATATATATTTTTTGGAAGTTGTAAAATAACTCCTTGAATGTACACCACTGATCATGTATCGTCTTACCCTTTAATCTATTTTCCCAATCCACTCTACTCAATTCCGCTCTCATACCTTCATAGTCTCCTTTATTCAAGCTTAGCACGCTTGTTTGAGATCCAACCTTCTCACCCTCTAATTGAATATGGAATTCAACCATGTTATGGTCACTCATTCCAAGGGGATCCTTTACTAGGACATTTTTAATTAATCCCGTCTCGTTACACAGGACCAGATCTAAGGTTGCTTGCCCCCTGGTTGGTTCAGTTACATACTGCTCAAGAAACCCATCCCTAATACACTCAATGAACTCATCCTCAAGGCTGCTCTGCCCAATTTGATTTGTCCAATTAATATGATAGTTGAAATCCCCCATAATTATAGATGTTCCCTTATTACAAGCCTCAACTATTTCCTGTTTGATACTCCGTCCAACATAGTTGCCACTGTTTGGAGGCCTATAGACTACGCCCACTAGTGTATCTAGCAACTGTAATTGTAAATATGTTATTTAATTATTAATCGAATGTTATGTACTGTTTAGCTAAAAGGGGAGGAATTGTAGTGTATGTACTTTGCAGAAGGAACTATATTCTGCAACCCCTGTATACTGCAGTACCAGTAGTGACCACCCCTGTGCAGTAACTTTGTATAGTAGTTCCAGTTTGTCTCCACTCAGTAATGACCTGTTATAACCAACTCCTGCAGTCCGTGTCTCAATTACACACGGACATAATAACCTTCCCTTTTGTTCTCTCATCCCCTCCCCCTTTTCCCAGCCCCTATACTTGCTTTAAACTCTATTCCATTTCCTGCTTTTTTTCCAGTTCTGACGAAAGGTCTTTGACCTGAAACGTTAACTCTGTTTCTCTCTCCACGGATGTTGCCCGGCCTGCTGAGTTTTTCCAGCGTTTTCTGTTGTTATTTCGGATTTCCAGCATCCGCAGTATTTTGCTATTGTAATAGTGGTTATGTCATTGGACTACTCATCCCGAGGCTTGGACTAATAATCTGGTGACATGAGTTCATAATCCCACCACAGCGACTGGGGAATATAAATTCAATTCATAGAATCATAGATTCATAGAGATTTACAGCACAGAAGGAGGCCATTCGGCCCATCGTGTCCGTGCCGGCCGACAAAGAGCTCTCCAGCCCAATCCCACTTTCCAGCTCTCGGTCTGTAGCCCTGTAGGTTACGGCACTTCAAGCGCATATCCAAGTACTTTTTAAATGTGATGAGGGTTTCTGCCTCTCCCACCCTTTCAGGCAGTGAGTTCCAGACCCCCACCACCCTCTGGGTGAAAACAGTTCTCCTCAACTCCCCTCTAATCCTCCGACCAATTACTTTAAATCTCTGCCCCCCTGGTTATTGACCTCTCTGCTAAGGTGAAATCGGTCCTTCCTATCCACTCTATCTAGGCCCCTCATCATTTTATACACCTCAGTTAAATCTCCCCTCAGCCTCCTCTGTTCCAAAGAAAACAACCCCAGCCTATCCAATCCTTCCTCATAGCTAAAATTCCTCATCCCAGGCAACACCCTCGTAAAACTCCTCCGCACCCTCTCTGGTGCAATCACATCCTTCCTGTAATGTGGTGGCCAGAACTGCACGCAGTATTCTAGCTGTGGCCTAACTAGTGTTTTATGCAGTTCTAGCATAATCCCCTGCTCTTATTATTGTATGCCATGGCTAATAAAATAAAATAAATCTAGAATGAAAAGCTGGTGTCAGTAATGGTGACCATGAAACTACCAGATTGTCATAAAAACCCATCTGGTTCACTAATGTCCTTTGGGGAAGAAAATCTGCCGTCCTTACCCGGTCTGGCCGATATGTGACTCCAGACCCACAGCAATGTGGTTGAATCTTAACCACCCTCTGAAATGGCCTAGAAAGCCACTCAGTGTTAACAAAACGCTACGACACACCACACGGACTGCAGCGGTTCAAGAAGGCGGTTCAGCACCACCTTCTCAAGGGCAGTTCGGGATGGCCAATACACGCCGGCCTTGCTAGTGATGCTCACATCCTGTGAATGAATAAAACCAATCGCTGCCCCATTACGTTCTCACACTTTAGTTTGTGGGGACCAGTTCTGTGTCTTTCCAGCCCCACTGTTTGAACACACCCTTGTCCTTTCTTGTGATAAGAACATGAGTAATGAAAATCGGCCATTCGGCCCCTCGAGCCTGCTCCGCCATTCAATACGATCATGGCTGATCATCGACCCCCAACTCCACTTTCCCGTCCGATCTCCATATCCCTCGATTCCCCTAGAGCCCAAAAACCTATCGCTCTCAGTCTTGAATATACTCAACGACTGGGCCTCCACAGCCCTCTGGGGTAGAGGATTCCAAAGATTCACAACCCTCTGAGTGAATAAATTCCTCCTCATCTCAGTCTTAAATGGCCGACCCCTTATTCTGAGACTATGCCACCTAGTTCTAGACACTCCAGCCAGGGGAAACAACCTCTCAGCAGATACCCTGTCAATCCCCCTCAGAGTCTTGTATGTTTCAATGAGATCACCTCTCATTCTTCTAAACTCCAGAGAGGATCGGCCCATTCTACACAATCTCTCCTCATAGGGCAACCCTCTCATCCCAGGAATCAGTCTAGTGAACCTTCGTTGCACTGCCTCCAAGGCAAATATAACTTTCAGGGAATTCCAGAGCTCAGGGCCCAGGCAACAGAAGGCACGGCCACCAATGGTTGAGCGATAATAATCACGGATTCTCAAGAGGCCAGAATTAGAGGAGCACAGATATCTCGGGGGGGTTGTGGGGCTGAAGGAGGTTACACAGATAGGGAGGGGCGAGGCCATGGAGGGATTTGAAAACAAGGATGAGAATTTTGAAATCGAGGCGCTGCTTAACCGGGAGCCAATGTAGGTCAGTGAGCACAGGAGTGATGGGGGAGCGGGACTTGGTGCGAGTTAGGACACGGGCAGCTGAGTTTTGGATGACCTCAAGTTTACGTAGGGTGGAATGTGGGAGGCCAGCCAGGAGTGTGTTGGAATAGTCAAGTCTAGAGGTAACAAAGGCATGGATGAGGGTTTCAGCAGCGGATGAGCTGAGGCAAGGGTGGAGACGGGTGCTGTTACGGAGGTGTAAACAGGCGGTCTTAGTTATGCTGGAGATCTGTGGTCGGAAGCTCATTTCAGGGTCAAATATGACACCAGGGTTGCGATCAGTGTGATTCAGCCTCAGACAAACGCTAGGGAGAGGGTTGGAGTCAGTGGCTAGGGAACAGAGTTTGTGGCTTCGGTCCACTCAATATTTAATTTGAGAAAACTCAGCCAAAACTGGATGTCGGACAAGCAGCCTGACAACTTAGAGACCATGGAGGGGTCGAGAGAAGTGGTGGCGAGGTTGAGCTGGGTGTCGTCAGTGCACATGTGGAAACTGACGCTGTGTTTTCAGATGATGTCGCCAAGGGGCAGCATGTAGATGAGAAATAGGAGGGGACAAAGGATAGATCCTTGGGGAACACCAGAGGTAATGATGCGGAAGCGGGAAGAAAAGCCATTGCAGGTGATTCTCTGGCTGCGATTAGATAGATAAGAATGTAACCAGGTGAGTGCATTACTACCCAGCCATTTGGAATACTCTCCACTTGCCTGGATGAGTGCAGCTCCGACAACACTCAAGAAGCTCGACACCATCCTGGACAAAGCAGCCCGCTTGATCGGCACCCGATCCACCACCTTAAACATTCACTCCCTCCACCACCGGCGCACCGTGGCTGCAGTGTGTACCATCTACAAGATGCACTGCAGCAACTCACCAAGGCTTCTTCGGCAGCACCTCCCAAACCCGTGACCTCTTCCACCTAGAAGGACAAGGGCAGCAGGCGCATGGGAACACCACCACCTCCAAGTTCCCCTCCAAGTCACATACCATCCTGACTTGGAAATATATCGGCCGAACATTCATTGTCGCTGGGTCAAAATCCTGGAACTCCCTCCCTAACAGCACTGTGGGAGCACCTTCACCACACGGACTGCAGTGGTTCAAGAAGGCGGCTCACCACCACCTTCTCAAGGGCAACTAGGGATGAGCAATAAACGCTGGCTTTAGCATTGACGCCCACATCCCATAAGCAAATAAACAAAAAGCTGGACGACGGTGGAGAGGCGTTGGAGAGGGATGAAGTGGCCAGCCATAGTTAAGGCCTGGTTTGGCCAAGGCATTCACATATCCAAATGTTAATTGCATTGCTTATTTTCCAGAGACGTTATGTTGAGACAAAGGCTATCGTTTTCAAAGGCTAACTTTTCCTCAATTCCCAATACATAAGAGGACGCTTCCCCTCGCTGGAGAGTCTAAAACCAAGGGTCAGAGTCTCAGACTAAGGGGTCGGCCATTTAGGACTGAGATGAGGAGGAATTTCTTCACTCAAAGGGTGGTGAACCTGTGGAATTCTCTGCTCCAGAGGGCTGTGGAGGCTCAGTCGTTGAGTATATTCAAGACAGAGATCGATAGATTTTTGAATATTAAGGGATATGGGGATCAGGTGGGATAGTGGAGATGAGCCATGATCATATTGGATGGCAGAGCAGGTTCAAAGGTCCTACTCCTGCTCCTAATTATTATGGGGTTTTTTGATTGGTTATTTCAACCTGACATTTTTTTTAAATGTATTTGTTCACAGGATGTGGGTGTCGCTGGCAAGGCCAGCATTTATTGCCCATTCCTAACTGCCCTTGAGAAGGCGGTGGTGAGCCACCTCTTTGAATCGCTGCAGTCCGTGTGGTGAAGATACTCCGGCAGGGCTGTCTTTGTCATAGAGGGTTGTTATAACCGAGGGGCTGGTGAGATCATCTCAGCAGACGCAGTTAAGATTCAACCACACTGCTGTGGGACTGCAGTCACATAGAGGCCAGACCAGGTAAGGACAGCAGATTCCTTCCCTAAAGGACATTAGTGAACCAGATGGGTTTTTACAACAATCCAATACTAGCTTTTTATTCCAGATTTATTTAATTAATTGAATTTAAATTCCCAGCTGCTGTGGTGGGATTTGAATTCACATTCTCCAGATCATTAGATCCAGACTAGTCTAGTGAAATTACCACTATGCTACCATTCCCAGCCAGGTCGTTCAGGGGTGATGTCAGGAAGCACTTCTTCACACAAAGGGTAGTGGGAATCTGGAATACCAATAAACATGGGAAGGGAAGTTAGGTGGGAAAGAAAGCTGTGAGGAGGACACCAAGAGGCTGCAGAGAGATATAGACAGATTGACTGAGTGGGCAAGAACATGGCCGTTATTACTTAAATGGAGGGAGACTACAAAATGCTGCAGTACAGAGGGATCTGGGGGTCCTAGTACATGAAACACAAAAAGTTAGCATGCAGGTACAGCAAGTAATTAGGAAGGCTAATGGAATGTTGGCCTTTATTGCAAGGGGGATGGAGTATAAAAGTAGGGAAGTCCTGCCACAACTGTACAGGGCGTTGGTGAGACCACACCTGGAGTACTGTGTACAGTTGTGGTCTCCATATTTAAGGAAGGATATACTTGCATTGGAGGCGGTTCAGAGAAGGTTCACGAGGTTGATTCCTGAGATGAGGGGGTTGACGTATGAGGAAAGGTTGAGCAGGTTGGGCCTATACTCATTGGAATTTAGAAGAATGAGAGGTGATCTTATTGAAACATATAAGATTCTGAGGGGGATTGACAAGGTGGATGCAGAGAGGATGTTTCCCCTTGTGGGGGAATCTAGAACTAGGGGGCATAGTTTCAGAATAAGGGGTCGCCCATTGAGGACAGAGATGAGGAGGAATTTCTTCTCTCAGAGGGTCGTGAATCTGTGGAATTCTCTGCCCCAGAGAGCTGTGGAGGCGGAGTCACTGAATATATTCAAGGCGGAGATTGACAGACATTTGAACTACAAGGGGGTCAAAGGTTATGGGGAGCGGGCGGGAAAGTGGAGTTGAGGCCAAGATCGGATCAGCCATGATCTTCTTGAATGGCGGAGCAGGCTCGAGGGGCCGAATGGCCGACTCCTGCTCCTATTTCTTATGGTCTTATGAATACAACGTGGGGAAGTGTGAAGCTATTGACTTTGGGAGGAAAAACAAAAAAGCAGAATATTTTTTGAATTGTGAGAGACTGGGAAATGTTTCCACTCAGAGGGACCTGGGTGTCCGTGTACATGAATCACAGAAAGTTAACATGCAGGTACAGCAAGCAATTAGCAAAGCAAATGGTAGGTTAGCTTTTGTTACAAAGTAATTAGAGTAAAAGAGTAAAGAAGTCTTACTATAATTAGACAGGGCATTTGTGAGGCCACACCTGGAGTATTGTGGACAGTTCTGGTCTCCTTACCAGAAGATATACTTGCCATAGAGGGAGTGCAGCGAAGGTTCACCAGACTGGTTCCTGGGATGGGGGGATTGCCCTATGAGGAGAGATTGAGTAGACTAGGCCTATATTCCTTAGACTTTAAAAGAATGATCTGATTGAAACATATAGGCCCAGAAATTCGGGTCGGGGGCTTCCCGCGGGTGCAAGCCCCCGACCTGCACTTACCTAGCGCGCCGGCCGTTGAGCTGTGGGCCCGCGTGGGATTCCGATCCTGGGCCTCCTCCAACTGCCGGCGCGCAGTGCTTGCGTATCCCAGGGGCGCAGTCAGTTCGAAGCATCCCCTGGGATCGTGTGGGCCACGGAGAGCCAATGGTAGCAGGGAATGCTTCATCATTCATATGTTTGACAGGAAGACCTGTCAAACCTATAAATACTATAAGCCCCAAAACATCACTAAAACTTCAAATAAATTTTTAAAAAACACATTTTTAAAATAACTATAAATTACATGAAATGGCTATTTTAAACAATAATTTAAATTTTTGAAAAATTTAATTACATTTTCGAACGGGGCTAAAAATAAACTTACCTTTCTTTAAACTATTTAAAAATAATAAACCTGTGGAAAAAATGTTTTAATTTTAATTGCGCCTGCTTTTTAAAAGTGTAACTGCTGGAGGCTTACCCTCCCGGAGAAACCTGCAAAAAAAAACGTAAGTTCAATGCGCATGCGCTGCCTCTCCGGCGCACGCGTTCCACCTGTCAACCTCTTCTTTCAGGGGAACGTAAGTGCCGGTTTCCTGCACATGCGCAGTGCATGCAGGAAACTGAAACTTTCGTTGGGCCTACGCGTGAGTACCCAGCGCGTACTCACCCGTGGAGACCCGAATTTCTGGGCCAAAATTTCTTAAGGGGCTTGACAGAGTTAAAGCTGGGACAATGCTTCCCCTGGCTGGGGAGTCTAGAACCAGGGGTCACAGTCTCAGAATAAGGTGTCGGCCATTTAGGACTGAGATGAGGAGAAATTTCTTCACTCAGAGGGCGGTGAATCTTTGGAATTCTCTACCCCAGAGGGCTGTGGGGGCTCAGTCGTTGAGTATATTCAAGACAGAGATCGATAGATTTTTGAATATTAAGGGATATGGGGATCAGGTGGGAAAGTGGAGATGAGGTAGAAGATCAGCCATGATCTTCTTGAATGGCGGAACAGGCTCGAGGGGCCGAATGGTCTACTCCTGCTCCTAGTTCTTATGTTCTTCTGCTCTCCAGCCTGTTCCCTGCTGTTAATTGTCATTGCATCAGCTCTCTTGTGAAATGGTACTCTGAGTGGAAGTAAAACCACAAGGTTGTAAACACAATGCATTAATCCGCTGGTCACTAACACTTGCCACATTGGGAGACTTATCTCACTCTGGAAAAATCGAAGCGGAAGAGAAGACACTTGTCAAGCGAGCAGAATTTGAGCAGCGTCGCAGGGAAGCGTTTTCTCCGAGGTTGTGTCACTTGCTCCTGTTTCATTGAGAATCAAAGACCGGATTTCTCACTTTAACATGGCTTTGGTGCTGTGGAGTACCACTGTCTGCATTGCTCTTCTGTCTGGTAAGTTTTCAAGCTCCTCACATGGTTTTACTATTAAAGCGCATTTCAAACCTGCTTCTACTTCCTTACTTCCTGTTGGAAATTGTAAGTGGCGTCTCCTACATTGAGCAATCCCGCACTGGGCTGCTCGCAAAACGCTAGGAGTAAACAGTAGGAGAGTGCGCCTTTTAAATAGGCGGTGGTTCCTTGGTCATTCTGGACTGACAGGGCTTCTCTGTGACTGACAGATCGCGCCTATGATGAGGGAGGAGACTTGACCGACACCTAAAATGTTCAACCGACAAATAGGGAAGGGCGAGTGACAGGGGTTTAACTACTTAAAACAACTAGAAATATTTCCAGTAAGATTTATTACTTTAATTCTAATGCTGTCTGGATTCATACCGCTGTTTGTCTAATAATATCTAACCATCCGTCTATCTATCTCTCGGTCTATCTCTCTTTCTATCTATCTATCTATCTATCTATCTATCTATCTCTCTGTCTATCTCTCTTTCCATCTATCTAACTATCTCTCTGTCTATCTCTCTATCTATCTATCCAACGATCTATCTATCAATCTGTCTATCTATTTATCTATCAGTCTATCTATTTATCTATCAGTCTATCTATCTATCTATCTATCTATCTATCTATCTATCTATCTATCAGTCTATCTATCCGTCCATTCCATCGATCTGTCTCTCTCTCTCCCTCTGTCTGTCTCTGTCTCTTTGTCTCTCTCTCTCTCTCTCTCTCTCTATCTCTGTCCCCCCCTCTCTCTCTGTCTCTGTCTCGTTGTCTCTCTCGCTGTCTCTCTCTCTCTGTCCCCCCCTCTCTCTCTCTGTCTCTCTCTCTGTCTCTCTGTCTTTCTCTCTCTCTGTCCCCCCTCTCTCTCACTGTCTCTCTCTCTGTCTGTCTGTCTCTCTGTCTCTGTCTCTCTCTCTGTCTCTGTCTCCCTCACTCTGTCTTTCTCTCGCTCTGTCTGCCTGTCTCTCTCTCTGTCTCTGTCTCTCTCGCTGTCTCTCTCTCTCTCTCCTTGTCTCTCTCGCTGTCTCTCTCTCTGTCCCTATCTCTCTCTGTCTCTTTGTTTCTCTCGCTGTCTCTCTCTCTCTCTGTCCCCCCCCTCTCTCCGTCCCCCTCGCTCTCTCTCTGTCCCCCCCTCTCTCTCTCTGCCCCCTCTCTCTTTCTCTCTCTCTCTCTCTCTCTGTCTCTCTGTCTTTCTCTCTCTCTCCCTGTCCCCCCCTCTCTCTCTCACTGTCTCTCTCTCTCTCTGTCTGTCTGTCTCTCTGTCTCTCTCTCTGTCTCTGTCTCCCTCACTCTGTCTCTCTCACTCTGTCTGTCTCTCTCTCTCTGTCTGTCTCACTTGCTCTCTCTGTCTCTCTCTCTCTCTCTCTCTGTGTCTCTCGCTCTCTCAATTTTTACAATTTTACAATTTAAATCGCTTTATTGGCATGATAAGTTACATCTTATGTTGCCAAAGCATCAAAATACATTTATGGTTCAGCACATAAACGCAGTTCTATTCATACAGTGTATACTCTCTCTCCCTCCCTCTCTCTCTGTCTCTCTCGCACCCTCTCTCCCTGTCTCTCTCTCTCTCTCTCTCTCTCGGGCGATGCGTATAATACCGCCCATATTGGGCTGATGCCCCTCGCTGCTCCTCCAATATACATGTACACGACTTTACCTTTTCCTAACACTATGCACGTTTGATTCGGGTTGAGACTTGTGCTGCTTGCGTTCTGTTTCCTAATCCTTTCCAACTATTGTGGTTCCTTGCAGTTGCGGCCAGTAATCTCGTCACAGTTGAGGAGACCCTAACTGCTCTTGCTGGGGCTGAGGTTCTGCTTCCGTGTGAGACAGAAGAAAGCACATACCTACTGCAGATTGCTTGGAGAAAGGCGAATGAGGAGAAAGACTTCATAGTACACCACATTGTGCATGGGGCCAGTTACTCCAATGATTCGTACTCCAGACGGATAACTTTCAGACACCATTCTCAGAAGGACTGTTCAATCCTCATCAACCCTTCGGAAAAACAAGATGAGGGAAATTACTTATGCAGTGTCACATCATTCCCTGAGGGAAAACAAGAGACAAGGATAAATTTAATGATTCTAGGTATGTATTATCCATGGCGCATTGTTCAATTAAAGACATATCTGTGTGGGAAATGTCATAAATACGGGGAGTGGTGCGTGAGGGTGGATTTTGGGATGTGGACCCAGATGTGGATTTGTTCCCCGTGCAATTATCATTGAAAATAAAATGTTTCAAAGTTTCCAATGATTCATTCCAGTCACATTCCAGCTCCTGTTTCTTGTTAGCACGCAGTACACAGTTATTAATCAGATAATTAGTGAGTGTTGGCTTTGTGGGTGCGGGTCAACCTTTGATAGAATCATCGAATGGTTACAGCACAGAAGGAGGCCATTCGGCCCCTCGAGCCCGTGCTGGCTCTCTGTAAGACACTTCAGCTAGTCCCACTCCCCGCCCTTTCCCTGTAGCTCTGCAGTTTTATTCCTTCAGGTACTGATCCAATTCCCTTTTGAAAGCCGTGATGGAATCTGCCTCCACCACCCTCTCAGGCCGTGCATTCCAGATCCTGACCACTCGCTGCGTAAAAAAGTTTCCCTCATCTCGCCTTTGGTTCTTCTGCCAATCACCTTAAATCTGTGTCCTCCGGTTCTCGACCCTTCTAACCAATGGGAACAGTTTCTCTCGATCTACTCTGTCCAGACACCTCATGATTTGGAACACCTCGATCAAATCTCCTCTCAACCTTCTCTGCTCCAAGGAGAACAAACCCAGCTTCTCCAGTCTATCCACGTAACTGAAGTCGCTCATCCCTGGAACCATTCTGGTTAATCTCCTCTCAACCTTCTCTGCTCTAAGGAGAACAGCCCCAGCTTCTCCAGTCTCTCCACATCACTGAAGTCCCTCATCCCTGGAACCATTCTGGTCAATCTCCCCTTAACCTTCTCTGCTCTAAGGAGAACAACCCCAGCTTCTCCAGTCTCTCCACGTCACTGAAGTCCCTCATCCCTGGGACCATTCTGGTCAATCTCCCCTTAACCTCCTCTGCTCTAAGGAGAACAGCCCCAGCTTCTCCAGTCTCTCCATGTAACTGAAGTCCCTCATCCCTGGGACCATTCTGGTCAATCTCCTCTCAACCTTCTCTGCTCCAAGGAGAACAGCCCCAGCTTCTCCAGTCTCTCCACGTAACTGGAGTCCCTCATCCCTGGAACCATTCTGGTCAATCTCCTCTCAACCTTCTCTGCTCCAAGGAGAACAGCCCCAGCTTCTCCAGTCTCTCCACGTAACTGAAGTCCCTCATCCCTGGAACCATTCTGGTCAATCTCCTCTCGACCTTCTCTGCTCCAAGGAGAACAGCCCCAGCTTCTCCAGTCTCTCCACGTAACTGGAGTCCCTCATCCCTGGAACCATTCTGGTCAATCTCCTCTCAACCTTCTCTGCTCCAAGGAGAACAACCCCAGCTTCTCCAGTCTCTCCACGTAACTGGAGTCCCTCATCCCTGGAACCATTCTGGTCAATCTCCCCTTAACCTTCTCTGCTCCAAGGAGAACAGCCCCAGCTTCTCCAGTCTCTCCACGTAACTGGAGTCCCTCATCCCTGGAACCATTCTGGTCAACCTTTTCTCATCCCCCAGAGACCATCATCGATGACAGAGTCTTCAGGCAACTCAGCCTCCCGTGCTTTGTTATATCACTGCCCACCTTTACAATCTTCTCAGAACGCACTTCTTCAACATCTCCCTTTGGTGCTCTCCCCTAACACCCATCGCCACGTCCATCTTGAGAAGGTCCTTGACTGCTCCGCACATGAAAGGCAAATTGTGCATAAGAGCAGGTTGTATCTTACTGATAGCAAAGACATTCCTGAATTGAAAAAAAACAGTTGACTTATGGTATTCCTGCTCCTTCCTCCCTTTCCCCCCTTTGCCTCCTTCCCTTTACCTTCCTTCCTTCATTCCTTCCATCCTCCCTCTTTCTATCATATCATCTGATGAACCAATAGATGGAGAAATAGCGTAAATATTCCCGCGATGCGGTGCCTGCTTTTGTTCCCGACAGATCTTAGACATAAGACGTAGGAGCAGGAGTCGGCCATTCGGGCCCTCGAGCCTGCCACGCCATTCAATAAGATCATGGCTGATCTGATCTTGGGCTCAAAGTCACTTCCCTGCCTGCTCCCCATAACCCTTGACCCCCTTACCATTCAAAAATCTGTCTATATCTCCACCTTAAATATATCCAATGACCCAGCCTCCACAGCTCTCTGGGGAAGAGAATTCCACAGATTCACGACCCTCTGAGAGAAGAAATTCCTCCTCATTTCCGATTTTAAAGGGTGCCCCCTTATTCTGAAACTATGCCCCCGAGTTCTAGATTTCCCCACGAGGGGAAACATCCTCTCTGCATCGACCCTGTCGAGCCCCTTCAGAATCTTAAATGTTTCAATAAGATCGCCTCTCATTCTTCTAAACTCCAATGAGTATCGGCCCAACCTGCTCAACCTTTCTTCGTAAGACAACCCCCTCATCTCTGGAATCAACCGTGTGAACCTTCTCTGAACTGCCTCCAATGCAAGTATATCCTTACTTAAATAAGGAGACCGAAACTGTACGCAGTACTCCAGGTGTGGTCTCACCAACGCCCTGTACAGTTGTAACAGGACTTCCCTACTTTTATACTCCATTCCCTTGCAATAAAGGCCAACACTCCATTTGCCTTCCTAATTTCTTGCTGTACCTGCATGCTAACTTTTTGTGAATCATATACAAGGACCCCCAGATCCCTCTGTACCTCAGCGTTTTGTAATCTTTCAGAATCGAATGCTGGTTGAAAGAGACATTGAATTAATTGCTTGTTTTATCTTTCCCCAAGCAATTCCCTCCAACAGCGCGAGGCCGGTTCCCGCACGAGCTGGTGATTTAGAGGTACCAGTGGCATCTTGTACTGCAGCAAATGGAAAGCCAGCAGCTCGCATCACGTGGATGTCTAACATGCCTGGAAACTCCACCTCAATCCAGACGACAAACGACAATGGAACAGTAACTGTCACCAGCCAGTACATGATCGCACCAAATAGTTCCAATAATGGCCAAACCGTGACCTGTGTCATCTCCCACGCAGCGTCACACGGCATGGATAAACTCACGGTGAAGTTATCAGTCCTGTGTAAGTGCAGCATATGTTTATATACGTAGACCTAGAAATTCAGTATCGTCACGTTTGGGGTGTTATAGTCAAGCGGGCGCTAAATTTAGCGCCCGGAGCAAATTATTGCCACCTTCAGCAAAATTGACCTGCTTTGCCCGAAGAGGTGCTTGGAGCGCTAAAGCAGGCGCTGCACGACTGTCCTAAGGTGCTAAGTCGGAGAAGCGAGGTGCTACCACCGAGGGCGGGCGCAGCGCAGGTGCGGCCAGCTAGCGATTGCAGGCAGACACGCTGGTGCCGGTCAGCTCTTAAAGGGGGAGGGTCGATTTGGACTGCAGCCACGCCCTGCACATTGGAGCCCTGATTCTCGGCCTGGACAGAGCTGCTGCCACATTCTAACGCCTAGGACCATGGAGAGGGCCAGGGAGCGAGCGCAGCGGTTCAGTGAGGGGGCCCTGAAGGTTCTGGTTGGCGCAGTGGAGTGCAGGCGATCTATCCTGTTTCCGGACAGTGGCAGGAGACCGCTACCCAACGAATATCGAAAAGCTTGGCGGGAGGTGGCACACAGAGTGACCTCCAGCAGCATGGTACCTAGGACCCCTGTGCAATGCAGGAAGAAGTTCAACGACCTCACTCGGGTTGTCAGGGTGAGTACCCTTTTCAGTATCCTCTTCATCCCTGCATGTGCACTTCAGTTTATGGCCAAAAGGTCCTGAAAGCCCCAATGCCCAACCCTTATCCAACACCTATGGGCCTTTCATGAAACTCACATGCACATTCACCACTTTACACACTGTAAGGGCTATTCGACCATGGGAGGCAGTGCAGCCAAGATCAGGGCTTCACACTGTAAGTGCTATTCAACCATGGGAGGCAGTGCAGCCAAGGTCAGGGTTTCACACTGTAAGTGCTATTCCACCATGGGAGGCAGTGCAGCCAAGATCAGGGCTTCACACTGTAAGGGCTATTCCACCATGGGAGGCAGTGCAGCCAAGATCAGGGTTTCACACTGTACTCAGAGCCCGTCCTTTCTCTTGCAGGGCAAGCTGGCCCACAATAGGAGGCAGCAGCGACGGACCGGGGGAGGCCGGCCTGACCTTAAAGACCTCAGTGATCTGGAGCAGCGAGTGGAGCGGATTATGGCAGGCCGGATGATTGGCCCTGTCGCCACTGGAGATGCCAATCCCGTTCTGGACAGCAATGGTAAGGTCATCACCTTTTTGGCCTCTCTCCTTCCACTTGTGCCTCACACCAGCATCCTTTGTCACTATCGAACCAATACAGTGCATCGCAGCACTCATGCCTCCCTCGCTGCTGCCCTGTCCTCACGCTAAAGCAACTCTTGTACCTCCCTGCTTTCAGATGCTGATTCGCCAGGTGAGGAGGCGGGCCCTCAAGCTGCCACTGTGAGTGATTCTGAAGGCGAGGAGGAAGAGGAAGCCGGACCATCAGTGCCACCCTCAGCCGAGGCAGCCCATGGCCATAATGGGGACACGTCTTCCCTGGAGGGGAGCAGGGGGGAAGGGTCTGAGGAGGGTGAAGCTCCGGGGCCCAGCGGGCTGCAGCAACGCGGGGGGGGGGTAGGGAAGCTCGGCAGCCTTCTCCCCGGAGGGAGAGTCTGGCCTCCAGTCCTGCTACAGTGAGCGCAGAAGAGGTGCAGCTCCTCGCTGAAATGGGCGCCCACTGAGCTCATGGCTGCAGTGGCAAGGATGCCCGACTCCATAGAGTCACTGGCAAGGAGTCTGCAGGAATTCGGTGCAGCACAGGCAGCTTCCACGCAAGTGCTTAGTGGTGCAATGCAGTCAGTGGCTGGTCTGATGCAGACACAGATTGAGGCCACACGAGCACTGACTGCTGCCACCCTCGCTGCATCAAGCACACCGCAGAAGGCCAGCAGTCTGTGCTTCAGCAGATTGCTCCGCATGCTGCAGTGCTGCCCCGTGGGAGTGCCAGTGTGTCGTCCGACCAGGGAGTGCCTGCCCTCTGTCAGAATGGCAGCATTGCTGCTGCCAACACTGTCACTCCTCCACTGCAGCTGCCACGACCCGAAGGACAGACTGCTGCCGCCCATGCAGAGTTGGTGCAGTCAGCAGCCGGGCCCTCCAGGCCTAGAGCTGGTCCAGGCCGTCCCTCAAGGGCATCTGCAGTCTCAGTTTCTGACACTCAGCAGCCTTCCCCCAGCCTTGCTGCAGCCACTGGGGTCCCATTATGGAGGAGCTGCAGGGTGGGAAGGGGCCAATCTCGAAAGCGAGGCAGATCACCCTCGCAGGCCAAAAAGTAGGAGGTGTGGCAAAATGCTGTTAATTTTTTTAGTGAAGGCCGAGGATCATGGTCATTTTTGGTTAACCCTTTTGTTCATTGTCTCCAGGTTGTGAGAGACAGTTATGTGTCTGACTTTTTTTGGGGGGTTTCTCTGTATTTCTTTGTCATGCGGGAAGGGCACACAGTTTGTTAAATAAATAATTGTCTTTATTCAGATTGTGCATGTTTGCTCTTTGAACTATTGGTTGCCTTGACCGGCTCAGGGTTTGTGGAACTGTTCCATTCATGTTCTTTCAATGGCACAAGCCATTCCCTCAGAGGGGGCCTAGAACCGACTTGCAATAAGCGCTGACGGACGGCCCTTGCACTTTGTGCCTCCCTCCCGTCTTGGTGCTCCTCCTCCTCCTCCTCCTTTGGTGTTGCTCCAATGTCTGGTGGCAGTGGCTGAGTCCTGAGGATAGCCAGGTTATGCAGCATGCAGCATACTACAACGGAATGGGAGACTCGCTCAGGCGAGTACTGAAGGGCTCCCCCGGAATGGTCCAGACAGCGGAACCGTTGCTTTAGCACACTCAATGATGATCCTGGTCGCTTGGTGGCTGTCATTGTATCGTTCTTCAGCAGGGGTGCTGGGCGCATGGAGCGGGGTCATCAGCCAGGTGCACAAAGGATAGCCCTTGTCCCTGAGAAGCCAGCCTCCTGGGTGAGCCGGGGCTTCGAAAAGGTCTGCCACAGAAGTCTGGCGCAGGATGAAGGCTGCTGCCTGGAAAGCGGGCATTGACAGCTAGTATCAGCTGCCTGTGGTCACACACCAACTGCACGTTCAACGAATGGAACCCCTTCCAGTTGCGGTACTCCTCGGCATTCTCCTGAGGCACCCGCAAAGCCACATGCGTGCAGTCAATGGCGCCCTGGACCATGGGGAAGCCCGCTATTCTCGCAAAGCCCATTGCGCGCTCTTGCTGCTTGTCCAGGGTCATGGGGAAGGAAATGTACTGACGTCTCCTTTTGAAGAGGGCATTCATGACTTGGCGGATGCAGCAATGCACCGCAAACTGGGAGACATTGGCAATGTCCCCAGTAGCGGATTGGAAGGAGCCGGTGGCAAGAAGTTGAGAGCCACCGTCACCTTCACTGCCACCGACAGAGACGTCCTGCTCCTCAGCTGAGGCTGCAGATCTGTCTGAAGCAGGTGGCAGAGCTCAGTGACCACCACCCTGCTGAATCGAAGCCTCCGAATACACTGCTCCTCAGACATGTTGAGGTAGGAGAACTGCTGGCGGTATACCCTGGGAGGATAAGGTCTCCTGTGCCGACGCCTGTTGGCCCTCCTCCGTCGTCTCTGAGCCCTCTCAATGCAATGGAGAAAGCCAACGTTTCCACCCATTGCAGCCCCCATAATATGTGGCCACTCAAGGCTATGGCACTGAAAAATCAATCCAACTGCCAAGTTCTGGGCTGAAGCCAGAAGTACCTGTGCAAGCGCTGACTCAATGCAGAAAGCTCTCTCCCCTTGTCTCTCTGCAAATCTCTCTCTCTCTCACATAGAAGGAGTGGTCCAAAATGGCTACCAATAAGAAGCCAGGAAGGACCCCCTTTTAATAGCGCCCCCCCCCCAACCCCACAGCGACTGGGAACCGTTCCAGTCAACCAGTCGCTGGGAGCATCAGGCGGAAAGGAGGGGGGCGCCACTGAAGTTCCGGTTCGGGGCGCACCAAGGGCATTGCACCATGAAATGACGTAAGGATCTGCGCGCGCAGCTGAGCGGGCGTTGCGGTTTTGTGCCACCGCTAAATGTCCGCTCAATTTCGCGAGAGGTGCAGGTCTCACTGCGCCCGGGCGCTAGCCGCTTCGCGCCCCACTTATCGCCCTCTTAAGGTGCTAACGGCTGGTGCTAGCAACTGAATTTCTCCCCCGCAGATTTTAAAATACAAAGACAAATCACGTGAAACAGTTCTCGGAGCACTATGGCTGGGAAACAATTCAGCGAACTCCTCCCGAAGTGGAGCAGCGCTGAATCTGGTCCATTGACAGAGTTGACATTTCCCAGATGTCTGCGATTGCAAGATTTCTGGGCGGTTTTAATCTTACTGCTTTTGGCTGATAAAATGGCCCCTCGCTGCTGTTTTCTAAATTCCACCTCTTTCATTTTAATAAGTCACAAACTGACTCATTTTTCAGGGTTTAGTGTCAGCTGTGGCTCAGTGGGGAGCACACTCGCCTCTGAGTCAGAAGGTTGTGGGTTCAAGTCCCACTCCAGGAACTGGAGTACATAAATCTAGGCCGACACTCCAGTATCAGTACTGAGGGAGCGCCGCACTGTCGGAGGAGCAGTACTGAGGGAGCGCCGCACTTTTGGACAGGGCAGTACTGAGGGAGCGCTGCGCTGTCGGAGGGGCGGTACTGAGGGAGCGCAGCACTGTCGGAGGGGCAGTAGTGAGGGAGCGCTGCACTTTCGGACGGGGCAGTACTGAGGGAACGCTGCGCTGTCAGAGGGGCATTACTGAGGGAGTGCTGCACTGTTGGTGGGGCAGTTCTGAGGGAGCGCCGCACTGTCAGAGGTGCCGTCTTTTGGATGAGACATTAAACCGAGGCCCCCTCTGCTCTCTCAGGTGCATGTAAAAGATCCTAATAGCATTATTTCGAAGAAGAGCAGGGGAGTTCTCCCCAGTGTCCTGGCCAATATTAATCCCTCAACCAAAATAACAAAAACAGATTATCTGACCATTATCACATTGCTGTTTGTGGGAGCTTGCTATGCACAAATTGGCTGCCGCGTTTCCCACATTACAACAGTGACTACACTTCAAAAGTACTTCATTGGCTGTAAAGCGCTTTGGGACGTCCGGTGGTCGTGAAAGGCGCTATAAAAATGCAAGTCTTTCTTTTAGACTTAAGGAAATGGGTATTATTATTCCAAGTTGTACATTGAATGATTTGCCGACAGTAATTGGGGGTTATTTTAACTGCGGACCATAATGCTCCTTGGGACGTTTTACGATGCGAGTGGCGCTATATAAATGCACGTGGTTGTTGGGGTGTAAAATGAATGATATTGAAGCAGCTACCCATCATGCACCATGCCTGGTTTGGCTTTCCATTGACGCCAATGAAAGCGAATATCGGGCTGAGCGTAGAGTGAGCTGCTGATTGGCCAAGTTTGCGCTAAGTCCCCAGGATTTCCTCGCCAGCCATTGGTCACGTTTGCGTCTTTAGCGTGACAGGGTGAAAACTGCCCAACTTGAGCCTGGGAACGCTACATATTCAATATTCGCTGTTTCCCGTCTTTTCAACAGAGCTGTTAATTCATTTCAAATAATGCATCAATCCTCTTTAATGTGATAACAGTGACAACAGCTTTACACCGACTGTTTCAAGAAAGGGGCGGTATAGCATGAAAATGGTGCTAGATTGGGAAATGCTGATGTACAAAGGGACCTGGGTGTCCTTGTACCCCAGTCACTGAAAGCAAACATGCAGGTGCAGCAAGCAGTTAGGAAGGTAAATGATATATTGGCCTTCATTGCAAGAGGATTTGAGTACAGGAACAAGGATGTCTTACTACAGTTATACAGGGCCTTGGTGAGACCACACCTGGAGTACTGTGTGCAGTTTTGGTCTCCTTACCTAAGAAAGGATATACTTACCATAGAGGGAGTGCAGCGAAGGTTCACCAGACTGATTCCTGGGATGGCAGGACTGTCGTATGAGAAGAGATTGGGTCGACTAGGCCTGTATTCACTGGAGTTTAGAAGAATGAGAAGGGATCTCATTGAAACATGTAAATTCTGACAGGGCTAGGCAGACTGGATGCAGAGAGGATGTTTCCCCTGGCTGGGGGGTCTAGAACGAGGGGTCACAGTCTCAGGATACAGGGTGGGGCATTTAGGACTGAGATGAGGAGAAATGTCTTCACTCAGAGGGTGGTGAACCTGTGGAATTCTCTACCACAGAAGGCTGTGGAGGCCAAGTCACTGAATATATTTAAGAAGGAGATGGATAGATTTCTAGACACAATAAGCATCAAGGGGTATGGGGAGAGAGCGGGAATGTGGTATTGAGATAGAGGATCAGCCATGATCATATTGAATGGTGGAGCAGGCTCGAAGGGCCAAATGGCCGACTCCTGCTCCTATTTTTCCATGTTTCTAACACTGTATCCTGTTCTCATTCCACATGTGTGGAACGATTTATGGAGAAGATTTACCAGGATGTTGCCAGGATGAGAAGATTTAGCTATGAGGAAAGATTGGAGAGGCTGGGGTTGTTTTCTTTGGAACAGAGGAGGCTGAGGGGAGATTTAATTGAGGTGTATAAAATGATGAGGGGCTTAGATAGAGTGGATAGGAAGGACCTATTTCCCTTAGCAGAAAAGTCAATAACCAGAGGGCAGAGATTTAAAGTAATTGTGTGGAGGTTTAGAGGGGAGTTGAGGAGAACTGTTTTCACCCAGAGGGCGGTGGGGGTCTGGAACTCACTGCCTGAAAGGGTGGTCAAAGCAGAAACCCTCATCACATTTAAAAAGTACTTGGATATGCACTTGAAGTGCCGTAACCTCCAGGGCTACGGACTGAGAGCTGGAAAGTGGGATTAAACTGGATAGCGCTTTGTCGGCCGGCACGGACTCGATGGGCCGAATGGCCTCCTTCTGTGCCATGAATTTCTATGGTTCCATGGTTCTAGAAGCTCGTAATTACAGGCTGGTAAACCCACTGGTTAACTTCAGTTACCAGTGTATCCAGTACATTGTCAGCCACAAATAGAACGGTAGAATATTTCATTGTCTTATTCTTTGAATAGAGAGGCATGACATATTCAATATTAAAGACAAGCAATTTTATCGAGCATTTGGATGGCCCACAGTTAATAACCGTTTACTGCCGTTGTGTTCACTCGTACAAACGCGCACGGTCGATTAAATTGGATTATCGGACACGTTGGCTGTACTGACCACACAAACACAACTATCTCCTCTTTAGATCCACCGGAAGTGACCATAACAGGGTATGATGGGAATTGGAATGAAAATACAATGGCGGTTACCCTCAAATGCGAGGCGAAAGCCAACCCTCCAGCGACTAATTACTCTTGGCCAGGATAAGCTAATGTTTAACATATTAAGGACTTCATTGTGTAAACTTCCAAAGTGTCACGGCGAATGGGCAGCCCAGATAACTGTCGGTTATCATCCTGTTGTACGATATCGTTGTTCAACTGTAAAAGAACTATCAAAGCCGTTGTAGGAGTCCTCAAACTCCTAACGAAAGTACTGAGATTGAAACTAGCAGTTAACCAAACGTGGTTTAATGCACTGGTAAAAGTTACAAACAAAAACGCAGGAGAAACTCTAAACAGGTCTGTACACAAACTGGTTCCACGAGGACGGAGGGGGAACGCCTCTCCCCTCTGACGTCATGACGTCATGACGTTTCCCGCCGTTGGGAACGTCACGTGACCTGCGTGATGACGTCATTGCGCTGGATCGACGTTTTACTGAACCCGCGCTATTTATACAGAGCAAACATTTAAAGGTAACAAACCCCTGTTAAAGGCAATTTTGCCACATACGCTCCCTCAGAATTGTCTTTAATAAGAAAATTCAATCGCAGAGGAGGTCGGACAAGCCTGTTGGAATGACTCCTAAATTCCCAGAGAGGAAAACGCTGAGCAGTTGGTGAGCTGGCGGGTATAGCAGCTCAGTCAGGTGCAGCAGCAGCCGGTGGTCGGCCCCGGCGCAGCGGCTGAGCGGGCTCGACTGGATGTTCTAGGTCCAGGTGCGCGGGCTTGAGGCGATCGACGGAGATGTGGTCCGGCCGGCCCCCGAGGTCGACCAAAAAACTCTTAGCCCCTGTCTGTAAAACCCGGAAAGAACCTGTATACGGAGGCTTGAGCGGGCTGCGGTGGGCGTCGTGACGAACGAACACGAATTTGGCCTTCATCAACCCCACTGGAATGTGGGAGGCAGGAAAACCGTGCTGCGACGTCGGAACTGGCCTGAAGCACTGGGCCGCTTCCCGGTGGGCTTCCCGCTGAGTGGCTGCGGACCACGGCTGTGTAGGGGACGGCAGGAATTCGCCTGGTACCCGGAGCGGCTGGCCGTAAACCATCTCCGCGGCAGAAGACTGCAGGTCCTCCTTCGGCGCCGTGCGCAACCCCAGCATAACCCAAGGCAGTTTATCAACCCATGCCGCGTCCAGGAGGCTGGCTCTGAGCGACGCCTTCAATGAATGATGAAAACGCTCACACAGCCCATTCGCCTGTGGGTGGTAGGCCGTGGTGCGATGGAGTGTGGTGCCTAAGGCCGAGGCGACCGCGTTCCAAAGCTCAGATGAGAATTGTGGACCGCGGTCGGACGAAATATCCGTCGGAACTCCAAAGCGTGCTACCCATGACGAGATAAAGGCTCGATCGACATCCGTAGAGGTGGTAGACGTCAGGGGAACCGCCTCGGGCCATCTCGGGGTGCGATCGACTATCGTCAGAAGGTGCGTGTAACCCTGCGACGGCGGAAGCAGCCCTACAAGGTCGACGTGGACATGGTCGAACCGGCGTTCCGGTACCTCGAAGGTGGCCAAATGGGCCCTGACATGTCATTGTGCTTTGGCTCGTTGAGAAACCACACATGTGTTCGCCCAGTCGCGGACGTCCTTGCGCATCCCTCTCCAGACGAATTTGGATGCCAGCAACTTCTGCGATGCCCTCACACCTGGATGCGAAAGCCCGTGTATGGCGTCGAAAACCGTCCGGCGCCAGGCAGACGGAACAATCAGACGGGGGTCTCCCAAGGAGACGTCGCAGGGTAAAGCGGTGCCCGCCGAATGGAACGGCACATCCCTCGGTTGAAGGCTGGCGGAATCGGAACGAAAGCCTTGAGTGTCCGGGTCGGCAGCTTGATCGTCCGCCATTCTCGCATAATCGATCCCCAATTGAACGGCTTGGACGGTGGCACGGGTCAGGCAATCCGCTACCACGTTGTCCTTTCCGGCCACATGCCGGATGTCGGTGGTAAATTCGGAAATATATGTAAGCTGTCGCTGCTGACGAGCCGACCACGGTTCGGCAGTCTTGGCCATCGCGAACGTGAGCGGTTTGTGGTCGACAAACGCAGTGAAGTGGCGGCCCTCGAGCAGAAAACGAAAATGGCGAATGGCCAAAAACAACACCAACAGCTCCCTGTCAAATGTACTGTACTGGCGTTCGTGCCGTCGCAGCTGGCGGCTAAAAAACGGCAGTGGTTGCCACGTGCCGTCGACCCATTGCTCTTGGACGGCTCCAATGGCGTAGTCCGACGCGTCAGTCGTGAGAGCGATGGTGGCTCCTGGCAGGGGGTGTGCCAACATCGTCGCATCTCCGAAAGCGCGGTCCATTTCCGGCGTCCAAACCACGGGCTCCTTACCCGGCTTCCCTCTGAGGGCTTCGTAGAGCGGCCGCATGAGTTGCGCGGCCCTGGGAACAAAACAATGGTAAAAATTTACCATACCCAGGAACTCCTGGAGTGCCTTCACGGACTGTGGCCGCGGGAATGCCGCGATCACCTCCACCTTGGCCCGAAGCGGCATTGCCCCCTCTGAAGTGATGCGGTGGCCTTGGAAGTCGATCTGCTGCAGGCCGAACTGGCATTTGGCCGGGTTGACAATGAGGCCGTGCTGCTGAAGGCGACGAAAGAGAATGCGCAGATGCTTGAGATGTTCCTCCTTTGTGGCGCTGGCGATCAGTATGTCATCCAGATAGACGAACAAAAATTTGAGATCCCGCAGCACTGAATCCATTAGGCGTTGGAACGCCTGCGCCGCGTTTTTAAGTCCGAACGGCATGCGGAGGAACTCAAACAGGCCAAAAGGGGTGATGACCGCTGTCTTTTGGACGTCCTCGGGATGCACCGGTACCTGATGGTACCCACGGACGAGGTAGACCTTGGAGAAGATCGAATTCCCCGCCAGATGTGCGGAGAAATCTTGTATGTGCGGTATGGGGTGCCGGTCGGGAGTCGTGACATTATTGAGGCGACGGTAGTCGCCGCAGGGCCGCCATCCACCCCCGGGCTTGGGGACAATGTGGAAAGGCGAAGACCAGGGACTATTCGACCGGCGAATAATCCCCAAACTCTCCATTGTGGTGAACTCTGCCTTAGCAGCCGCGAGCTTGCTGGGCTCTAGCCGCCGTGCCCTGGCGTAGACGGGAGAGCCAGTCGTCGTTATATGGTGCTCCACCCTATCTTTGGCGGTCGAAGCTGAAAAGGTGGGCTTGGTCAGCTCGGGAAAGTCCCCGAGCAGGCGGGAGAAGTCGTCGGGGGGTGGCCGAGCGCAGGAGACCGAGTGCGGTGCGACCGTGCCGCGCGCACATGGAATACAGTCGAACGTGGCGGCGTGAACGAGCCGACAATTTCTTTAATCAACCAGCAGGCCGTTGGCGCATAAAAAGTCGGCGCCTAGGAGTGCCTGTGAGATTCTGGCGGTGACGAACTCCCACATAAAATGTTGGCCACCGAAGCAGACCTGGACCCGGCGTGTCCCGAAAGTACGAATCGCGCCCCCATTGGGAGCTTGGAGGGGAGAACCCCGCCTGCCGGACCGAAGGTCGAGGACCAACGCGGGAAGGATGCTGCATTGCGCCCCTGTGTCACACAAAAAACGACGGAAGTATCATCACCACATGGACTGCAGCGGTTCAAGAAGGCGGCTCACCACCACCTTCTCAAGGGGCAACTAGGGATGGGCAATAAATGCTGGCCTTGCCAGCGATGCCCACATCCCGTGAACGAATAAATAAAAAATATAGGGCTAAAAATTGGCCTGAGGCGCCCAAGTGGCGCAAAGTTCGCCTGGGCGCTGGAATTTGCGCCGCGATCGCCGCATTAGCGATCGCCGCAAATTCAGCTTGAGCGCCTCAAGAGGGACACGGGGCGAGGCTCGAGGCGCTCCGCGTCCCTCTTAGGGCGCTGAATCTGAATTTAGCAGCGCAACGTGCCGCAGCGACAGACGCTGCGGCGCGGCGCGCTGCAGTACTGCAGGCCTTCCTCCCACTGTTAAAGGGGAGCGGCCTGCAACAGCGAGATCCCCGATCGTGGGAGCCGGCAGAAGAGCCGGGCACCAAGGAGAAGTGACGGGCTCTCGGGAAACAGCCGGCATTGCCGCGGGGTTGGGGGGGCCAGGAGGCCGGGGACGGAGGTGCTGGCAGGCGGCCGCCCCGCACCTCCACCTTAACTTGCGCCTCTGCCGGCGCAGCAAGGCCCCGGGAACCAGGCGTGGGTAGCGAACGGCGCTACAGCGGCGTTCGCAAACAAATTTCGCGATCGGGGCGCTAATGGGGCGCTGCGCACACCGATGACGTCATCGGTGGAGGCGCAGCGCAACAAGCTAACGCCACCATTAGCGCCCCTGCTGAATATCGCGGGAGGCGCAGCCAGTGGCGCTACAGCCACTGACTGCCTCTTTAGGCGCTAAAATGTGGCGCTACTCACCCAATTTTTAGCCCAACAGACAACAATGTCGGTTGAATTAGAAAATAAGACAGAGTTTGGATTTCATGCCCCATATTTGGGTTTCTGAAATAAAGAATAGGCAATAAATTTGAACAGACATTTTCACACTTTGTGATCTATGAAACTGCCAGTGAATCTTAATCACAAGTGACATCTTGTGGCAAGCTTTTCCTGGGCAGTTATTGTTAGATCCGTGTATCTTGATGTTGTGTCCTTCAATAATTAGACAAGAGACTACAGGGAACAATCAACAGATGTTTACTGTATGAGGGTTACTCTAAAAACTAACTGTACAGATCCCTACTCAGGGGTTATATACAGGTGTGGTCACTGCCGGTACTACAGTATACAGGAGCTGTAAAAAGTAGTTCTCCCCTTAAAGGTACATACACTACGATTCCTCCCCTTTTAGATTAACAGTACCATAACATTCATTTAACAATTAAATATCAACTAATTACAATTAACACTTTTAACATGCAACATTAACTGAAAATAGTCTATTTATAAATTCAGTCTTTGGGGAGGCTTCCTGATCCTTTCTGGATAGCGCCTTTCCCGAGTGTCTTGCTCTTGGTGCGGAGGCGATTCTGGCCCCCTGTCGTCGGTTGGTTCATCAGCTTCCGATGCTACTGTTTCTGGGGTAGATGCTACCTGTATGTTGGGTTCATCACCAGGTACGCGAGACATGGGGTTGACTCGTTCCTGTGACTCTAGGATCTGGTCAACATGGCGTCTCACAATGTTCTCCCCAACATCCACTGTGTACATTAGTGGCCCCTGCCGTGTGCATATCGTTCCTGGTTGCCATTTCCCTGTTCGGTAGTCGTGGGCCAAGACTGGTTGCCCTACATTGAAGCTCCTTGTCGGCTTCTCATTGATGTGCTGGAATTGCTTACTCTCAACATCTCTTCGTACATTTGGTCTGAGCAAATCCAGACGAGATCTCAACCTTCGGTTAAAGAACATCATGGCCGGGGTCTGGTTGGTGACTGCATGTGTGGCATTTCTGTAGGCTAACAGGAAATTGTCCACCTTATGCTGCAGTGGAATGTCGTCATCGCACATGGCCCTTACTGCTTTTTTAAAGGTTTGTACGAACCTCTCAGCCAATCCATTTGTGGCTGGATGATACGGGGGGGATGTGTAATGCCTTACCCCATTCCTTTTCATAAATCTTCGAAACTCTTCGGACACAATCTGTGGTCCGTTATCAGAGCAAATCTGCTCTGGCAAGCCGTTCCTGGCAAAAATGGTCCGTAGGACTGCAATAGTTTTCTCTGTGGTGGTGGAGGACATTTTGATCACCTCAGGCCATTTCGAGTGCGCATCCACGGCTATTAAAAACATTGAGTCCATGAATGGACCAGCAAAATCAATATGCACCCGTTGCCATGGAGATGAGGGCTGTTAAATCCGTGAATCTTGATGTATAAAATAGACAGAGACTGCAGAGGAACAATCAACAGGTGTTTACTGGATGAGGGTTACTCTAAAAACTAACAGTACAGCGCCCTACTCAGGGTTTAAATACAGGTGTGGTCACTGCCGGTACTACAATATACAGGAGCTGTAAAAGCAGTTCTCCCCTTAAAGGTACATACACTAAAATTCCTCCCCTTTTAGATTAACAGTAACATAACATTCATTTAACAGTTAACACTTTTAACATGCAACATTAACTGAAAATAGTCCATTTATAAATTCAGTCTTGGGGCGGCTTCCTCATCCTTTCTGGATAGCGCCTTTCCTGAGTGTCTCGCTCTTGGTGCGGAGGCAATTCTTCCCCCTGTTGTCGGTTGGTTCATCAGCTTCCGATGCTACTGTTTCTGGGGTAGATGCTACCTGTATGTTGGGTTCATCACCAGGTACGCAAGACATGGGGTTGACTCGTTCCTGTGACGCTAGGATCTGGTCGACATGGCGTCTCACAATGTTCTCCCCAACATCCACTGTGTACATTAATGGCCCCTGCCGTGTGCATATTGTTCCTGGTTGCCATTTCTCTGTTCGGTAGTCGCGGGCCAAGACTGGTTGCCCTACATTGAAGGTCCTTGTCGGCTTCTCATTGATGTGCTGGGATTGCTTATTCTCAACATTTCTTCGTACATTTGGTCTGAGCAAATCCAGACGAGATCTCAACCTTCGGTTAAAGAACATCATGGCCGGGGTCTGGTTGGTAACTGCATGTGTCGCATTTCTGTAGGCTAAAAGGAAATTGTCCACCTTATGCTGCAGTGGAATGTCGTCATCGCACATGGCTCTTACTGCCTTTTTAAAGGTTTGTACGAACCTCTCAGCCAATCCATTTGTGGCTGGATGATACGGGGCGGATGTGTAATGCCTTACCCCATTCCATTTCATAAATCTTCGAAATTCTTCGGATACAATCTGTGGTCCGTTATCAGAGCAAATCTGCTCTGGCAAGCCGTTCCTGGCAAATATGGTCCGTAGGACTGCAATCGTTTTCTCCGTGGTGGTGAAGGACATTTTGATCACCTCAGGCCATTTCGAGTGCGCATCCACGGCTATTAAGAACATTGAGTCCATGAATGGACCAGCAAAATCAATATGCACCCGTTGCCATGGAGAGGAGGGCCACTCCCATGCGTGTAGAGGGGCATGCGGTGGTGCATTTTGGACCTTCTGGCATCCTGAGCAGCTCTTTGTCAGGTCCTCGATTTGCTGATCGATCCCCGGCCACCACACATAAGCCCTAGCAAGGCTTTTCATTTTCACCCCTCCCAGATGGCCTTCGTGAAGCTCATTGAGCACTCTCTCCCTTAACTTGGGTGGAATTACCACTCGGGATACACACATCAAGGTCCCCTGGCATACTGACAGCTGTTCTCTTCTGGGTGAGAATGCTGGCAACAGTGAGTCGCCATGTGTCGGCCATCCCTTCACCGTCAAATCATATAACCGAGACAGTGTCGGGTCATTTCGGGTCTCCTTCTCTATATCCGCGTTAGTTACTGGCAAGCGTTCAATTATAGTCGAATAAAATATTTCGACAGGGTCCACTGCTGGTGCTTCCTCCGCAGTAGGCAGTGGCAGGCGTGCTAGCCCATCAGCGTTTCCATGCTGTTTCGTGCCCTTATACTCTATTTCATATTGGTTCACCCCTAGAAAAAGGGACCATCTTTGTAGCCGTTGCGCAGTCATCACCGGAACGCCCTTCTTTGGATTAAAGATGGAGACAAGTGGTTGGCGGTCAGTCAGCAAGGTGAACTTCTGCCCGTGCAGATAGTGGTTGAACTTTTTCACTCCGCACACTAGGCTGAGGGCCTCCCTGTCAATCTGGGCGTAGTTACGCTCTGCTGAGGTTAGTGACCGAGACGCAAAGGCTACTGGCCTCTCCAAGCCGTCCAGGAATTTGTGCGACAGCACCGCTCCAATACCATAGGGTGATGCATCACACGCCAACCGAATTGGTAGTGCTGGGTTGAAATGAGCTAACACCTCTTTTGATGTGATCAATTCTTTGCACTTCTGGAAAGCTTGTTTACATTCGTCATTCCACTTCCATGGTACCCCCGTTTGCAGTAGGGTGTTCAGTGGGTGTAGTACTGTAGACAAATTCGGCACGAACTTATGGTAGTAGTTCACCAGCCCGAGGAACGACCTCAGTTGTGACACATTTTCCGGTGCTGGAGCCTTGACTACTGCCTCAATCTTTTCAGGGGACTTATGTAACCCCTCTTTATCAATAATGTGGCCACAATACGAGATCTGCTTCTGGAAAAACTCGCATTTGTGGCGATTAGCTCGGAGCCCATATTCCTTCAATCTAGTGAGCACCAGCTCCAGGTTAGCAAGGTGATCACTGTCAGTTTCGCCCGTGATCTGGATGTCATCCAAATAACACTGGGTCCCTGGAATCCCTTGCAGGACTTGATCCATTGCCCTTTGCCAAATAGCCGGATCTGATGCTACCCCGAACACCAGCCAGTTGTATTGGTAGAGACCTTTATGAATGTTGATCATGAGGTACTGTTTCGAGGCTTCTTCTACCTCCATTTGCAGGTACGCCTGGGCCAGATCAATCTTAGTGAAGCATTTCCCTCCAGATAACGAGGCGAAAATATCTTCAATCCACGGAAGTGGATATTGTACCGTGTGAAGGACTGGGTTCACTGTCACCTTAAAGTCAACCCAAGCACAAGCAGTCTCCCAACCAGACATAGCCAGTCTGATAAGGGAGACAGGGAACCAGTCAACCGAATAAGCAAAACACCCTTAACCACAATAAAACTTCCAACACAAAAAGATAAGAAATAACTGAAACCCAGCTTGGAGAATCAGATGGTCAGGAAGTACCTTTGCCCTGGTAATAAAAATAATGAGCTGGATGAAAAATGATGGACATCTGTGATCCCAGCCCACCGAAATAAGAAATAAAAATAGGGCAGGGAGCAGTCTGTCTGTCTGTATGTCTGTTTATCTGTCTATTTATCTGTCTATCTATCTATCTGTCTATCTATCTGTCTGTCTGTCTATATATCTATCTATCTGTCTGTCTATCTGTCTACCTATCTGTCTATCTATCTATCTGTCTATCTATCTGTCTGTCTATCCATCTATCTATCTATCTGTCGATCTATATATATATATCTATCCATCTGTCTATCTTTCTTTCTGTCTATCTATCTGTCTATCTCTCTATCTATCTCTCTATCTATCTATCTGTCTATCTATCTGTCTGTCTGTCTATATATCTATCTATCTGTCTGTCTATCTGTCTATCTATCTGTCTATCTATCTATCTGTCTATCTATCTGTCTCTCTGTCTGTCTGTCTATCCATCTATCTATCTATCTGTCTATCTATATATATATATATATCCATCTGTCTATCTTTCTTTCTGTCTATCTATCTGTCTATCTCTCTATCTATCTCTCTATCTATCTATCTCTCTATCTATATATCTATCTCTATCTCTATCTGTATATCTATCTCTCTATCTGTCTCTCTATCTATCTCTCTATCTGTCTATCTCTCTCTCTCTCTATCTCTCTATCTATCTTTCTGTCGCTATTTTCACCAGTTTCAATGTGAGAACCTATCAACAGATAACAATGGTACGTCAAATGTTCTGATACACAGCTCTGACTCCCGTTCCCAGTTAGACTTTTGAAATCCCCAGCACCAAACTGGCTCGAATTAACTTGCAACCCCGAATAAACATAGTGGACGGCAGTCCCTCAGCCCGACAGCTCTGACGACGGTCCACCTGTCCTTCGATGAGAGGCACCTTGGAAAAAGCAGCCCAATGATTGGGGTTCAAGCTTTCGAAGCAATATGGAGCAGTAATTGTTGGAATCGCCTCTGGACTAAGGTCACTGACACAGTAACCTATCACAATTCATCATATGATCAAGTCTAAGACACAGAAACATGAGATCTGTCCAGCACAATAGTCGTTGGGTCAAAATTGTGATAACATCCTGGGGGGTCACCATTGACCACAAACATAACTGGACCAGCCATATAAATACTGTGGCAACAAGAGCAGGTCAGAGGCTGGGTATTCTGCGGTGAGTGTCTCACCCCCTGACTCCCCAAAGCCTACAAGGCACATGTCAGGAGTGTGATGGAATACTCTCCACTTGCCTGGATGAGTGCAGCTCCAACAACACTCAAGAAGCTCGACACCATCCAGGACAAAGCAGCCCGCTTGATCGGCACCCCATCCACCACCTTAAACATTCACTCCCTCCACCACTGGCGCACCGTGACTGCAGTGTGGACCATCTACAAGATGCACTGCAGCAACTCGCCAAGGCTTCTTCGGCAGCACCTCCCAAACCTGCGACCTCTTCCACCTAGAAGGACAAGGGCAGCAGGCGCATGGGAACACCACCACCTCCAAGTTCCCCTCCAAGTCACACACACCATCCTGACTTGGAAATATATCACCGATCCTTCATCGTCGCTGGGTCAGAATCCTGGAACTCCCTCCCTAACAGCACTGTGGGAGCACCTTCACCACACGGACTGCAGTGGTTCAAGAAGGCGGCTCACCACCACCTTCTCAAGGGCAACTAGGGATGGGCAATAAATGCCGGCCTTGACAGCAACGCCCACATCCCAGGAACGAATAAAAAAAAAACAGAATCCAGGTTATGGACAGGAAGTCCACACATAAACCAGATTTTTAATAATTCATGTACACAGTTCTTCCAATTCATTGTTTTCTCATTGTGTTTTCACAGATCCGGCTGGGAATGTAAAGAGAAATGTAATTATCTCCTGTGTGGTAGTCGGAGTGATGGTGATTGTTCTGGCCACGTTTCTCATCGTTCTACTGATCAGGAAGAAATCCACAGCAGCAGGTAAATTATTGGAAACTGAGAGGTGAAATCAACTGTCTAGACAGCCACAGGCAGTTCAACTCCGACCGACCTCTCGACCTTTTATCTTTCTTCTGATTTTCAGATTGCTGGTCTTGCTCTCCGCTCTTATCCCAAGCTTTCTCTCTTTCCCGACAACCGCTTACCTTCTCCTCAATTCCCACCACTCCACTGTGCTCAGGAGTTGAGGGTGGTGAATGGGAGCCCTCACTGGGGGCAGGTTCCTCTACCGTCACCCTGCATCACCTGGACAAGGTGCAAGAAAAGGTTCTTCCAAACCTTCTTATCTCATTCTGTCTGTCTGTCTCTCTATCTCTCTATCTATCTTTTCATCTATCTCTGTCTATCTATCTCTCTATCTCTCTCTCTATCCATCTGTCCGTCCGTCCCCGCCTCCCTGTCTGTCTGTCTCTGTCTGTCTCTATCTCTCTATCTCTATCTGTCTCTCTGTCTGTTTCTGTCTCTCTGTCTGTTTCTGTCTGTCTGTCTTTGCTTGTCTCTCTATCTCTCTGTCTATCTGTCTGTCTCTGTCTGTCTATTATATAGTTTTACTTTCCCTCCCAATCTGAACTTATTACGAAGGCCATAATATGGATAGAACATTGAGAGTTACCCACACAGAGCACATACTTAAATATAAATAAATAAATCAAACCAAGGTTCTGTAACCAGGGGTCAGGACTGTTGTGGTCAAGAAATGATTTTATTTTGAAAGTGAGCCTTCCGCATTGCCTCCTTCCCAGTTTCCCATTGATCACACTGGGCTTCACCATCTCACTCTGAGCCACACTTGCAATAAATGTTCAAATTATGGCAATATCAGTGTCGTAGACAGAGCCTGAAAAATAAATAACTCACAGCTTTCACTATGTCCGAGAGAGAGAGAGCGAGCAAGAGAGAGAGAGAAAGAGAGTGAGTGAGAGAGAGAGAGAAAGAGAGTGAGTGAGAGAGAGAGACACACAGAGCGAAAGAGAGAAAGAAAGAGAGAGAGAGTGAGAGAGAGAGAGAAAAGAATCAAAGAGAGAGAGGGAGAGAAAGAGAGAGAGAAAGAGAGAGAGAGAAGGAGAGAAAGAAAGAGAGAGAGAAAGAGGAAAGAGAGAGAGAAAAAGAGAGAGAAAGAGAGAAAAGGAGAGAGAGAGAATGAGAGAGATAGAATGAGAGAGAGAGAGAGAATGAGAGAGAGAGAATGAGAGAGAGAGAGAGAGAATGAGAGAGAGAGAAAGATAGAAAGAGAGGAAAAGAGAGAAAGAGAGAAAGAAAGAGAACGAGAGAGAGAGAAAGATAGAAAGAGAGGAAAAGAGAGAAAGAGAGAAAGAAAGAGAAAGAGAGAGAGAGAAAGAACGAAATAAAGAGAATGAATGAATGAATGAATGGCCTTGCCTTTCAGGATGTCTCAGTGCTTTACAGCCAATAAACTACGTTTCAAATGCAGGAATCGTGACGGACAATTTACACACAGCAAGATCCCCGAAACAGCAATAAATTGAATGCCAGGATTATTTGTTGTCGGTCTTGGTTCGGATGCCAGGAGGATTTCCCCGCTCTTCTTTAAACAGTGCGGTGGGATCTCTGAGGGCAGATGGGGGCCTCGGTTTAACGTCCCATGCGAAAGACGGCACCTCAGACAGTGCAGCACTCCCTCAGTACTGCACTGGCAGTGTCAGCCTGGATTGTGTGCTCAAGTCCCTGGAGAAATACCTGAACCCACAACCTTACGACTCGGGGGTGAGAGTGCTATCACAGGACCAAGACTGACGCCTATTTTCAGCATAAACAGTAACACACCACCCCGGCCCCACATCAAGCACCTGATACTAGAATCTCAATGGAACGGTAAAATCAGCAACTCACAATTATCTTTCAATAGCGCCACACAGACACCAACTACCTTTTGTAATAAGGTAGGAAATTCTACCGATACACAGCCAGTGAATCAATATCTGTCGAGAGAAATGACAGAGACAGCTGTATGTCCTCCAGTGGCTCAGTGGGTATCACCCTCGCCTCTGAGTCAGAAGGTCATGGGTTCAAGTCCCACTCCAGAGGCTTGAGCACAAACATCTAGGCTGACACTCCCAGTGTAGTACTGAGGGAGCGCCGCACTGTCGGAGGGGCAGTACTGAGGGAGCGCCGCACTGTCGGAGGGGCAGTACTGAGGGAGTGCTACACTGTCGGAGGGGCAGTACTGAGGGAGCGCCGCACTGTCGGAGGGGCAGTACTGAGGGAGCGCCGCACTGTCGGAGGGGCAGTACTGAGGGAGCGCCGCACTGTCGGAGGGGCAGCACTGAGGGAGCGCCGCACTGTCGGAGGGGCAGTACTGAGGGAGTGCTACACTGTCGGAGGGGCAGTACTGATGGAGCGCCGCACTGTCGGAGGGGCAGTACTGAGGGAGCGCCGCACTGTCGGAGAAGCAGTACTGAGGGAGCGCTGCACTGTCGGAGGGGCAGTACTGAGGGAGCGCCGCACTGTCGGAGGGGCAGCACTGAGGGAGCGCCGCACTGTCGGAGGGGCAGTACTGAGGGAGTGCTACACTGTCGGAGGGGCAGTACTGAGGGAGCACCGCACTGTCGGGGTGGAAGTACTGAGGGAGCGCTGCACTGTCGGAGGGGCCGTACTGAGGGAGCACCGCACTGTCGGAGGGGCAGTACTGAGGGAGCACCGCACTGTCGGAGTGGAAGTACTGGGGGAGCGCTGCGCTGTCGGAGTGGCAGTACTGAGGGAGCCCTGCGCTGTCGGAGGGGTAGTACTGAGGGAGCACTGCACTGTCGGAGGGGCAGTACTGAGGGAGCGCTGCACTGTTGGAGGAGCAGTACTGAGGGAGCGCTGCGCTGTCGGAGGGGTAGTACTGAGGGAGCGCCGCACTGTCGGAGGGGCGGTACTGAGGGAGCGCCGCACTGTCGGAGGGGCCGTACTGAGGGAGCACTGCACTGTCGGAGGGGCAGTACTGAGGGAACGCCACACTGTCGGAGGGGCAGTACTGAGGGAGCACCGCACTGTCGGAGGGGCAGTACTGAGGGAGCACCGCACTGTCGGAGGAAAAGTACTGATGGAGCGCCGCACTGTCGGAGGTGCCGTCCTTCAGATGAGACGTTAAACCGAGGCCCCGACTGCAGTCTCAGGTGGACGTAAAGAGATCCCATTGCACTATTTTGATGAAGAGCAGGGGGAGTTATCCCCGGGACCCTGATCAATTTTTATCCCTCATCCAACATCACTAAAAACAGATGACCTGGTCATTATCACATTGCTGTTTGTGGGAGCTTGCTGTGCACAAATTGGCTGCCGCGTTTCCTACATTCAAACAGAGACTACACTTCATTGGCTGTAAAGCACTTTGCGATGTCCGGTGGTGGTGAAAGGCGCTATATAAATGCAAGTCTTTCTTTTCTCCATTAGAATTGAGGAGCTGGTTTACATCAACGTGCACTGATTCAATATATTTTATGCTTTCAGAGGGACCCTACGTCAATGTTCCTCTTCAAAGGAAGAAAGCTGAGCAGGTAAATCCAATCCCGCATTAATATATGGTCACTTCGCGCTCCTCACTAAACTTCCCATTTTGAATGCTGACGGGCTGAATCATGTCCTTCCTCAGTTTACTAACAACATCGATTCCTTCACAAGAACCCCACGGTAAAAATGACTGTTCAAGGCAATACCTTAACAAATCTTAGCGCGTTTAACGATAACGGGTCACATAAGAACATAAGAAATAAGAGCAGGAGTCGACCATACAGCCCCTCGAGCCTGCTCCACCATTCAATAAGATCATGGCTGATCATCGACCTCAACTCCACTTTCCCGCCCGATCTCCATATCCCTCAATTCCCCTAGAGTCCAAAAACCTATCGATCTCAGCCTGGAATATACTCAACGACTGAGCCTCCACAGCCCTCTGGGGTAGAGAATTCCAAAGATTCACCACCCTCTGAGTGAAGAAATTCCTCCTCATCTCAGTCCTAAATGGCCGACCCCTTATCCTGAGACTGAGACCCCTGGTTCTAGACTCTCCAGCCAGGGGGAAACATCCTCTCAGCATCGACCCTGTCAATCCCCCTCAGAATCTTATACCTTTCAATGAGATCACCTCTCATTCTTCTAAACTCCAGAGGGTATAGTGCTGAAGGGTTCACGTCTTGGTTACAATATTGCACAAACCAAAAGCATAAACACAGCAAAGCATCTCTGCTTTGATATACCGGATAGTTATACCCGCAATATATCACCGTACACCAATCGTTCCAATGGTTTTGGGTCTTTCAAAAGGGGAATCGGAGAAATTCTTCAATCGGAAAAGTGCGCAGGGCTACGGGGAGCGAGCAGGGGGGAGCGGAACTAATTGGAGAGCTCTTTCAAAGAGCCGGCACAGGCACGATGGGCTGAAAAGGACACTTCTGTGTGACTCTGTGACTCCATGAATGAATTTCAGCCGTTATTTAATGCCCAGAGATCTGCCAACATTGTTAAGTGCTGCAGCATTGATCTCATTGTTCATGGAGCACATTTTGCGCTGTGTCCATGTACACATTGCAGTTTGCCTTTCCCTTACTGTCGAGGCCAATTCCTGAATGTTCCTCTATTGAGCTGCATTAACTTTATGTTCCAGGATACATCTGACTTGAACTCCATTTACATGGTACGTATATCCAACACTCAGACCATTCCAAGCGTCACCTCATTTCATCTCTAAGTTATAGAGATATCAAAAATTCTCACTTGTTTCAACAACTCCTCACAGGGTTTGAAGTTGGAGGAACAGTCAGTTTACAGCCAGCTGCAGAGGTATGGTTCATACACTGTGAAATTAATAGTCAGCAACCCCCCGACATCATGTCTCTGTCTGTCTGTCTATCTATCTGTCTCTCTGTCTGTCTCTCTGTCTCTCTATCTATCTATCTATCTATCTGTCTCTCTGTCTGTCTCTCTGTCTCTCTATCTGTCTCTCTATCTATCTATCTATCTATCTGTTTCTCTGCCTGTCTCTCTGTCTGTCTATCTATCTGTCTCTCTGTCTGTCTCTCTGTCTATCTATCTGTCTCTCTATCTATCTATCTATCTGTCTCTCTATCTATCTATCTATCTGTCTCTCTATCTATCTATCTATCTGTTTCTCTGCCTGTCTCTCTGTCTGTCTATCTATCTATCTGTCTGTCTATATCTCTCTCTCTCTATCTGTCTATCTATATATCTTTCTATCTATGTCTGTCTGTCTATATATCTCTGTCTGTCTATCTATCTATCTATCTGTCTCTCTCTCTTTGTCTGTCTGTCTATTTATCTATCTATATTTATCTCTCTCTATCTCTCTATCTCTTTATCTCTCTTTATCTCTCTATCTATCTATCTCTCTATCTTATCTCTCTATCTATCTTTCTCTATCTGCCTGTCTCTCTGTCTGTCTCTCTGTCTGTCTCTATCTCTATCTATCTATCTATCTCTATCTATCTCTCGGTCTCTCTATCTGTCTATCTATCTATCTATCTCTCTATCTCTTTATCTCTCTTTATCTCTCTATCTCTTTATCTCTCTCTCTATCTATCTATCTCTTTATCTCTCTCTCTCTATCTATCGATCTATCTATCTCTCTCTCTCTGTCTCTCTCTCACTACCTATCTTTCTCCCTCTCTATCTCTCCAGCTATCTCTCTCTATCTATCTATCTCTATCTCTCTCTCTCTATCTCTCTCTATCTCTCTCTCTATCTCTCTCTCTCTCTCTATCTCTCTCTATCTCTCTCTCTCTCTCTATCTCTCGCTATCTATCTAATGTTCATTCAATTCCCTTTCTCCTGTTTCCTGCTATAAATAACTATTGCACTGTGTCCATTTCTTTTCCACATATTGATCCTCTGGCCGTGACAGGTCTAACTCTTTGATCTTTTTCAGATAAGGTGCTCGCATGTTTACTGGGAATGTAAGAACAGGGACAACTCCTGCTCACCCCGGGGAGTGTTCCCTCCTCCATGGGGGTCCCGGTCCTTCAATTGTGTTCAACAGACTCCCTTAAGGAAATTACCTTCTGAATGGAACACTGGTCTAGAAACTGCGACGTGCCCTTTTCTAACCAGGGCTTTGTGCAGCTGCAGCACAACTTCTACCCACTTGTATTCTAGTCACCCACCACCAACTCCACAACCGCCAACTCTGAGTCTGTTGGAACCAGAAGAACACACGGCGAAATATAATAAGAAAATAAGAAATAGGAGCAGGTGTAGGCCATTTGGCCTCTCGAGCCTGCTCCACCATTCAATAAGATCACGGCTGATCATCGACCTCATCTCCACGCTCCAGAACTATCCCCAAATCCCTTAATATTGAAAAAACTATCAATCTCTGTCTTGAATATACTCAACGACTGAGCCTCCACAGCCCTCTGGGGTAGAGAATTCCAAAGATTCACCACCCTCTGAGTGAAGAAATCACTCCTCATCTCAGTCCTAAATGGCCGACCCCTTATTCTGAGACTGTGGCCCCTGGTTCTAGACTCCCCAGCCAGGGGAAACATCCTCCCTGCATCTACCCTGTCAAGCCCTGTAAGAATTTTGTATGTTTCAATTAGATCACCTCTCATTCTTCTAAACTCTAGAGAATATAGGCCTAGTCTACTCAATCTCTCCTCATAGGACAATCCCCCCATCCCAGGAACCAGTCTGGTGAGCCTTCGCTGCACTCCCTCTATGGCAAGTATATCCTTCCTTAGGTAAGGAGACCAAAGCTGTACACAATACTCCAGGTGTGGTCTCACCAGGGCCCTGTTTAATGGCCAGGATTGGGCGGTGGTTATGACGGTGAAGCTGTCAGCGTTTGCCGTCATTCCCCCTCTGGAACTTCCGGATTTGCCACATACGCAGATACAGACGGGAATCCAGAAGTTGCGGTCAGCCATTCCCTGTCCCAGTGTGAAACTCCCCAGAGCAGACAATCAATCCAAATCGCACTGAAGGATGAAATCTTACCCTGTTACACTGGAATGTTGCTGTTAAACTCCCCTCCCAAACCTCCCCGAAAAAGTTAAGCTTTGTTGAAAGAGGTGTAACTGGGCTTTTAACGACGTACTGACTGCTGAACAACCTCTCTGGCCCTGAAAATCTAATTTTATATTTGTGGATTGTCAAATTTTTACATTAATATGATTAAGAATGCCATGTTTCTTTTTTAAATAATATTTTTAAAGGTTTGTTTATGATATTTCAGCTTCTGCCTTAATCCTACATGTATGTCGCAATCTTTATTTCGCTCTCTGTAAAATTGATTAAAAAAATAAATTAGTATCTGTGCATTTTACTTCCTGGTTTGCAGTCTGTGAGAATTCTTCAAATGGATTGGCTTCTCAGCCTGCTTTTTAAAAAATTAATTTATGGGATGTGGGTGTCGCTGGAAAGTCCAGCATTTATTGCCCATCACCAATTGCTCCTTGAGAAGATGACATCACTGTTGCTGGACACTGGAGACTCGCCTGATTGGATGCCAGATTAAAACTGAAGTCCGCAGAGGGGAAATTCACGCTACAGAGGTCGGTGGAGCTTTGTGGGCAGCTTTCTTCGAGGCCAGCGGCGAGCGCCGTCGCTTTGCCGCTGACTGCAAGTTCTGGGCCGAGTTATAACCTGAGATGAAGACGATTCCGTCAGTGTTCCCAAAATCCCAAAAAGCCCTAAATGACTCCGGATCCCTTGCTTCCCTGTCACCAAAGATCGAGATGGCCCATGCCCCAAGTCAGCGCAGGTCTTGACGCTTGACGTTGCATTTTCACCTTCGCTGGAGGGCGGATTTAACAAAAATAAACCATAAATTATACATTGGTGAGAATGATTCCAATTAGAAGGGTGCAGCACTAGCGGCAGCACCAAGCAGCTTGGCCACTTCCCAAGTGCTCAGCTAAGAATCCCCAGAAAAGAAGCTTAGAGGAATCATCGAATCATAGAATGGTTACAGCACAGAAGGAGGCCATTCGGCCCCTCGAGCCCGTGCCGGCTCTCTGCAAGAGCACTTCAGCTAGTCCCACTCCCCCGCCCTTTCCCCGTAGCCCTGCAAATTTGTTTCCTTCAGGTACTTATCCATTTCCCTTTTGAAAGCTACGATTGAGTCTGCCTCCACCACCCTTTCAGGCAGTGCATTCCAGATCCTGACCACTCGCTGCGCAAAAAAGTTTTTCCTCATGTCGCCTTTGGTTCTTCTGCCAATCACTTTAAATCTGTGTCCTCTGGTTCTCGACCCTCCCGCCAATGGGAACAGTTTCTCTCTATCTACTCTGTCCAGACCCCTCATGATTTTGAACTCCCCGCTCAGATCTCGTCTCGAACTTCTCTGCTGTAAGCAGAACCACACCAGCTTCTCCAGTCTCTCCATGTAACTGAAGTCCCTCATCCCTGGAACCATTCTAGTAAATCTTTTCTGCACCCTCTGTAAGGCCTTCACATCCTTCCTAAAGTGCGGTGCCCAGAATTGGACACACTACTCCAGTTGAGGTCGGACCAGTGTTTTATAAAGGTTCATCATAACTTCCTTGCTTTTGTACTCTATTGGCTGGATTTTCATTGAGGAGGCAGGTAGGAGGCGGGACTACAACTTTCGGGGTTGTAGTCCCACCTCCATCGAGTTGTGGCCAACCCATACGATTCTGACTTGATTGACCTAGTTGAGCCCGCCCAGCGGGCTCAGCAGTCCAATTAAGGGCCACCCGGCAGCAGGTGACGTCACAGATTGACATTTCATCTGTCAAGAGCTTTTGACAGATGAAATATCAGCGTTTGACAGCTGTTTGAAGCTGTCAAACACTGACAATCTGTACTCCAAGTTAATTCCTTCCTCTCAGAATGATTTAGAGATCTCTCCAAAACAGAAAGCTGAATGCTGCAATTTTTGACAGATCGCAGCCATTCTGCTTTCTGTGCCGGTGAGATGAGGGACTCCCGAGACCTGAAGGAAGGAAGGCTGTAAAGGTAAGTAAAACTTCTTTAAACACTTTACACACACCAAACACACTTACCTCTGCACTCACGCAACCACCACTCACCTGAACACCGGACATCTCGACCCCTCCAAGCCCTTCAGCCCGACGGCCCACCTCGCTAACTTGGCATTGTTTGGAGCTGTCGGGAATCCTACACTTCAAGAATGAAAACAGGAATTGGGCTAAAAACTGCCTGTTAACTACCTGTTAACCGGCAGTTAATTGGCAATAATCCCCTTACCACCTCAGGAAGGCGGGTCCCAGTGCGGGTCGGGTACCCGCCTCCTTTGAAACTGGCATGGAGGCGGGTTGGGGGCGAGATTGGTTCGTGCCTCCCCGATTTCAGGATTTTAACCCCCCGCACACCTCCAATCCCACCTCCACGCCCCACGCCTCTCTTTATTAAGCCCAGGATCCCATAAGCTTTTTTAACTGCTTTCCATATCTGTCCTGTTACCTTCATTGATTGAAGGTAAGCATGCAGGTGCAGCAGGCGGTTAAGAAGGCAAATGGTATGTTGGCCTTCATAGCGAGAGGATTCGAGTACAGGAGCAAGGATGTCTTGCTGCAGTTGTACAGGGCCTTGGTGAGACCACACCTTGAGTATTGTGTGCAGTTTTGGTCGCCTTACCTGAGGAAGGATGATCTTGCCATGGAGGGAGTGCAGCGAAGATTCACCAGGCTGATACCTGGGATGGCAGGAATGACGTATGAAGAGAGATTGGGTCGATTGGGCTTATACTCGCTGGAGTTTAGAAGAATGAGAGGGGATCTCTTTGAAACTTATAAAATTCTGACAGGACTGGACAGACTAGATGCAGGAAGGATGTTCCCAATGGCGGGGGAGTCCAGAACCAGGGGTCACGGTCTAAAGATAAGGGGTAAGCCATTTAGGACTGAGATGATGAGGAATTTCTTCACCCAGAGAGTGGTGAACCTGTGGAATTCTCCACCACAGAAGGCAGTTGAGGCCAATTAATTCAAAATATTCAAGAAGGAGTTAGATATTGTAAGGAACAGCTATTCGATTCATAGATGAAGTTTGACTCTTAGAACAGAAATTAAAACTGCAGTCAGGAACAGATGGGGGCAAGGGTCAGTACGGCCAATTAACAAACACCAAAATGATAAGAAGGTCATAAAATGCAAGGAAACAGGGAGGATAGCACCTGCTAGATAATAAGGTGCCACGAAGCCATAAAATGCCCTTGAAGAAACTTGACAAAACATTCCTCAGAAAGATAAGAGGAAAAGGCTTGGCAGGCATGTAGAGCGAGACAGTGGGAGATGTTTCCCCGCATCACACTTGGAATAAAAAATTAGTGTAGGTGATTGACATTAAATAAATCACGGCCCATCGAAATAACTATAAGTATAGTGGGCTGAGAGCAGAAGACAGACAGCGAGGTGCGAAGGCTTCCGTGAGGTGGAAATCAATGCTGGCTCAGGACTAGCACCTTGACTAAGTTTAGCCTCTGAGGTGGATCAATGCTGGCTCACTCCTAACACCTCCAACAGCTCGAGGGATGAATCGACAGAGGCAACTGCTGTTGCAGACTACAGAGACTTGCTGATCCAAGACCTCCAAGCTGCCTCATCAGACATCCAACCAACTGTCCGTCTGGGTCATGGCGTTCCGATTCAGGAGTCGTAGATTGCTCTCTACTGTCACGGGTTGTATGTCTATTATACTCAGCTTAAACCAGATGTAATACCTGATTGTGCTTTAAAACTGTAGAGGGGAAAAATTCGGTATCGCCCCGCTTGGGGCGCCATTATCGGCCGTGCGCAAAGTTCAGCGCCTGGCGCTAATTCTCGCCTCCGACAGCAACGTTGGCTTTTATCGCCCCTGGAGGTGATTGGAGCGCTAAATCAGGCGCTTCACACCTGTCTTAAGGCGCAAAGGCCGAGGAGCGAGGCGCTACCTCAGAGCGCTGGCGAAGCAAGGAAGGGCAAATCAAAATGAACCTGCAAAGTGCTGCTCAGTACTCAAAACTTCTTCACACAGCATCGAATCTCTCCAGAAGTCTCTCTCTCTCTCTCTCTCTCTCAGAATGCGTGGTGCAAAAATGTCACCGACAACAAAAGGCAGGAAGCGGTCGCCTTTAAATAGCGCTCCCCCAGTCCCTTTCTGACAGCATAACCCTCCCCTCAACCTGTCGTTGCTGGCGGCAGGCCCTAAGGCGGGGGGCACCTCTCATTATCCGGTCCGGGGCGCTGACAGGGCGTTGCGCACTCGACTGACGTCACAATCTGCCGGCGCAGGAGATTGTGGCAGTAGTGTTTAGCGCCGCCGCAAAATGTCTAGTTAAATTCGCGAGCGGCGCAAACATCGCCGCGCCCGGGCGCTAGTCACTTTGCGCCCCATTAGCGCCCTCTTAAGGTGCTAATGGGAGGCGCAAACAACTGCATTTTTCCCCCTAGCTCTTTAATAAAAGCCTTACAACTTCTAAAGCCCTGTTGGGTAACCTGTGTGAGCCTGTGATCCTAACCTTACAATATATTTCTTAAGGCTAAAGGGATCAAGGGATATGGGGAGAAGGCAGGGACAGGGTACTGAATTTGGATGATCAGCCATGATCTCATTAAATGACGGAGCAGGCTCGAGGAGCCGAATGGCCTACTCCTGCTCCTGTCTTCTATGTTTCTATGTTTCCATGTGAACAACAGGCCCAAGGGCCTAGTTAGTTTTGCATGACGCGCCTCGCCCAGTTCAAGTTGCTCGTGTCGGAGGCCTACTCCTGCTCCTATCTTCTATGTTTCTATGTTACCTCTGGTGTCCCCCAAGGATCTATCCTTTGTCCCCTCCTATTTCTCATTTACATGCTGCCCCCTTGGCAACATCATCTGAAAACACAGCGTCAGTTTCCACATGTACGCTGACGACACCCAGCTCTACCCCACTAGCACTTTTCTCAACCCCTCCACAGTCTCTAAATTGTCAGGCTGCTTGTCCGACAGCCACTTCTGGATGAGCAGAAATTTTCTCCAAATAAATATTGGGAAGACCGAAGCCATTGTCTTTGGTCCTCGCCACAAACTCCGTTCCCTAGCCACCGACTCCAGCCCTCTCCCTAACATCTGTCTGGGGCTGAACCACACTGTTCGCAACCTTGGTGTCATATTTGACCCTGAAATGTTGTTGTAACTAAATGTAAAACACTGCTTAATGTAGACTTACGAAGCATGAACAGGCGAAATAACAGCCTGTAGTTCTGTGCAATGTATGTAAATGTCGCTGCCCATTGCAGTGTGTTCAATATGTTGATAAGTTCCCTGAAACCCATTCGGGGCTATAAGATGGACCATTGGAGAGTTCCAGCTTGCTTTTCTCTGCTCTGGCCTCCACCTGTGAGACCTTCACCCGCTGGAATTAAATCAGCCAACTGCGACACGCCAGTTCCTCGAAATATTTAAAAGACGGAAAGAACAAAAAAATGCTTGAAACCACAAAAGCACCCCAGGCATGCTGGCAACCAGGGTCACTTCGTGTCTGTAAAGGGCATGTCGACAAGATGGGACCTTTCTAGTGTGCAGTGGTCATCAGAGAACGGAAGACCGGAACTTCAACGCTTCATCAAGTTTGGAAAAACCCTCATCCTTGTTTTCTTTGCGGGAGGAGGAGGTTGGGCTGGTTGCTCTTTGTCGGCCGGCACGGACACGATGGGCCGAATGGCCTCCTCCTGTGCTGTGAATATCTATGATTCTATGAATTGAATTTATATTCCCCAGTCGCTGTGCTGGGATTATGAACTCATGTTGCCAGATCATTAGTCCAGGCCTCGGAATGATTAGTCCAATGACATAACCACTCGATAACCTGACTAAACTGACCTTTATAAAGTGTTGAATCGTGGAGATTTTGTAAGCTGCTTTTCAAAAACTGCCCCAATCTTCAAATAAAAAAGCTAAAATACCTCCTAATCTATTGCTTCTCAATGTTGAAAGAAATGCCATTTGTATCTGTACAAGAAAAATATAGAATGCAGCATTTGACCGAGTCTGGCATCAAGGAGCCCTAGTAAAACTGAAGTCAATGGGAATCAGGGAGAAAACGCTCCACTGGCTGGAGTCATACCCAGCATAAAGGAAGATGGTTGTGGTGATTGATGGTCAATCATCTCAGCCCCAGGACATCACTGCAGGAGTTCCTCAGGGCAGTGTCCTAGGCCCAACCATCTTCAGCGGCTTCATCAATGACTATCGCCAAATCCTGCAACATCAACCTCTGGGGGTCACCATTGACCAGAAACTTAACTGGACCAGCCACATAACCACTCTGGCTACAAGAGCAGGTCAGAGGCTGGGTATTCTGCGGCGACTGTCTCACCTCCTGACTCCCCAAAGCCTTTCCACCATCTACAAGGCACAAGTGAGGAGTGTGATGGAATACTCTCCACTTGCCTGGATGAGTGCAGCTCCAACGACACTCAAGAAGCTCAACGTCATCCAGGACAAAGCAGCCCGCTTGATAGGCAACCCATCCACCACCTTAAACATTCACTCCCTCCACCACCGGCGCACCGTGGCTGCAGTGTGTACCATCTACAAGATGCACTGCAGCAAATCGCCAAGGCTTCTTCAGCAGCACCTCCCAAACCCGCGACATCTACCACCTAGAAGGACAAGGGCAGCAGACGCATCGGAACACCACCACCTCCAAGTTCCCCTCCAAGTCACACACCATCCTGACTTGGAAATATATCGGCCGTTCCTTCATCGTCGCTGGGTCAAAATCCTGGAACTCCCTCCCTAACAGCACTGTGGGAGCACCTTCACCACACGGACTGCAGCGGTTCAAGAAGGCGGCTCACCACCACCTTCTCGAGTGCAACTAGGGATGAGCAATAAATGCTGGGCTTGTCCGCGACGCCCACATCCCAGGAACGAAAAAGAAAATGTTTGTTAAAGTGTTTGCTCACACTTGTGAATTCTACACGTTATATTGCTCCTCCCCCAGCCAATGGAGGCGAGCGAGGCTGAAAATAAAATGAAAAAAATATATGAGAAAAGATTTCCTCTTTCTCACCAAGCAGTATCTACTAAAATAATTCAGCAAATAAAAATAAAAATACTGCGGATGCTGGAAATCTGAAATCATAACAGAAAATGCTGGAAATACTCAGCAGGTCAGGAAGCATCTGTGGAGAGAGAAACAGGGCTAACTTTGAAACATTAACTGTAGGAGGGGCAGTACTGAGGGAGCGCCACCCTGTCGGAGGGGCAGTACTGAGGGAGCGTCGCACTGTCGGAGGTGCAGTACTGAGGGAGCGTCGCACTGTCGGAGGGGCAGTACTGAGGGAGCGTCGCACTGTCGGAGGGGCAGTACTGAGGGAGCGTTGCACTGTCGGAGGGGCAGTACTGAGGGAGCGTTGCACTGTCGGAGGGGCAGTACTGAGGGAGCGTCGCACTGTCGGAGGGGCAGTACTGAAGGAGCGTCGCACTGTCGGAGGGGCAGTACTGAGGGAGCGTCGCACTGTCGGAGGGGCAGTACTGAAGGAGCTTCGCACTGTCGGAGGGGCAGCACTGAGGGAGCGTCGCACTGTCGGAGGGGCAGTACTGAGGGAGCGCCGCCCTGTCGGAGGGGCAGTACTGAGGGAGCGCCGCCCTGTCGGAGGGGCAGTACTGAGGGAGCGCCGCTCTGTCGGAGAGGCTGTACTGAGGGAGCGCCGCTCTGTCGGAGGGGCAGTACTGAGGGAGCGCCACTCTGTCGGAGGGGCAGTACTGAGGGAGCGCCGCACTTCGGAGGGGCAGTACTGAGGGAGCGCCGCTCTGTCGGAGGGGCAGTACTGAGGGAACGCCGCAATGTCGGAGGGGCAGTACTGAGGGAGCGCCGCTCTGTCGCAGGGGCAGTACTGAGGGAGCGCCGCTCTGTCGGAGGGGCAGTACTGAGGGAGCGCCGCACTGTCGGAGGGGCAGTACTGGGGGAGCACCGCACTGTCGGAGGGGCAGTACTGAGGGAGCGCCGCTCTGTCGGAGGGTCAGTACTGAGGGAGCGCCGCACTGTCGGAGGGGCAGTACTGAGGGAGCACCGCACTGTCGGAGGGGCAGTACTGAGGGAGCGCCGCACTGTGGGAGGGGTAGTACTGAGGGAGCGCTGCACTGTCGGAGGGTCAGCACTGAGGGAGTGCTGCACTGTCGGAGGGGCAGTACTGAGGGAGCACCGCACTGTCGGAGGGGCAGTACTGAGGGAACGCCGCACTGTCGGAGGGGCAGTACTGAGGGAGCGCCGCTCTGTCGGAGGGGCAGTACTGAGGGAGCGCCGCTCTGTCGGAGGGGCAGTACTGAGGGAGCGCCGCACTGTCGGAGGGACAGTACTGGGGGAGCGCCGCACTGTCGGAGGGGCAGTACTGAGGGAGCGCCGCTCTGTCGGAGGGTCAGTACTGAGAGTGCGCCGCACTGTCGGAGGGGCAGTATTGAGGGAGCACTGCACTGTCGGAGGGGCAGTACTGAGGGAGCGCCGCACTGTCGGATGGGCAGTACTGAGGGAGCGCTGCACTGTCAGAGGGTCAGTACTGAGGATGCACCGCACTGTCGGAGGGGTAGTACTGAGGGAGTGCTGCATTGTCGGAGGGGCAGTACTGAGGGAGCACCGCACTGTCGGAGGTGCAGTACTGAGGGAGCGCCGCACTGTCGGAGGGGCAGTACTGAGGGAGCGCCGCACTGTGGGAGGGGTAGTACTGAGGGAGCGCCGCACTGTCGGAGGGTCAGTACTGAGGGAGCGCCGCACTGTCGGAGGGGTAGTACTGAGGGAGCGCCGCACTGTCGGAGGGGCAGTACTGAGGGAGTGCTGCATTGTCGGAGGGGCAGTACTGAGGGAGCGCCGCACTGTCGGAGGGGCAGTACTGAGGGAGCACCGCACTGTCGGAGGGGCAGTACTGAGGGAGTGCCGCACTGTCGGAGGTGCAGTATTGAGGGAGCGCCGCACTGTCGGAGGGGCAGTACTGAGGGAGCGCCGCACTGTGGGAGGGGTAGTACTGAGGGAGCGCTGCACTGTCGGAGGGTCAGTACTGAGGGAGTGCTGCACTGTCGGAGGGGCAGTACTGAGGGAGCACCGCACTGTCGGAGGGGCAGTGCTGAGGGAGCGCCGCACTGTCGGAGGGGCAGTACTGAGGGAGTGCTGCATTGTCAGAGGGGCAGTACTGAGGGAGTGCCGCACTGTCGGAGGTGCAGTACTGAGGGAGCACCGCACTGTCGGAGGTGCAGTACTGAGTGAGCGCCGCACTGTCGGAGGGGCAGTACTGAGGGAGCGCCGCACTGTGGGAGGGGTAGTACTGAGGGAGCGCTGCACTGTCGGATGGGCAGTACTGAGGGAGCGCTGCACTGTCGGAGGGTCAGTACTGAGGATGCACCGCACTGTCGGAGGGGTAGTACTGAGGGAGTGCTGCATTGTCGGAAGGGCAGTACTGAGGGAGCACCGCACTGTCGGAGGGGCAGTACTGAGGGAGCGCTGCACTGTGGGAGGGGTAGTACTGAGGGAGCGCTGCACTGTCAGAGGGTCAGTACTGAGGGAGTGCTGCACTGTTGGAGGGGCAGTACTGAGGGAGCACCGCACTGTCGGAGGGGCAGTACTGAGGGAGCGCCGCACTGTCGGAGGGGCAGTACTGAGGGAGCACCGCACTGTCGGAGGGGCAGTACTGAGGGAGCGCCGCACTGTGGGAGGGGTAGTACTGAGGGAGCGCTGCACTGTCGGAGGGTCAGTACTGAGGGAGTGCTGCACTGTCGGAGGGGCAGTACTGAGGGAGCACCGCACTGTCGGAGGGGCAGTACTGAGGGAACGCCGCACTGTCGGAGGGGCAGTACTGAGGGAGCGCCGCTCTGTCGGAGGGGCAGTACTGAGGGAGCGCCGCTCTGTCGGAGGGGCAGTACTGAGGGAGCGCCGCACTGTCGGTGGGGCAGTACTGGGGGAGCGCCGCACTGTCGGAGGGGCAGTACTGAGGGAGCGCCACTCTGTCGGAGGGTCAGTACTGAGGGTGCGCCGCACTGTCGGAGGGGCAGTATTGAGGGAGCACTGCACTGTCGGAGGGGCAGTACTGAGGGAGCGCCGCACTGTCGGATGGGCAGTACTGAGGGAGCGCTGCACTGTCGGAGGGTCAGTACTGAGGATGCACCGCACTGTCGGAGGTATGTACTGAGGGAGTGCTGCATTGTCGGAGGGGCAGTCCTGAGGGAGCACCGCACTGTCGGAGGTGCAGTACTGAGGGAGCGCCGCACTGTCGGAGGGGCAGTACTGAGGGAGCGCCGCACTGTGGGAGGGGTAGTACTGAGGGAGCGCTGCACTGTCGGAGGGTCAGTACTGAGGGAGCGCCGCACTGTCGGAGGGGTAGTACTGAGGGAGCGCCGCACTGTCGGAGGGGCAGTACTGAGGGAGTGCTGCATTGTCGGAGGGGCAGTACTGAGGGAGCGCCGCACTGTCGGAGGGGCAGTACTGAGGGAGCACCGCACTGTCGGAGGGGCAATACTGAGGGAGTGCCGCACTGTCGGAGGTGCAGTACTGAGGGAGCACCGCACTGTCGGAGGGGCAGTACTGAGGGAGCGCCGCACTGTGGGAGGGGTCGTACTGAGGGAGCGCTGCACTGTCGGAGGGTCAGTACTGAGGGAGTGCTGCACTGTCGGAGGGGCAGTACTGAGGGAGCACCGCACTGTCGGAGGGGCAGTACTGAGGGAGTGCTGCATTGTCAGAGGGGCAGTACTGAGGGAGCACCGCACTGTCGGAGGTGCAGTGCTGAGGGAGCGCCGCACTGTCGGAGGGGCAGTACTGAGGGAGCGCCGCACTGTGGGAGGGGTAGTACTGAGGGAGCGCTGCACTGTCGGAGGGTCAGTACTGAGGGAGTGCTGCACTGTCGAAGGGGCAGTACTGAGGGAGCACCGCACTGTCGGAGGGGCAGTACTGAGGGAGCGCTGCACTGTCGGAGGGGCAGTACTGAGGGAGCACCGCACTGTCGGAGGGGCAGTACTGAGGGAGCGCCGCACTGTCGGAGTTGCCATCTTTCGGATGATTCGTTCAACCGAGGACGTGTGCAACCTCTCAGGTGGACGTATAATAATCCCACTGCACTATTTGGAAGAGTTCTCCCCTGGTGTCCTGAGGCCAATATTTATCCCTCAATTAACATCACTAAAACAGATTATCTGGTCATTATCACATTGCTGGGAGCTTGCTGTATGCAAATTTGCAGCCATGTTTCCTTCATTACAACAGTGACTGCACTTCAAATACTTCTTCATTGGCTGTAATGCGCTTTGGGACGTCCGGTGGTCGTGACAGGAGTTATAGAAATGCAAAGCATTTGCTCTCGGGAGACTTTGGGACCGAATAATCTGCTTGCGGGGTTATCGCCGAGATCAAAGATGCTAAAATTTCCCTGTTCCTGCCGTCGTGTTCGAATAGGAGGCAGATGTTGCATGAAATATGACATTACTGTTGCCCATAACTCCAGATTAACATCAGAGTTTGCGGAATGAAATGTGGAAAGTCAGCAGTGCAGCCACAAGATGAAGCAAGCGTGATGATTTCTGCTTTTTAAAAATTGAAATAAAAGTTGCAGCGTTCTATAATTATCGGGGGTAATATCAATTGTGTTGGAAGATAAGAACATAGGAATTAGGAGCAGGAGTCGGCCAAACTGCCCCTCGAGCCTGCTCCGCCATTCAATAAGATCATGGCTGATCTTTGACCTCAACTCCACTTTTCCGCCCTATCCCCATATCCTTTAATTCCCTTAATATCCAAAAATCTATCGATCTCTGTCTTGAATATACTCAACGACTGAGCCTCCACAGCCCTCTTGGGTAGAGAATTCCAGAGATTCACCCCCCTCTGAGTGAAGAAATTCCTCCTCATCTCAGTCCAAAATGGCCGACACCTTATCCTGAGACTGTGACCCCTGGTTCTAGACTCTCCAGCCAGGGGAAACAACCTCTCAGCATCTACCCTGTCAATCCCCCTCAGAATCTTGTATGTTTCAATGAGATCACCTCTCATTCTTCTAAACTCCAGAGAGTATCGGCCCATTCTACACAATCTCTCATCACAGGACTGCCCTCTCACCCCAGGATTCAATCTAGTGAATCTTTGTTGCACCACCCCTGAAGCAACGATGTACTTCCTCAGATAAGGAGATCAAAGGCTTTGCACGGTAACAAGAAAGATCAAGGAAATAGCGCCCAGAGAGTGGGCGGGCTTCCTGTTTCAGACGCAATCGAGTGTGAAGCTCACAAATCAAATGTCAGTGAGGCCCAGGAGTTAAAATTTCCCGAGCCTGAAATGTGGGGCAGTGAGTGAATTTACAAAAAATAATATTCGTTTTATGGGATTTGGACGTCGCTGGCAAGGCCAGCATTTATTGCCCATCCCTAATTGCCCCTTGAGAAGGTGGTGGTGAGCCACCTTCTTGAACCGCTGCAGTCCGTGTGGTGAAGGTACACCCGCAGTGCTGTTAGGGAGGGAGTTCCAGGATTTTGACCCAACGATGATGAAGGAACGGCCGATATATTTCCAAGTCGGGATGGTGTGTGACTTGGAGGGGATCTTGCAGGTGGTGGTGTTCCCATGCACCTGCTGCCCTTGTCCTTCTAGGTGGAAGAGGTCGTGGGTTTGGGAGGTGCTGCCGAAGAAGCCTTGACGAGTTGCTGCAGTACATCTTGTCGATGGTACACACTGCAGCCACGGTGCGCCGGTGGTGGAGGGAGTGAATGTTTAAGGTGTAAGATTCGCAATTTTCAGCAAAAATCACGCAAGAAAACTGGATAAAATAAGACTGTTTATTGACCAAAGTAAGCTTGCACAGAAAAACCTTTGATAAAAGGGCATACAAAATGGCCGCCAGGCCCCGTGATCAGTTTATGAACCATTTTATTTCTGTTACTGCAAGCCAGACAGGCTTGTGGATTGAAGACAGTGAGCCCACGAAAGCCAGTCTCTGGGAACCGAAACTCAGAGCAACAGCATACATATTCAATGGATTATAAGTACAGGATGGGGCCCATCAAGATATGGGCGGACAATGTAAAAACACTTATACCCATTTATCGTACAAAGGAAAAACCGTTTAGCAGCCATCAAGGAAAATGTCCGGACCGATCAATATGCGAACCGAGCCACGGTGACAATGCAAAAGACATTGAAAGACATTATCGGCCAGGAAGGCCAGTTTAAGTTATCACCGGCTCCGTTACAAGACAAAGCGCCCCTGCAGAGATTTCTGCCCGCCAAAATTAACACAAAGACAGGACTATGATTTGGCGGGAGATAAGACTGTCCCAAAAGAGTATAACTATGGATTGAAAGTCCATCTAAGTTGCTTCGGACTCCGGGTTACTTGAACAACTTCTTCTTCACTGCCACGGCTTCTTGTTGGGCGACTTCAGGCTTCCATTTCTTCAAGAACTTTCTTCTACGAGGAATGAACGAAGGGCGGACGGTGCCCGGATCGGCGCCTCTTCCACTTCGGCAGATCGATGAAAACGTTTTCGTCTTTTTAAAGACGGACGGTTTCGGTAAAAGGACAACGTGGTCGGTGTTCAGCCAAACAAGGCTCGGCCACGACGAGAAGACGACGAGGGTGGCCCGGGTACTGGGGTCGGGAGATCATCGACGACCCAGGCCGACGGAGAAGAAACCCTCTGGAGGACTGGCGATCTAGGCCACAAGGTTCTCCCAAGTGCATAGCCTGCATCTGGGTCTGCTCCATGAACCCAAATCGACCTAGTGGATCTCAACCTTAACGAGCGCTCATCGAGGCTGGGTCTACCCCACCGCCTCGAGGGAGGAGAGAATATCGACTGCGCCAGAAGTTTCCAAATCCACGTGACGACGGAAAGCGGTGCCAAAAAGGCTGCGAACCCCCCCCTTTCTCGCGATTTCGAGAGTGGTGAGCATGATCCCAAGTTCCCCAGGTCGAAACTTAGTTTAGGTATAGGGGAGGGAGTTAAGGGAAATCGTAATGTGTTTCCCCTTTTACGATGTGCCGTGTGTTCCCCATTTCCATAGAGTCAAGTTCATAAATTTGTGCATGATTGTAGTAACTTTAATCTGTGCCTATGACATGTATTTTGTAATGCTTCAAACTGTTTAAAATAAAAGCATCCATTTCGTGCTATTCAACCTGGTCTATTGAGTTCTTTCTCTGCACTATTGTTCTCTGCACCTAAGTCCAAGGTCTAGAACCGTAGGGGGAGTGGGTCGAACCACTCAAGGGTAATTATTGCACGAAGCCTGGCAGGAGACCAGAAAGAGCAAGAGAAACCCCCTACAGAAATGGCGACCGCGGCAGGACCTTGGCAGCAGGAAAGTAGTGTGTTAGATCAAGATCTGAATAAACGAAATGTGATGGATGAAAGAATAGCAGATTATGTTTTCGGAAAAGTCAACCTCACAAAACAATGGATATCTGATCTACTAAGGGATAGGCGCCCGCTAGACGCAGCCATCAAGTGGACAGCGGGTAGAGAGCATAAGAAATCTGTAGAAAAGGCGGTCTGGCTGATGTGCTACAAGAAGCAAGTCCAGCTTTTGGACCAAGTAGTTGCAGCACAGACAGTCCAGATCAACGGCTTGCTTAAAGGCGTAGAGGAAAAGGTTGCGGGAGGTCAAAAACTGATTGAATCGCTTGACGTGCTGAACCAGGAACGCCGCTCTGTAATTCGCTGCCACGAAACCCGGGTAGAATATTTAAAATGTCAGGTCGTTGAGGCCAAGGCCAGTGAAGGTAGAATGAGAGAGAGGTGTTCCCGTCTAGCCAAACAAGTAGATGCCCAAGAGGAAAAGCTCCTGGGAGCCAGGGCAGCATATAAGATGGCCATGGAGGATAGATCTGAGAACACCAACCACAGCACTTGCCGCCGGGAGCTAGAGGACCTGAGAAAGGCCCTAGCGAAGGCAAACGGGTTGGTGTGTCTCATAAATCCACCAGCGAGTCAGCTGTTGCTAGCCAAGGAATCCAAAAGACCGATTCCACAAGAGGCAGTTGGGGTACCAACCCCCGAACCTTCTGCGCCTCCTGCCTATGAGGAGTCTTGGACTCCGGGACAGGAGACGGAGACGGTAGAGGAAGAGAGCCCTGAGGTAGAGCAACCCCAGACAGTAGAGTCGGGGTCGGCGCCAATGTGTCCAACGAGACACCGGAGGATCGGTCCAAATGAAGAAAATGGCGATGACGGACCCCTTGAGAGTCAGATCATAATGCCTCATAGCGCACGACAGCTAAGAGAGATGATAAGTCACATCCCAAAACTCTCCGAGTCAGGAGATCCCTCCGTGCATTTCAGGGACGTGGAGCAGACCGCAGCAGTCAATGACTGCGACGGGGTTGAACAGTCTAAAATGCTGCTGTTCTCCCTGGACAGTTCGCTCCTCCAGTGTCTCCCTAACGAGAGCAAGAGAGGGCACAGGGACTATGAGTTGCTACGGGATGAGATTCTGGAGATCATGGGAGAGGGGGACGGAACTCCGTTCCTCCGTTTAGAAAAGACAGTGCAGCTAGAGGGAGAACCCCCACGGGTTTTCGCCGACAGGTTGTGGCCAGTGTATCGGCGCAGCTGCCCGGGCGGGCCGGCCCGGGCCGGGCTGGATGGCGAACAAAGGACTCACTGGCTTCGGTGCCTGGTAGCAGGTTGCCTGCCAGTAGTGAAGGAACAGGCCAAAGCATGGTTTGACCCCACTAACGCCCGCTCCACGGAGGAAGTAGTACTAGATCAGCTCACGATCAGTTATAGAAACAACAAGGGCAAGAAAACGCCTGTTGTGAAAGGAAAGGTGCATGAGGTGAGACCCGCAGCCTCTGCTAAAAAGGAATGGCGTCAGGAGGGAAATCGCCATCCCCAAGCAAATAGCAGTTGTTACGGGTGTGGGAAGGAGGGTCATTGGCGCAAGGACTGTAGGAATCCTTGGAAGGATAAGAGGGAGAGAGCGTTCGCCGCAGCCCAAGATCAAGCCCAAGCCCGAGTCGCCAACGGCCCGAGAGTTTACCCAACACCAGCACAACCACAAGTGCAGGCCGCTGCCCCAACACCAGTCCAGAACCCAACCGTAGCCTCTGCCCTGAATAAAGGGGGTGGTGCGGTTGTGGACCCCGCTGCGATCGAGTCAGTCTTGGAGACTATGCGGTCTCTGATGACCTGGCAGGGGAAGGTAACGGTTGCTAACAGCCCTATCGCCCCCGAGACCCCAGCCGAAACACCTAAATGACTGACGCCCGCGCAGCCCATCTACTTATGTCCGCTCCGCTATGACGCTTGGAGAAGACCTGTGGTGGAGATGGAGGTGGAGAAACAAAGGGGTAGTTACCTGTTGGATACGGGAGCTTCGTGTACCGTGATCCACACGGACAAACCTTTTGCCTCACCTCTGTCCGCCCAGGCTCCATATTTAGTAGCGGGTTTCACAGGTAGAGCACAGGCTGGCGCGCACTCCCTCCCGCTCTCCATTCAGTTGGGAGCGCTCCACACCACATGGACGTGCATCCTATTGAAGTGGAAAGAGGGGGGGGGAAAGGCATCCTCGGGGCTGATTTCTTGGTGGAACACGGGATCCTCGTGGACCTGAGAAATCACTGTCTCTGGGGAGCCGAGGGCGGTTTAGGTAAGGTAGTCGTAATCCCGGGGAAGGAAGAAAAGGGGGCCCTGTGCACTATGAAGCCGTCAGGAGGTTACGATCTCGAGCTCATGATAACAAACGTCCCAACGGACTTGCAGGCGCGTGTGTCAGAAAATCTGACCGCGTTCGCCACCCACAAGCACGACTGCGGGAGAGTCACTGGGTTCGAAGTCAGCGTAGACGGGGACCCCATGATCCGACCCCAAAAGCAGTATAATTTCCCCAAGGAGGCAGAACCCGACATGGAGACAGCAATATCTTCATTGGTACAGCAGGGCGTATTGAGGACGATAGCCACCCACGTGAACTCCCCATTATGGCTGGTAAAGAAACCGGACAATTCGTGGAGAGCCACGGTGGACTATAGAGTCCTCAATAGTAATATCCCAGCCTGCGCGCCCACGGTAGCAGCAGTTGCAGACTTAATAGGGAGTATTCCAGCATCGGCGACCACATTCACGGTGCTGGACATCTCGAACGGTTTTTGGTCCATTCTGCTGCGGCGGGAGGACCAGTACAAGTTTGCCTTTACTTTCAAAGGGCAACAGTACACCTGGAACTGCTTACCACAGGGTTTTCACAACAGCCCCAGCATTTTCCATCAGTGCATGGCGGGGAGTTTGAAAGAGTTCAGCCAGCCCAACCAGATAGTGCAGTATGTGGACGACTTACTCCTGTTCACAGATACAAGGGAGCAGCACGGCCCACTGTTCGCCGAATTGTTGGAACTGTTAGAAAGGAAGGGTTTCAAAGTAAACCCAAAGAAAGCCCAGATCGGCCAGCAGGAAGTTAAATTCCTGGGTCTGGCCATCCGCGCTGGGGAAAGAGCCATAGATAAGGCCAGACGGGAATCTATACAAGATCTGCCGATTCCCAACACAGTAACGGGTGTAAGGTCCTTTTTGGGATTGACCGGGTACTGCAGAGATTTCATCGAGGACTATGCTGCCACAGCGGCCCCGCTACTTCGACTCTTACACAAGGGAGTCGAGTGGTCTTGGGACGAGGGGTGCCAGGCAGCATTCGAGAAGTTGAAAAGAGATCTGCAGACCGCGCCAGCCCTAGGGGCCATAGATGGGGGAGAGGAGTTCTTTCTGGAGGTAGCCGCTAGTGGGGACAGCCTGAGCGCAGTACTGCTCCAAGAGCGGCACGGCAAGCTAAGACCAGTAGTTTATTCCTCCAGGGTGCTCACGGATGTGGAGAGGAGTTTCTCCAATTGCGAACGGCATCTCCTGGCCACGCATTGGGCTGTGAACAGATCAGTGATCTTCACAGGGACCTCTCCCATTACGCTCCTCACCCATCACACCCCCACGAAGATGCTTCTGGACGGGAGGATTAAGGATGGGACCGTAAGCAGCGCTCGGATTGCGCGCTGGACCCTCCTCCTTTCCCAGATGGATCTCAAAGTTAAAGGCCTCTGCGCGCCAAGGCTCGCAGCCAATATGGCATATCCCGGGACAGCCCATCAATGTTCCGTAGAAGGGGTATGGGAAGTTAACATAGGTTTACGGGCCGGGATACATCCCACGGGCCGCGAGATCTACGTAGACGGTTCTAGCACTGTAGCTGACGGCAAGCGACTCACAGGGTGTGGAGTTTATGACCCTGCGGCAAACATTGCCCTGGCAATTAAGCTCCCCAGCACTATGAGCGCGCAGCAGGCTGAACTGTCCGCGGTGGCGTACGTGGTTACCCACCCCGAGATTTTCCCAACCCCATACACGATTTGCTCAGACAGCATGTTCACGTGCAATTCGTGTACAGAGTACCTCGCCATCTGGTCCCGACGCGGGTACACCTCCGCGGACGGGCGGCCTTTAACAGTTAAGCCCTTGCTGGAGAAGATCCTAGCAGCTGTGGGGGAGAAAGGAGAGGTGTTCATCCATAAGGTGAAGGCTCACTCCATTACAGAACCCCGCAGTCAGGGCAACCAGCAGGCAGATGCGCTAGCCAGGGAGGGTGCCCGCAACGGCATTCTCTGGGACCCATACGAACCCGGACCCGTGGCGGCGATCCAAGGCAGGGAGGGAATTCCCGGGAACACAGGGGTGACACCGCCCCCAGACCTAAAGACCGTCCAAACCCTGGATCCCGCCCTAAAAACAGTCCTAAAAGCCATCACAGAGGGCAAACAGGTAGAAGGTCCGTACAGTACGGCAGCCCTCACAGTCAAAGAAGGTATGCTGTTCCGAAAGGAGCAGTGGGTTGTGCCGCAGCAGCACCGAAGGGAATTCCTGCAATTGGCCCACGAGGGTCCAGGAGCGGGACACCCCGGACCTGAGGTCACCTGGCAACGGGTGGAGCAGGCGGGATGGTGGCCGGGACTTCGGGACGATGTCCGCGAGTTCTGCGCAAGCTGTCTTGTGTGTGCTGCTAACAACCCAGACCCCCACAAAAGGAAGGTGCCCATGGGGCACATCAGGAGGGTAGAGGGACCATGGCAGTCGATTCAGGTCGACTACATAGGGCCCCTGCCCGCCGCCCAGGGAGGCTATAAGTACTGCCTTGTCCTGGTAGATGTGTTCCCCAAATGGGTAGAAGCCTTCCCGTGCAGAACAGCTACGGCACTGGGTACTGCTAAGATCTTGATTCGGGAAGTGTTCTCACGGTGGGGACTCCCCCGTTTTGTAGAGTCCGACCAAGGGAGTCAGTTCACCGGTCAAGTAATGCAGAACGCCCTCAGGCTCTTGGGCATTGAGGGAAAGTGGCACGTAGCATACAATCCCCAGTCATCCGGGATTGTTGAGCGTATGAATCGGACCCTCAAGGAAAAGCTGAGGAAAGAGACAATGGGCTCGCCCCAGAAATGGGCGGAGGTCCTGCCTTTAGTCCTCATGGGGATCCGAGCCAGCCAGTCCAAAAGCACGGGGTATTCCCCGCACGAGTTAATGACTGGAAGGATCATGCGAACACCCACCCATGTGCTAGCCCCGGTGCTCACTGAGGGCCAGCTCCGAGAGGTGAAACGGGACAAATTCGCCCAAACCCTCTTGGAGCGCCTGAGACAGATTTATGGGCAGGCGGCTGGGAACATGGGAAGACAGCACCAGGGAAATAAACTGTTGTTGGAACCTCGGAAACAACAAGAGTGGGTAGTCGGGGACCAGGTCATGGTCCGAAACTACGCCAGGGTAGGGAGTTTTGAACCACTGTACATGGGGCCATACAGCATTGTAGACAAAGCCAGCCCCATGGTTTATGCAGTGAAGACGCCCCGACGTACCAAATGGTTTCACATCAACCAGTGTAAACTGTTTAAACCGGGTACACAAGGGCCACCAAAGGGGACCAGGTCTGAGAACAAAGATCCTCAGCCTGTAACAGAGTCACAGACCACACAGGCTGGAGCAGTAGCCTGCGTGAAGGGAGAGGCCATCCCATTGGAGTGGGAGGTCTCATCTTTTGAATGGGATTTAGGCAGGGGAGAGCCCGAACAGCTCAACCTCGCTTTAGACCCAATCACGGAGGAGGAAGAGTCAGAGGACGGCAGTCCCGCCCTCGACTCAAGCTTGGGGGAGGTAGGGAGTGGGGGTGGAGACTCGTTACCTGTAGGGACAGGTGAGGTGGAGTCGGAAGCCACAGATCCCGACCCCGGGGGGGCGGAGCCTGAGGGAGGGGAGCTGGAGCCGGCAGCTGTGGAGGAACCACAGGCTGTGCCGGTAACAGTCACGACCCCAGGTCCATCGGCCCCGGGAGCCCAACCCAAAGCAGCCCCTCGTAGGTCGGCTCGAGCGCCCCAGCCCAGAAAATTTTGGCCAGATTCTCCCCATCCTCCCCAACCACGGTTTAAAGCAGCCCCAGGAAGACATGATCCCCGTTCAGCAGCGACAGGCTGCGGGGGATCAAGGCCAAAGATCAATGCAGCCCCACCGCAGGGTGTGGCACACGACAGACCTCACAGGGATTCGGAAAGCTGCCCCACGGAGGGCGGCGCTGTACATAAGTTAAGATAGGTAATTATGGTCATAGTTTAAGGAATGTAAAGTATATGGTGTTAAGAGTACAATTTTGAAGTCTGCCCGGTATGTGTGTTTGTTAGGGAGCGGGGTCCAGGAACCCGCGCGTCCAATTAATTTAGGCCAGCACCTATCGGGAGCCCGGCTACATCATTTTGTTGGTTACAGAAACCTGGGATACGATGGAAAGGATTGTCGTCGCGTTCATGGCGATCGGGTGCGGGTGGGCCTACCGAGGCCGCACCAAGGATGTCATCATTTTCGGGTGCTCCGGGGGCACGGCCCCCATCGCAACGGATGGGACGGGGGAGCGAGAGGTAGAGGAAACCGCCACCTACTTCCACCAAGGGAGATGGCCAGGTTGGCTGGGAACGAATTCTACGGAATATTCCAGCAATTTCGGTTTTGCCTACCAAGAGACTTCATTAACGTGCCCTCGAGTGAGGATCCTAGCTCCCAGAGTCAGCGTCACCGTGGGAAAGAGGATTTGTCTGGTGTGCAATGGGAACGTACCACCAAGGCGATGGTGGTGGCTACGAAAGCTGGGAAAGGACATGAGAAACTCTACGGTCGAGTGGGAGCGACTGGGTAATAATACCCATCGGACTATTACGGGAACTCACGGACAATTACGTGTGTGTTGGGACAAATGGTGGGAACCGGATGAGGGAATATATGTCTGTATGTGGGGTTCGAGACGCGTCTGCCCCAAGGGCGTGTCCATCTTCTTCCAGAGGCAGTGGCAGGATGAAGGGAAGGGGGTGAGATGGGATGTTAGCACTCGAGCGTGCGGAGCCCCATACTCCCCTATTCCGGTGAACGCCACTGAACTCATCACCCGCCCACGCAAGCCCCTGCCCACACCTCCGGTAGCACTAGCCCAGAAAGGAGGGTGCCCAACCACCACCAAGGGACCCGGGAACGGTTTAGTATTGGTACCCACCGGTCAGGTGCTGTACCAAGGGGTACACTACGCGGTGGCCTCAGTGATTTTAAATCTCACTGAGGTAAGATTGCCGGAGTGGTGTCCCAAAGAAACGGAACAATTATACCAGGTCCTGTTAACCAGTATGTTTAGACAATTTTACGAATTTGACTTTGCCGACATCGACAGAGACAAATTATACACCACACCGCCAGAAGTTTCGGATCGAGTCGGGAGGCAAAGAAGGGGTACTGTAAATGACATATTCACTGCTTTTAATACCGGGACATCTGTTGTCAACGCTCTAGATAACGTGGAGCTGCAGACACAGATCAACGGTTTAAAAGCCCAGTTAAGGAACATATTGACAGATGAAAACAAGGTCGTGGGTTCTGAGTTGCATGAGGACCAGGCCATGACACTACACTTTAAGGACATAATTGCTGAGCTGGAGAAATGCGCGAGAACGGTAAATGCACTCATTAAGGAGGATCGGAATGCGTCCGATCAAGCTGCGCAAAACGAGGCCTGTGTGCTGTACGGGGCGTGGTTATTGGGCGAGGGCCGCAATAATCTTGAGGATTTAAAACAGGGTTTGGTCCCGTCCTGGATCAGCAACAAGCACTTGCAAGCGCTCCACCCTTTTGAGAATGCATTAAGCCCGTGCCAGCTCAGACTAGCCGCAAAAGCATACCCAGTTCCAGTGGACTGCGGACATTCGAATCACACTATTATGGGAATAGTAGTAAGAATGCCGGTGTTGGGTCCCGCAGCAAAGCCCGCCCCGGTATACAGAGTAGAGAACATTGGAGTCATTCAGGGGGGCGCACACATTCGTTACGCAGTGGTCCCGCCTTACGTCATCAGATGGGAGCGTACGATGACAGGCACCGACCTCTCGGGATGTCGGAGCCGGGGAGCACACATCATCCTGTGTCCCCAGCACTTGAATGCCTTTTTGAAACCACAGTGCGGGTTCAGAACCGCTAGCGCGAAGCCGGTGAATTGCACCATGGAGGCAATGGCAGAGGACCATGTGCCCCCACAGGTAGCATATATCGGGGGTGGGACATACTGCGTCACCACTGCAGCGCCTCAGTACCGATATGGACAACACGAGTGGTGTTCGGTCGGTGATAGCAGTTTCTGTTTCAAACCCAGGGCCGAGGTTCAAGTGGCACAACAACGAATTGTTCCCATTCCTGCGCCCTCCACCGTACACATCACTATCAAAGAGAATTTCACAGACTTACAACGATTTGTCGCGCATTTTGGTTATGTCATTCCCCCTCTTCCCGAACACCTCACCAAGGTTTTAAAAGCCGTTATAGTTTCGCAGAAACATTTCTATACACTGGAGCAGAAGACTTTAGAGATAGGAAAAGACATATTGGACATAACCATCCCACCATGGTGGGACTTGTTCACCAACATAGAGGTCCCCGCCTGGATTAGAATAGCATCCCATATCCTAGTAGTATGTCAGGTTTTGATTGTGATATTTTTGCTCTTCGTGCATTGCAAAAGAGGCAAACGCCTCCAGAGGCACGAGAACACAGGAGAATGGAGAGAACGCTATGTGCGGATGGGGGAAGCAGATACCCCACTCTAAGCTGCTAGTATAAGATTAAGCGTCCCTCCATTTAAAATTTTTTTTTTTTTTTGATTGTTTTGGGTTATAAGGAAATAAGTATTGTTATGTTATTAGTTGTTATTAAGTTTTTTTGGATTAATAAAAGATGCATGCAGATGGCGCAAAAGGGTATCAACCCCTGCCCATCTGACAGGTGAAGGTGTTATAGTTTAAGTTTTGCTGTCTATGATTCCAAATGTGCATGAGGTAATTTTCATTTTCTCCGGAAATGGGAACTGCATGTGTCGTGAGGGGCATAGATAGTTAAGTGCCAGGAATGTTTGGATGTGGAGAATCAGGGAAAATTTGCTCATCAAGGATTATTGATACTTTAAGCAAGCTATCAGTATCACAGGGGGGCCTGTAAGATTCGCAATTTTCAGCAAAAATCACGCAAGAAAACTGGATAAAATAAGACTGTTTATTGACCAAAGTAAGCTTGCACAGAAAAACCTTTGATAAAAGGGCATACAAAATGGCCGCCAGGCCCCGTGATCAGTTTATGAACCATTTTATTTCTGTTACTGCAAGCCAGACAGGCTTGTGGATTGAAGACAGTGAGCCCACGAAAGCCAGTCTCTGGGAACCGAAACTCAGAGCAACAGCATACATATTCAATGGATTATAAGTACAGGATGGGGCCCATCAAGATATGGGCGGACAATGTAAAAACACTTATACCCATTTATCGTACAAAGGAAAAACCGTTTAGCAGCCATCAAGGAAAATGTCCGGACCGATCAATATGCGAACCGAGCCACGGTGACAATGCAAAAGACATTGAAAGACATTATCGGCCAGGAAGGCCAGTTTAAGTTATCACCGGCTCCGTTACAAGACAAAGCGCCCCTGCAGAGATTTCTGCCCGCCAAAATTAACACAAAGACAGGACTATGATTTGGCGGGAGATAAGACTGTCCCAAAAGAGTATAACTATGGATTGAAAGTCCATCTAAGTTGCTTCGGACTCCGGGTTACTTGAACAACTTCTTCTTCACTGCCACGGCTTCTTGTTGGGCGACTTCAGGCTTCCATTTCTTCAAGAACTTTCTTCTACGAGGAACGAACGAAGGGCGGACGGTGCCCGGATCGGCGCCTCTTCCACTTCGGCAGATCGATGAAAACGTTATCGTCTTTTTAAAGACGGACGGTTTCGGTAAAAGGACAACGTGGTCGGTGTTCAGCCAAACAAGGCTCGGCCACGACGAGAAGACGACGAGGGTGGCCCGGGTACTGGGGTCGGGAGATCATCGACGACCCAGGCCGACGGAGAAGAAACCCTCTGGAGGACTGGCGATCTAGGCCACAAGATTCTCCCAAGTGCATAGCCTGCATCTGGGTCTGCTCCATGAACCCAAATCGACCTAGTGGATCTCAACCTTAACGAGCGCTCATCGAGGCTGGGTCTACCCCACCGCCTTGAGGGAGGAGAGAATATCGACTGCGCCAGAAGTTTCCAAATCCACGTGACGACGGAAAGCGGTGCCAAAAAGGCTGCGAACCCCCCCCTTTCTCGCGATTTCGAGAGTGGTGAGCATGATCCCAAGTTCCCCAGGTCGAAACTTAGTTTAGGTATAGGGGAGGGAGTTAAGGGAAATCGTAATGTGTTTCCCCTTTTACGATGTGCCGTGTGTTCCCCATTTCCATAGAGTCAAGTTCATAAATTTGTGCATGATTGTAGTAACTTTAATCTGTGCCTATGACATGTATTTTGTAATGCTTCAAACTGTTTAAAATAAAAGCATCCATTTCGTGCTATTCAACCTGGTCTATTGAGTTCTTTCTCTGCACTATTGTTCTCTGCACCTAAGTCCAAGGTCTAGAACCGTAGGGGGAGTGGGTCGAACCACTCAAGGGTAATTATTGCACGAAGCCTGGCAGGAGACCAGAAAGAGCAAGAGAAACCCCCTACAAAGGTGGTGGATGGGGTGCCAATCAAGCGGGCTGCTTTGTCCTGGATGGTGTCGAGCTTCTTGAGTGTTGTTGAAGCTGCACTCATCCAGGCAAATGGAGAGTATTCCATCACACTCCTGACTTGTGCCTTGTAGATGGTGGAAAGGCTTTGGGGAGTCAGGAGGTGAGACACTCGCCACAGAATACCCAGCCTCTGACCTGCTCTTGTTGCCACAGTATTTATGTGTCTGGTCCAGTTAAGTTTCTGGTCAATGGTGACCCCCAGAATGTTGATGGTGGGGGATTCGGCGATGGTAATGCCATTGAATGTCAAGGGGAGGTGGTTAGACTCTAGCTTGTTGGAGATATTCATTGCCTGGCACTTCTGTGGCACGAATGTTACCTGCCACTTATCAGCCCAAGCCTGAACGTCGCCCAGGTCTTGTTGCATGCGGGCACGGACTGCTTCATTATCTGAGGAGTTGCGAATGGAACTGAACACTGTGCAGTCATCAGCGAACATCCCCACTTCTGTCCTTATGATGGAGGGAAGGTCATTGATGAAGCAGCTGAAGATGGTTGGGCCTAGGACACGGCGCTCATCATAGCAACTGCATGGAGTTTAGATGTTTCCATATTCCGGCTGTCCCAAAGGTCAAGGGTGCTCAGAAATGCTGCTTCCCAGCCCTGCCCCCGCCTCCCCTCTAAATTGTCATCGGTGTAAAAGTCGACAGGCAATATCCTGACCGGTTGTGTTAAATGGCTTGACTCCTACTGCCAGCTTTGCAACCTGCAGCCATGTAGAGTGTTCTCCTATTTGGGTGACCCTGGAGCCTCGGTTCTCTGGACAGTGTTCTATGTTCTTCACCACATCGCATCATAGAATGGTTACAGCACAGAAGGAGGCCATTCGGCCCGTCGAGCCCGTGCCAGCTCTCTGCAAGAGCACTTCAGCTACTCCCACTCCCCCGCCCTTTCCCCGTAGCCCTGCAGTAATTTTTTCCTTCAGGTACTTATCCAATTCCCTTTTGAAAGCCGTGATTGAATCTGCCTCCACCACCCTGTCAGGCAGTGCATTCCAGATCCTGACCACTCGCTGCCTAAAAAAGTTTTCCCTCATGTCGCCTTTGGTTCTTCTGCCAATCACCTTAAATCTGTGTCCTCTGGTTCTCGACCCTTCCGCCAACGGGAACAGTTTCTCTATCTACTCTGTCCAGACCCCTCATGATTTTGAACACCTGTCAACCAATCAAATCTCCTCTTAACCTTCTCTGCTCCAAGAAGAACAACCCCAGCTTCTCCAGTCTATCCACGTAACTGAAGTCCCTCATCTCTGGAACCATTCTAGTAAATCTCCTCTGCACCCTCTCTAGGGCCTCCACATCCTTCCTAAAGTGCGGTGCCCAGAATTGGACACAATACTCCAGTTGAGGCCGAACCAGTGTTTTATAAGTGGGCTGGATTTTATCAGTGGGGAGCTTTTGAAGGCGGGACTCCCACTTTTTGGGTTGTAGTCCCGCCTCCATCGATTTGTGGCCAACCCACGCTATTTTCCCTTGATTGACCTTGTCCAGCGGGCTCAGCAGGCCAATTAAGGGACACCGGGTTACTGGTGACGTCAGTGATTGACATTTCATCTGTCAAGAGCCTTTGACAGATGAAAAATCAGCGTTTGACAGCTCTGTGAAGCTTCAAACACTGACAATCTGTCTTCTAACTTGAGTCCTTCTACTGAGACTCAGTTAGAGATCTCTCCAGACCAGAAAGCAGAGGCTGCAGCTTTTGACAGTTCAGCGGCCATTCTGCTTTCTGTGCCGGTGAGCTGAGGGACTCCCGAGACCTGAAGGAAGGAAGCCTGCAGGAGAAAGTAAAGGAAAGTAAAACTTATTAAAACACTTTACACTTACCTCACACGCTTACCTCTGCACACATGCACCCATCACTCACCGGCACAACGGACATCTCGACCCCTCCAACCCCTGCAGACCGACGGTCCACCTCACTAACTTGGCGTGGTTCGGAGCCGTCGGGAATCTCACACTTCAGGGCTAAAAATAGGGATTAGGCAAAAAACTGCTTGTTAACTACCTGTTGGCACTAATTGGCACTAATCCCCTTCCCGCCTCGGGGAAGCGGCTCCCAGCACAGGTCGGATACCTGCCTCCTGGGACATTGGCACGGAGACGGGTTGGGGGCGGGATGGGTTCCTGCCCCCCGATTCTGCAAGTTTCCCACCACTCCCGCCTCCAATCCCGCCTCCACGGGGCTTGGAAATTCGAGCCCTCTGCCTCTATTTATGAAGCCCAGGATCCCGTGGGCCTTTTTAACCACTTTCTCAACCTGCCCTGACACCTTCAATGATTTGTACACACATACCCCCAGGTCTCTCTGTTCATGCACCCACTTTAGGATTGTACCCTTTAGTTTATATTGCCTCTTCTCGTTCTTCCTACCAAAATGTATCACTTCGCACTTTTCTGCATTAAGTTTCATCTGCCACGTGTCCGCCCATTCCACCAGCCTGTCTGTGTCCTCCTGAAGTCTATCACTCTCCTCCTCACTGTTCACGATACTTCCGAGCTTTGTGCCAGCTGCAAGTTTTGAAATTGTGCCCTGTACACCCAAGTCCGAGGCCCTTTGATTTTAATTCTCCGCCCCACTGCCACTCTGACCTCTCTGTCCTTGACTTCCTACACTGTTCCAATAAAGCCCAAGGAACAGCACCTCATCTTTCGATTAAGCACTTTACAGTCTTCCGGACTCAACATCGAGTTCAACATTTTCAGGCCATAACCTCTGCCCCCATTTATTTCGGACAGCGACAGTTGGCGATTCTGCCCTCCCCATTTACACCTCCTCTAGACCCATCTTTGGATTCTCTACTTGGCCCATTGCATCTCCTTTCGCCTCGCACCATCATCCCTTTTGTCATTTAATCTCTCCTGCCTTCCACCCTATCACAGACCTTCCCTTTGGTTTACAGCAAGCAGTTAGGAAGGCAAATGATATGTTGGGATTTGAGTACCGGAGTAAGGATGTCTTACTACAGTTGTACAGGACCTTGGTGAGACCACACCTGGAGTACTGTGTGCAGTTCTGGTCTCCTTACCTAAGAAAGGATATACTTGCCATAGAGGGAGTGCAGCGAAGGTTCACCAGACTGGTTCCTGGGATGGCAGGACTGTCGTATGAGGAGAGATTGGGTCGACTAGGCCTGTATTCACTAGTGTTTAGAAGAATGAGAGGGGATCTCATTGAAACGTATAAAATTCTGACAGGGCTAGACAGACTGGATGCAGGGAGGATGTTTCCCCTGGCTGGGGAGGTCTAGAACGAGGGGTCACAGTCTCAGGATACGGGGTAGGACATTTAGGACTAAGATGAGGAAAAATGTCTTCACTCAGAGGGTGATGAATCTGTGGAATTCTCCACCACCGAAGGCTGTGGAGGCCAAGTCACTGAATATATTTAAGAAGGAGATAGATAGATTTCTAGACACAAAAGGCATCAAGGGGTATGGGGAGAGAACGGGAATATGGTATTGAGATAGAGGATCAGCCATGATCAGATTGAATGGCGGAGCAGGCTCGAAGGGCCAAATGGCCGACTCCTGCTCCTATTTCTCTATGTTCTATGTTCTCTCCTCCCCTCCCCTCTCTTCCTGTCTCTGCACTTGCTTAAAAACCTGTAACTTGTTCCAGTTCTGGCGATAGGTAATCGAGCTGAAACCCTTAACTCCGGCTCCCTCTCCGCAGGTGCTGCCTGACCCGCGGAGCGTTTCCAGCACTTTATCGTTCTTTCCCTCTGACGTGCACAGACCACCCAGTTTGTACCGGTGCAGAAGCCCTGATGGAAACGTCACGGGAACGGCTGGGCTGTGAAGCCGCGGCTCTGACTGGAAGTACAGCCACAGGGCTGCAAAAAGGGAACACGAACAGCCCTTCATTGTGATTGCCACATCGAATCGGAGCTGTTAGCACGAGTCAGGTGCCAAAGCCTGCATCATCTTCGCAAGCAACCCTTTGCTCTGAAGTGTCACTTGCTCCAGTTTCACTGGGAAACCAAGACGGTTTCTTCACTTTGACATGGCTTTAGTCGTGTGGATTTCATCTGCATGTATCGCTGTTCTTTCTGGTAAGTTTCAAAGCTTGCAATATGGTTTTGTGTTTGTGGTACTTTAAAAAAAAATGCTTCTAAAGTCCTTACATCCTGTTGGTCAATATGGTTTCCTATACTGTAAAGAAAGAAAGACTTGCATTTCTATAGCGCCTTTCACGACCACCGGACGTCCCAAAGCGCTTTACAGCCAATGAAGTACTTTAGGAGTGGAGTCACTGTTGTAATGTGGGAAACGTGGCAGCCAATTTGCGCACAGCAAGCTCCCACAAACAGCAATGTGAATATGACCAGATCATCTGATTTTGATTTCTTGGTTGAGGGAGAAATGTGGGCCCCAGGTCACTGGGTAGAACTCCCCTGCTCTTCTTCAAATAAGTGCCAGTGGGATCTTTTTACGTCCACCTAACAAAGCAGACAGGGCCTCGATTTAATGTCTCATCCGAAAGACGGCACCTCCGACAGTGCGGCGGTCCCTCAATAATGACCCTCCGACAGTGCAGTGCTCCCTCAGTACTGCCCCTCTGACAGTGCGGCGCTCTCCCAGTATTGCACCTCCGACAGCGCAACGCTCCCTCAGTACTGCCCCTCTGACGGTGCGGCGCTCCCTCAGTACTGCCCCTCCGACAGCGCCGCACTCCCTCAGTACTGCCCCTCCGGCAGTGCGGCGCTCTCCCAGTACTGCACCTCCGACAGTGCAGTGCTCCCTCAGTACTGCCCCTCTAACAGTGCGGCGCTCCCTCAGTACTGCCCCTCCGACTGTGCGGCGCTCCCTCAGTACTGCCCCTCCGACAGTGCGGCGCTCTCCCAGTATTGCACCTCCGATAGCGCAACGCTCCCTCAGTACTGCCCCTCTGACGGTGCGGCGCTCCCTCAGTACTGCCCCTCCGACAGCGCGGCGCTCCCTCAGTATTGCCCCTCTGACAGTGCGGCGCTCTCCCAATACTGCACCTCCGACAGTGCAGTGCTCCCTCAGTACTGCCCCTCTGACAGTGCGGCGCTCCCTCAGTACTGCCCCTCCAACGGTGCAGCGCTCCCTCAGTACTGCCCCTCCGACAGTGCGGCGCTCCCTCAGTACTGCCCCACCGACAGTGCGGCGCTCTCCCAGTACTGCACCTCCGACAGTGCGGCGCTCCCTCTGCACTGCCCCTCCGACAGTGCGGTGCTCTCCCAGTACTGCACCTCCGACAGTTAAGCACTCCCTCAGTACTGCCCCTATGACAAAGCGGCGCTCCCTCAGTACCGCCCCTCCGACAGTGCGGCGCTCCCTCAGTACCGTCCCTCTGACAGTGCGGCGCTCCCTCAGTACCGCCCCTCTGACAGTGCAGCGCTCCCTCAGTACTGCCCCTCCGACAGTGCGGCGCTCCCTCAGTACTGCCCCTCCGACATTGCGGTGCTCGCTCAGTACAGCCCCTCAAAAGTGCGGCGCTCCCTCAGTACTGCCCGTCCGACAGTGCAGTACTCCCTCAGTACTGCCCCTGTGACGGTGCGGCGCTCCTTCAGAACTGCCCCTCCGGCAGCGCGGCGCTCCCTCAGTACTGCACCTCCGACAGTGCAGTGCTCCCTCAGTACTGCCCCTCTGACAGTGCGGTGCTCCCTCAGTACTGCCCCTCCAACAGTGCGGCGCTCTCCCAGTACTGCACCTCCGACAGTGCGGCGCTCCCTCTGCACTGCCCCTCCGACAGTGCGGCGCTCTCCCAGTACTGCACCTCCGACAGTTAAGCACTCCCTCAGTACTGCCTCTATGACGAAGCGGCGCTCCCTCAGTACCGCCCCACCGACAGTGCGGCGCTCCCTCTGTACCGTCCCTCTGACAGTGCGGCGCTCCCTCAGTACCGCCCCTCTGACAGTGCAGCGCTCCCTCAGTACTGCCCCTCCGACAGTGCGGTGCTCCCTCAGTACCGCCCCTCCGACATTGCAGTGCTCGCTCAGTATAGCCCCTCCAACAGTGCGGCGCTCCCTCAGTACTGCCCGTCCGACAGTGCGGCGCTCCCACAGTAATGCCCCTCCGAAAGTCAATATTTCAAAGTTAACTCTGTTTCTCTCTGCACAGATGCTGCCTGACCTGCTGAGTATTTCCAGCATCCACAGTATTTTGATTTGTATTAGGTGAATTATTTTCGTAGATACTGCTTGGTGAGAAAGAGGAAATCGCTTCTAATATATTTTTTTCATTTTATTTTCGGTCTTTGCTCACCCCCATTGGCTGGGGGATGGGCAATATAATATGTAGAACTCACAATTGTGAGCAAACACTGTAACAAATATTTTCTTTTTCGTTCCTGGGATGTGGGTGTCACTGGCAAGGCCGGCATTTATTGCCCATCCCTAATTGCCCCTTGAGAATGTGGTGGTGAGCCACCCTCTTGAACCGCTGCAGTCCGTGTGGTGAAGGTACTTCCGCAGGGCTGTCTCTGTCATAGAGGGTTGTTGCAGGGTGAGTTCATCTCAGAGGGGCAGTTAAGAGTCAACCACATTGCTGTGGGACTGGAGTCACATATAGGCCAGACAGGGAAGGACGGCAGATTTCCTTCCCTAAAGGACAGTAGTGAACCAGATGGGTTTCTACAACAATCCAATACTTTCATGGTCACCATTACTGATACTAGCTTTTTATTCCAGATTTATTTAATTAATTGAATTGAAATTCCCAGCTGCTGTGGTGGGATTTAGAATTCACATTCTCCAGATCATTAGATCCAGACTAGTCTAGTGAAATTACCACTATGCTACCATTCCCAGCCAGGTTATTCAGCGGTGATGTCAGGAAGCACTTCTTCACACAAAGGGTAGTGGGAATCTGGAATACCAATAAACATGGGAAGGGGAGTTAGGTGGGAAAGAAAGCTGTGAGGAGGACACAAAGAGGCTGCAGAGAGATATAGACAGATTGACTGAGTGGGCAAGAACATGGCCGTTATTATTTACATGGAGGGAGACTACAACATGCTGCGGTACAAAGGGATCTGGGGATCCTAGTACATGAAACACAAAAAGTTAGCATGCAGGTACAGCAAGTAATTAGGAAGGCTAATGGAATGTTGGCCTTTATTGCAAGGGGGATGGAGTATAAAAGTAGGGAAGTCTTGATGCAACTGTACAGGGCGCTGGTGAGACCACACCTGGAGTACTGTGTACAGTTGTGGTCTCCATATTTAAGGAAGGATATAGCTGCATTGGAGGCAGTTCAGAGAATGTTCACGAGGTTGATTCCAGAGATGAGGGGGTTGATTTATGACAAAAGGTTGAGCAGGTTGGGCCTATACTCATTGGAGTTTAGAAGAATGAGAGGTGATCTTATTGAAACATATAAGATTCTGAGGGGGATTGAGAGGGTGGATGCTGAGAGGATGTTTCCCCTCGTGGGGGAATCTAGAACTAGGGGCATAGTTTCAGAATAAGGGGTCGGCCATTGAGGACAGAGATGAGGAGGAATTTCTTCTCTCAGAGGGTCGTGAATCTTTGGAATTCTCTAATCCAGAGAGCTGTGGAGGCGGAGTCACTGAATATATTCAAGGCGGATTTTGACAGACATTTGAACTACAAGGGGGTCAAGGGTTATGGGGAGAGAGCGGGAAAGTGGAGTTGAGGCGAAGATTAGATCAGCCATGATCTCATTGAATGGCGGAGCAGGCTCGAGGGGCCGATTGGCCGACTCCTGCTCCTGTTTCTTATGTTCTTATGAATACAATGTGGGGAAGTGTGAAGTTATCCACTTTGGTAGGGAGAACAAAAACGCAGAATATTTTTTGAATGGTGAGAGGCTGGGAAATGTTATTGTTCAGAGGGACCTGGGTATCCGTGTACATGAATCACTGAGAGTTAGCATGCAGGTACAGCAAGCAATTAGCAAAGCAAATGGTATGTTAGCTTAAGTTACAAAGGGATTTTTGTATAAGAGTAAAGAAGACTTACTATAATTAGACAGGGCATTGGTGAGACCACACCCGCAGTATTGTGCACAGTTCTGGTCTCCTTACCTAAGGAAGGATATACTTGTCATAGAGGGAGTGCAATGAAGGTTCACCACATTGATTCCTGGGATGAGGGGGATTGTCCTATGAGGAGAGATTGAGTAGACTAGGCCTATATTCCTTAGAGTTTAGAAGAATGAAAAGTGATCTGATTGAAACATATAAATTCTTAAGGGGCTTGACAAGGTAGATGCTGGGAAAATGTTTCCCCTGGCTGGGGGAGTCTAGAACCAAGGGTCACAATCTCAATAAGGGGTCGGCCATTTAGGACTGAGATGAGGAGAAATTTCTTCACTCAGAGGGCTGTGAATCTTTGGAATTCTCTACCCCAGAGGGCTGTGGAGGCTCAGTCAATAGATTTTTGGGAATGAAGCGAATTAAGGGATATGGGGATAGTGCAGATGAGGTAGAAGATCAGCCATGATCTTATTGAATGGCGGAGCAGGCTCGAGGGGCCATATGGTCTACTCCTGCTCCCATGCTCTTATCATCCTCTGCTCTCCAGCCTGTTCCCTGCTGTTAATTGTCATTGCATTAGGTCTCTTGTGAAATTGCACTCTGAGTAGAAGCAAAACCAAAAGGCTGTAAACAAGATGCATTAATGGATTTCAGTAAGGCTTTCGATAAAGTCCCGCATAGGAGACTGGTCAAGAAGGTAAGAGCCCATGGGATCCAGGGTGCCTTGGCACATTGGATCCAAAACTGGCTTAGTGGCAGAAGGCAGAGGGTGATGGTCGAAGGTTGTTTTTGTGAATGGAAGCCTGTGTCCGGTGGGGTACCGCAGGGATCGGTGCTGGGTCCCTTGCTGTTTGTGGTCTACATTAATGATTTGGATGTGAATGTAAAAGGTATGATCAGTAAGTTCGCAGATGACACAAAAATTGGTGGAGTGGTAAATAGCGAGGAGGGTAGCCTCAGTCTGCAGGACGATATAGATGGGTTGGTCAGATGGGCGGAACAGTGGCAAATGGAATTTAGCCCTGAAAAGTGTGAGGTGATGCATTTTGGAGGGACTAACAAGGCAAGGGAATACACAATGAATGGTAAGACCCTAGGAAAGACAGAGGATCAGAGGGACCTTGGTGTGCATGTACATAGATCCCTGAAGGCAGCAGAACAGGTGGATAAGGTGGTTAAAAAGGCATATGGGATACTTGCCTTCATTAGCCGAGGCATAGAATATAAGAGCAGGGAGGTTATGATGGAGCTGTACTAAACGCTGGTTAGGCCACAGCTGGAATACTGTGTGCAGTTCTGGTCGCCACACTATAGAAAGGATGTGATTGCTTTGGAGAGGGTGCAGAGGAGATTCACCAGGATGTTACCTGGGCTGGAGCACTTCAGCTATGAAGAAAGACTGGACAGGCTGGGGTTGTTTTCCTTGGAGCAGGGAAGGCTGAGGGGGGACCTGATTGAGGTGTACAAAATTATGAGGGGCATAGATAGGGTAGATAGAAAGGAGCTTTTTCCCTTAGTAGAGGGGTCAATAACAAGGGGGTATAGATTCAAGGTAAGGGGCAGGAGGTTTAGAGGGGATTTGAGGAAAAACTATTTCACCCAGAGGGAGGTTGGAATCTGGAACTCACTGCCTGAAAGGGTGGCAGAGGCAGGAACCCTCACAGCATTCAAGAAGCATTTGGATGAGCCGTGTAGACACCCGTAGGGACATCGGAAGTGCTGGTTTCAGGCACGCCAAGCGCATGCGCTGAAAACCGGCATTTCCGATCGGTCAAGAATGCTCGTCTGTCTTTCAATTATCTATCCATGATCTATCTCTCTATCTATCAATCTATTTATCTATTTATCTGTCAATCTATCAATCTTTCTATTATCTATCTATCTGTCTGTCGATCTATCTCTCGATCTATCTATCTGTCTCTGTATCTAGCTACCTATCTATCTCTGTCTATCTAGCAATCTATCTATCTATATATTGGCCCAGAAATTAGGGTCGGGGGCTTGCCGCGTGTGCAAGCCCCCGATGTGCACTTACCTAGCGCGCCGGCCGTTGTGCTCTCGGGTCGCGTGGAATTCCGTTTTTCTGAGGATTACTCCCGGGCAGCGTCTGACGTCACGCCGCCCAGGAGTGCAGCCAGCGCGAAGCCTCGAGCGCAGAGTGTAAGTGAGACACGCCCCATGAGGCCGCATTAGCATAGGATATGCCCCCAATCTTTCTCAGCAGCATTGTAAGTAGGTTCTTTGTATTTTTATGAATGTTTTGGTAACTTTTTTAAACTTTTAAATACTTTTACATAATTTTGAAGAATCTGAAGTAGTTTTAAACAGAATTTAAGCAATTTAAAGAGTTTTAAAAGCCCTGAAAGCATTTATTTCATTCAATTTATTTAATTAGCAACATGAAATGGCTGGAATGAGCACACGTCACATCATTAAAATAACTCAAAATTTCACTGACGATGACCTCAGCAATCTCCTCAATGAGGTGCAGGCGCAGCGCCTGCGCATCATTGGGAATGAGAAGTCCAGGGCGCCGCGAAAAGGACAGATGATAGCTTGGTCTTTCAAGTGGCAGCATAGGGCTCCAGTCACGGGGAGGGAAAAGGCGCAGGAAACGTTAGGGTGTCACCTTTTGCACGGAGTGGGCCTTTGGCGTAGCGGTAAGCATCCCCGCCGCTGGGCCAGAAGGAGGAGGGTTTCGAACCCCGCTCCAGACAGTCCCGGCAAGTGGAGTCGGAGCTCCGACTCTAAATTCTGGGTTGACATCCAGCGGAATACTTGCGTCCGTGGGTGTGGGTGGCCCCCCCTCGTATGGGTTGTGGCAGCCCGTAAAACCCTCCCGCCATAGGACAAACCACCCTAATGGCTGGTATGAAGATGGTTATGGTCACGGAAGGAGCGTTAACGTGGCCAGAAATCCTTCCACCACTTCATACAGTTCCCCAAAGGGAACAGTGCGAAGAAACGTACGATGATGACCTTTTGCGCAATGCACCTCCTTGGGCCCTCAGTCACAGATGCGAGGGGGCAAATTGTTAAATTTTTCATTTTATTGACATGTTAAATGTTGTCTTTGCTTTTTTCATTGAAATGTATATTTGTGACTGAAAGGATATGTAACCTTTTCGTTTAAACGGTACAGCATGTAGTCACTTTGAAAAAAAATTCAACTTTTATTGGAGCAAAATTATTTTTACAACTGTTTGAAAATTAGAAAATAGCTAGTTTCCACCTTGAATGTCTTTATTGCACTAAGAAACCAGAAAAAGTCACGTTAAACTGTTTACAAATTTCTTTCTGAACTATTCATGTTTACAAATGTTTGAAAAGTTGAAAGCAGCTAGTTAACATTTAAAAGTTATAAACTATCTACATCAAAACTGAACTCGAAAACTGTTTGATGCTGCAATAAAAGTTCACTGCTTCACTTTAAATTGTGTCTGCTCCTTTCTTTGCCTTGTGGGGGGAGGGGGAGGTACAAGGCGACACTACCTCGTGAAGGTGTTGGCTACTAGCAGTTCCCGAGCAGCCTTACTTTCGGAAGCACTTGGCTCCTCCCCATGAGGCCTGGCCACAGGCACATTGGCATTGCTTAATTTCTCCATTTCAGCAGGGAGCTCTTCTGCAGTGTTAAGGGTCAGTCCTTCCTGCAGGGCAAAGTTATGCAAAGCACAACAGGCCATCACAATCCTTGTCACTTTCTGGTGAGAATACTGCAAGGTCCCCCCTGACCTATCCAGGCACCGGAAACGTGATTTCAGAACTCCGATTGTCCTCTCATCACTTGACTTGTGGACATGTGTGCCTGGTTGTATCTATCCTGAGCCTCATTATTGGTCTTGCAGTAGGGAGTCATCAGCCACGGTCTTAGCGGGTAGCCGTTGTCGCCCAATATCCATGCGGATCCTTGAGGCAATTTGCAGAGGGCAGCATATAAGTTAGAGTTACGGAGGATGAAGGAGTCATGATTACTTCCCCGGTGCGCTGCATTCACGTTTAGGATCCTGAGGTGCGCATCACATACTATCATAACATTCAATGAATGATAGCCCTTCCTGTTTATGTATGTCACAGGTGCATCCAGTGGTGCCTTCAATGCAATATGGGTTCCATCGACGGCCCCAATCACTTTGAGGAATCCAGCAATGCGATGAAATGCAAGGGCCATCTCCTTTTGATGTCGAGTGGACAAGTCATACTTAATGAACTCTGAAAACCTACGTGTGATGAAATATGCCATTCATCAGGCACTGTATTCTCTCTGTTTAGTTTAGTTTAGTTTCAGTTTCATTTCCTTACCTGTATTGTATTGTGTGTAGGGCTCCGCCCATACCTGGCCCCTACTTAAGCAGGCCCAGCGTGTCTCACATCCAGTACAGCAAATCTCTGGATGAGAGACACTTCTCCAATGTGTATTACTTTCTGAGTTAATAAAAGCCTTGCTTTGCTCCGTTAACGTTGAGTCTCGGATTCATTGAGGCACATCACTACGCAGAATGGCTTCTGTGACCTGGTGAATGCAGACCCTCGCAGCATTCTTAGAGATGCTGCTTATGTCACCGGTGCCTGCTTGAAATGACCCACTTGCAAAGAAGTTCAATGCTGTGGTTACCTTCATGTTCACTGACAAGGCAGTGCGGGTCTTTGAGTGTGGTTGAAGGTCCTCCTTCAACATGTCACACAGTCGGCCGATTGCCCCTTTACTGAAGCGCAGCCTCCTCACACACAACTCCTCCGACAGCATCTCAAATGATCGCCTCTCCCTGTACACTCTGTGGGGTGGGTAGTTGTTCCTTCTGATCAGGAGACGGTTATGGTTCCTCACTCTTCTACGTTGTTCCCTGGCGTTCCGAATTCTTTGAAGCAAAACCACACAGAGCATCAGGGCAACATTTCTATAAGAGGGCATGTTTCTCGCTCACAGGACTCCTCTTTACGCAGATGTACTTGTAAGGAAAAAATGGAAATAGTTGTTAAAGTTATTTTAATAAACTGAGTGGCTAGAAAATCACCTCGGCCTATGGCAGGAAACATGCTTTAACGGCTTGGGAACACGTCTTACCCGCCTGATGAATCTCACAGGCCGAGATGATTTTCCAATAACTAACATTTTCTGAAAGTCATAATTACATACATATACATTCATCCACATACTGAAAGGAATATATACAGACATACATACATACTTACTTAAAAGATATATTACTGATGAAAAGTTTATTTTTTAAACATTTTATTCATTTTTAAACAGTCATTTTCACATTTAATAAACAAATCAAATTCAATTAGGCCTTGCACACAGCTAGAGTTGATCCTTATACCTACACTACTCAAAATCCGTTTAAAAAAAAAAATAAAGTTGGAAACTTACCTCAGACTTTCTTACGATAAATTCCCTCCCTTTCACAACTAAAAATGTGCCGTTTAGAAGCACCACTGCTGAAAGAATTCTTCCTCCTTAGCATTACGGAGCTTCTGCGCGGCTTGACTCCTCCTTTTTAAATGTGTAAATGGTGGGGACTTACCCTCACTCCACCAATTCTTAAAAATGCCAAATTTCAATGCACACGCGCTGCCTGAAACGTCGCACGCGTTCCACCTCTTAACCCCTGCTTTCAGGGGACCGGAAGTGCCGTTTCCCGCGCATGCGCTTAGCATGCAAGAAACCGGCACTTCCATCGGGTCCACGCGTGGGTACCCCGTGCGTACTCACGCGTTGGGACCCGAATTACTGGGCCATTATATATCTATCTATCTATCTGTCTTACTACACATCTTTCTATTATCTATCTATCTGTCAGTCTATCTATCTATCTATATTTCTATTTTCTATCTATCTATATATATATCAATCTAACTATCTATCTATCTATCTGTCTATCTATCAATCTATCTATTTCTATTCTCTTTCTATCTATCAACCTATCTTCCTGTTATCTATCTATCTTTCTATTATCTATCTATCAATATGTCTATCCAATGATCTATCTATCTATCTCTCTATCTATCTCTCTGTCTATCTCACTCTATCTAGCACTTTATCTATCTGTCAGTCTAACTATCTATCTGATTACCTATCTGTCTATCTATCTCTCGTTCTATCTATCTATCTATGTATCTATCTTTCACTCTATCTAGCAATCAGTCTGTCTATCTATCAAACAGACTCTCTATTTATCTATTATCTTTTTTTAAATTCATTGATGGGATGTGGGCGTCGCTGGCTAGGCCTGCATTTAGTGCCCATCCCTAATTGCCCTTGAGAAGGTAGTGGTGAGCCACCTTCTTGAACCGCTGCAGTCCATATGGTGTAGGTACACCCACAATGCTGTTAGGAAGGGAGTTCCAGGATTTTGGCCCAGCGACAGTGAAGGAACGGCGATACAGGTCCAAGTCAGGATGGTGTGTGGCTTGGAGGGGAACTTGTAGGTGGTGATGTTTCCATGCATTTGCTGCCCTTGTCCTTCTAAGTGGTAGAGGTCGTGGGTTTGGAAGGTGCTGTTGAAGGAGCTTTGGCGAGTTGCTGCAGTGCATCTTGTAGATGGTACACACTGCAGCCACAGTGCGCCGGTGGTGCAGGGAGTGAATGTTGAAGGTGGTGGATGGAGTGCCAATCAAGTGGGCTGCTTTACCCTGAATGGTGTCGAGCTTCTTGAGTGTTGTTGGAGCTGCACTCATCCAGGCAAGTGGAGAGTATCCCATCACACTCCTGACTTGTGCCCTGTAGATGGTGGAAAGGCTTTGGGGAGTCAGGAGGTGAGACACTCGCCGCAGAATTCCCAGCCTCTGGCCTGCTCTTGTAGCCACAGTATTTATGTGGCTGGTCCAGTTCAGTTTCTGATCAATGGTAACCCCCAGGATGTTGATAGTGGGGGATTCAGCGATGGTAATGCCATTGAATGTCAAGGGGAGATGGTTAGAGTCTCGCTTGTTGGAGATGGTCATTGTCTGGCACTATATCTATCAATCTATGTATCTATCCAATGATCTAACTATCTGTATATCTATCTATTATCAGTCTATCTATCAGTCTATCTATCTATCTATCCATCTTTCTATTATATACCTATCTATCGATTATCTATCTACCTGTCTAACTATCCATCTTTCTATCTATCAATATATCAATCGCTCCCTATCTAGCAATCTGACTGTCTATTTATCTATCATTCCATCTACCTATCTATGTATCTATCCAATGATCTATCTATCGATCTATCTTTATGGTATCTATCTGTCTGCCTATATATCTATCCATCTTTTCTGTCTGTCTGTCTGTCGTGATCAACCACCACCTAGACCGAAGGGTGTGTTGATGTGGGGGGTGGAGGACACAAGCACAGTCACAAGATTGGTAAATGAAAAACAGCAGTTAGCTGTGTTTTATTTTTAGAAAACGGGGAAAAAGGGTTCATGTCTGGCAAAATCCAAAAAACATATGACGTTCCAAAAAAGAAAAATGAAGGTCAAAACCATCACCCACCCCGGGTAGTTAGGAAGGCAGTCCTCAAATCAATTTTCTCCAAAAAACAATAAGCCAGGGTTACTTTACCACTGGCACTTGCTCAGCCGGTCCAGGGATCATATCAGGCTCTCAGAACTAAACAATATTCCACCCGGGTTCAATAGTAGACCTCTCTGTGGCAGCTGCAAGCTGGTTTACAACAACAGTCTTGGCTTTCCCCTCAGGCCCTGGCCTGGCCCTGAAGGGCTGCACTAGTTTGCCTTTTGAACTCCTGAGCTAATGGGTAGATTTGCCTCAGGTGTGTTGGAGGTGGGTGTGGCCTTCACCTGAATTGAAGTGAGGGGGTACTTTGTCTCCATCTGGTGGCCACATACCGTCCATCCACCACAAACCGCCCCCATAGCTCACACTATCTATCTATCTATCTATGTATCTATCCAATGATAAATCTGTCTATCTATCTATGTATCTATCCAATGATAAATCTGTCTATCTATCTATCTTTGTATCTATCCAATGATAAGTCTGTCTATCTATCTATCTTTCTATCTATCTATTATCTATCTATCTTTCTGTCTATCTATCTGTCTATCTATCTGTCTTCTATCTTTCTATTGTCTATCTATCTATTTGTCTATCTGTCTGTCTATGTATCTATCTTACTGATATCTATCTATGTATCTATCTATCTTTCTATTATCTCTCTCTCTCTATCTATCAATCTGTCTGTCTGTCTATCTATCTATCTTTCTATGTATCTATCTATTTATCTATCTATCTTTCTGTCTATCTATCTTTCTATTAGCTGTTGATATCTATCTATCTGTCTGTCTGCCTGTCTGTCTATCTGTCTGTCTGTCTGTCTGTCTATCTATCTATCTATCTATCTGTCTGTCTGTCTATCTATCTATCTATCTGTCTGTCTGTCTATCTATCTATCTTTCTATTAGCTGTTGATCTCTATCTATCTATCCCTCTGTTTATCTATCTACCTGTCTTCTATCTTTCTATTGTCTATCTATGTATCTATCTATCTCTCTATCTGTCTATCTATCTATCTTTCTACTATCCATCTGTCTTCTATCTTTCTATTGTCTATCTATCTATTTGTCTATCTGTCTGTCTATCTATCTATCTTACTGTTATCTATCTATGTATCTATCTATCTTTCTATTATCTCTCTCTCTCTCTATCAATCTGTCTGTCTATCTATCTATCTGTTTATCTATTTATCTATCTATCTTTCTGTTATCTATCAATCTTTCTATGTATCTATCCAATGATCTATCTATCTATCTATTTATCGATCATCTGTCTTATTTGTCTGTCTATCGATGTATCTGTCTATCTACCTGACTATCTATCTCTCTCGGGCGATGGGTAAAATACTGCCCATGCACAGCCTTCTCTGCAGTGTTGCCCCTCCCTGTTACTCGAATATATCTGTGCATGACTTTCCACTTTCCTAACACTGTGCGCGGTTGGTTCGGGTTGTGACTATTTCAGCTTGCGTTCTGTGTCCTAATCCTTTTCAACTATTGTGGTTTCTTACAGTTGTGGCCGTTGAGGCGACCCTAACTGTTCTTGCTGGGGCTGAGGTTCTGCTACCGTGTCCGATGGAATACAAGAGCACAGAGATAGGGTATATTTCCTGGAGAAAGGCGAATGAGGAGAAAAACTTTGCAGAATACAACTTTCATTCTGGGGCCAGTTACCCCAATGAATCGTACTCGAGACGGATAGCTTTCAGAAACAATTCTCGGGAGGACTGTTCAATCCGAATCAACCCTTCCAAAATACAAGATGAAGGAGAGTACGTATGCATTTACACAATGCATGCGGGAGTAATACAGGCAACGATAAGCTTAATGATTCTAGGTATGTATTATTCATGGCGCATTGTTCAATTAAAGACATATATCTGTGTGGGAAATGTCATAAATAGGGGGAGTGGTGGGTGAGGTGGATCTTGGGATGTGGACCCAGATGTGGATTAGTTCCCCATGTAATTATCATTGAAAATAAATGCTTTAAATTTTTCAAGACTTGAACTGATAAATTTAGGCTGACACTCCCAGTGCGGTGCTGAGGGAGCGCCGCACTGTCGGAGGGGCGGTACTGAGGGAGCGCCGCACTGTCGGAGGGGCAGTGCTGAGGGAGTGCCGCACTGTCGGAGGGGCAGTACTGAGGGAGCGCCGCACTGTCGGAGGGGCAGTACTGAGGGAGCGCCGCACTGTCGGAGGGGCGGTACTGAGGGAGCGCCGCACTGTCGGAGGGGCAGTACTGAGGGAGCGCCGCACTGTCGGAGGGGCGGTGCTGAGGTGGGCCGCACTGTCGGAGGGGCAGTACTGAGGGAGCGCCGCACTGTCGGAGGGGCGGTACTGAGGGAGCGCCGCACTGTCGGAGGGGCAGTACTGAGGGAGCGCCGCACTGTCGGAGGGGCAGTACTGAGGGAGTGCCGCACTGTCGGAGGGGCGGTGCTGAGGTGGGCCGCACTGTCAGAGTGGCAGTACTGAGGGAGCGCCGCACTGTCGGAGGGGCAGTACTGAGGGAGCGCCGCACTGTCGGAGGGGCGGTACTGAGGGAGCGCCGCACTGTCGGAGGGGCAGTACTGAGGGAGCGCCGCACTGTCGGAGGGGCGGTACTGAGGGAGTGCCGCACTGTCGGAGGGGCAGTACTGAGGGAGCGCCGCACTGTCGGAGGGGCGGCACTGATGGAGTGCCGCACTGTCGGAGGGGCGGTGCTGAGGGAGCGCCGCACTGTCGGAGGGGCGGTGCTGAGGGAGCGCCGCACTGTCGGAGGGGCGGTTCTGAGGGAGTGCCGCACTGTCGGAGGGGCGGTACTGAGGGAGTGCCGCACTGTCGGAGGGGCAGTACTGAGGGAGTGCCGTACTGTGGGAGGGGCGGTACTGAGGGAGCGCCGCACTGTCGGAGGGGCAGTACTGAGGGAGCGCCGCACTGTCGGAGGGGCAGTACTGAGGGAGTGCCGCACTGTCGGAGGGGCAGTACTGAGGGAGCGCCGCACTGTCGGTGGGGCAGTACTGAGGGAGTGCCGCACTGTCGGAGGGGCAGTACTGAGGGAGCGCCGCACTGTCAGAGGGGCAGTACTGAGGGAGCGCCGCACTGTCGGAGGGGCAGTACTGAGGGAGCGCCGCACTGTCGGAGGGGCAGTACTGAGGGAGCGCCGCACTGTCGGAGGGGCAGTACTGAGGGAGCGCCGCACTGTCGGAGGGCCGGTACTGAGGGAGCGCCGCACTGTCGGAGGGCCGGTACTGAGGGAGCGCCGCACTGTCGGAGGGCCGGTGCTGAGTGATGGCCGCACTGTCGGAGGGGCAGTACTGAGGGAGCGCCGCACTGTCGGAGGGGCAGTACTGAGGGAGCGCCGCACTGTCAGAGGGGCAGTCCTGAGGGAGCGCCGCACTGTCGGAGGGGCAGTACTGAGGGAGCGCCGCACTGTCGGAGGGGCAGTACTGAGGGAGCGCGGCACTCTCGGAGGGCCGGTACTGAGGGAGCGCCGCACTGTCGGAGGGGCAGTACTGAGGGAGCGCCGCACTGTCGGAGGGGCAGTACTGAGGGAGCGCCGCACTGTCGGAGGGCCGGTACTGAGGGAGCGCCGCACTGTCGGAGGGGCAGTACTGAGGGAGCGCCGCACTGTCGGAGGGGCGGTGCTGAGGGAGTGCCGCACTGTCGGAGGGGCAGTACTGAGGGAGCGCCGCACTGTCGGAGGGGCAGTACTGAGGGAGCGCCGCACTGTCGGAGGGCTGGTACTGAGGGAGCGCCGCACTGTCGGAGGGGCAGTACTGAGGGAGCGCCGCACTGTCGGAGGGGCAGCACTGAGGGAGCGCCGCACTGTCGGAGGGGCGGTGCTGAGGGAGCGCCGCACTGTCGGAGGGACAGTACTGAGGGAGCGCCGCACTGTCGGAGGGGCAGTACTGAGGGAGTGCCGCACTGTCGGAGGGGCAGTACTGAGGGAGCGCCGCACTGTCAGAGGGGCGGTGCTGAGGGAGCGCCGCACTGTCGGAGGGGCAGTACTGAGGGAGTGCCGCACTGTCGGAGGGGCATTACTGAGGGAGCGATGCACTGTTGGAGGGGTGGTGCTGAGGGAGTGCCGCACTGTCGGAGGGGCAGTACTGAGGGAGCGTTGCACTGTCGGAGGGGCAGTACTGAGGGAGTGCCGCACTGTCAGAGGGGCAGTACTGAGGGAGCGTTGCACTGTCGGAGGGGCGGTGCGGAGGTGGGCCGCACTGTCGGAGGGGCGGTGCTGAGGTGGGCCGCACTGTCGGAGGGGCGGTGCTGAGGGAGCGCCGCACTGTCGGAGGGGCGGTGCTGAGGGAGCGCTGCACTGTCGGAGGTGGCGTCTTTCAGATGAGACATTAAATCGAGGCCCCGGCTGCACTCTCAGGTGGATGTAAAAGATCCCGTGGCACTATTTCGAAGAAGAGCAGGGGAGTTCTCCCCGGTGTCCTGGCCAATATTTATGCCTCAACCAACATCACTACAAAACAGATGATCTGATCATTATCGCATTGATGTTTGTGGGAGCTTGCTGTGCAGAAATTGGCTGCTGCGTTTCCCACATTACAACAGTGACTCCACTTCAAAAGTACTTCATTGGCTGTAAAGCGCTTTGAGATGTCGGGTGGCCGTGAAAGGCGCTATATAAATGCAAGTCTTTCTTTCTTTGAATTGAAAAAAACAGTTGACTTATGGTATTCATGCTCCTTCGTTCCTTTGCCTCCTTCCTTCTTTTCTTCCTTCCTTCCTTCCATTCTCCCTCTTTCTATAATATCATCTGATGGACCAACAGATGAAGAAATATCATAAGTATTCATGCGATGCGGTGCCTGCTTTTGTCCCCGACAGATCTTTCAGAATCGAATGCTGGTTGAAAGAGACATTGAATTAATTGCTTGCTTTATCTCCCTCAAGCAATTCCCTCCAACAGCGCGAGGCCGGTTCCCGCACGAGCTGGTGATTTAGAGGTACCAGTGGCATCTTGTACTGCAGCAAATGGAAAGCCAGCAGCTCGCATCACGTGGATGTCTAACATGCCTGGAAACTCCACCTCAATCCAGACGGCAAACGACAATGGAACAGTAACTGTCACCAGCCAGTACATGATCGCACCGAATAGTTCCAATAATGGCCAAACCGTGACCTGTGTCATCTCCCACGCGACGGCAAACGGCACGGATAAATTCACGGTGAAGTTATCAGTCCAGTGTAAGTGCAGCATATGTTTATATACGTAGAGTTTAAAAATACAAAGACAAATCACGTGAAACAGTTTTCGGAGCACCATGGTGGAGAAACAATTCAGTATACCCCTCCCGAAGTGGAGCAGCGCCGAATCTGGTCCATTGAGAGAGTTGACATTTCCCAGATGTCTGCGATTGCACGATTTCTGGGTGGTTTTAATCTTACTGCCTTTGGCTGATAAAATGGCCCCTCGCTGCTGTTCTCTAAATTCCACCTCTGTCGTTTTAATAAGTCACAAACTGACTCATTTTTCAGGGTTTAGTGTCAGCTGTGGCTCAGTGGGTAGCACACTCGCCTCTGAGTCAGAAGGTTGTGGGTTCAAGTCCCACTCCAGGAACTGGAGTACATAAATCTAGGCCGACACTCCAGTACCATTACAGAGGGAGCGTCGCACTGTCGGAGGGGCAGTACTGAGGGAGCGCCGCACTGTCGGAGGGGCGGTACTGAGGGAATGCCGCACTGTCGGAGGAGCAGTACTGAGGGAGTGCCGCACTGTTGGAGGGGCAGTACTGAGGGAGCGCCGCACTGTCGGAGGGGCAGTACTGAGGGAGTGCCGCACTGTCGGAGTGGCAGTACTGAGGGAGCGCCGCACTGTCGGAGGAGCAGTACTGAGGGAGTGCCGCACTGTCGGAGGGGCAGTACTGAGGGAGAGCTGCACTGTCGGAGGGGCAGTACTGAGGGAGCACTGCACTGTCGGAGGGGCAGTACTGAGGGAGCACCGCACTGTCGGAGGGGCAGTACTGAGGGAGAGCCGCACTGTCAGACGGGCAGTACTGAGGGAGCTCCGCACTGTCGGAGGAGCAGTACTGAGGGAGCACCGCACTGTGGGAGGGGCAGTACTGAGGGAGCACTGCACTGTGGGAGGGGCAGTACCGAGGGAGCGCTGCACTGTCGGAGGGGCAGTACTGAGGGAGCGCCGCACTGTCGGAGGAGCAGTACTGAGGGAGTGCCGCACTGTCGGAGGGGCAGTACTGAGGGAGAGCTGCACTGTCGGAGGGGCAGTACTGAGGGAGCACTGCACTGTCGGAGGGGCAGTACTGAGGGAGCACCGCACTGTCGGAGGGGCAGTACTGAGGGAGAGCCGCACTGTCGGACGGGCAGTACTGAGGGAGCTCCGCACTGTCGGAGGAGCAGTACTGAGGGAGCACCGCACTGTGGGAGGGGCAGTATTGAGGGAGCACTGCACTGTGGGAGGGGCAGTACCGAGGGAGCGCTGCACTGTCGGAGGGGCAGTACAGAGGGAGCACTGCACTGTCGGAGGGGCAGTACCGAGGGAGTGCCACACTGTTGGAGGGGCAGTACTGAGGGAGTGCCACACTGTCGGAGGGGCAGTACTGAGGGAGTGCCGCACTGTCGGAGGGGCAGTACAGAGGGAGTGCCACACTGTCGGATGTTCCGTCTTTCGGATGAGACGTTAAACCGAGGCCCCATCTGCTCTCTCTCAGGTGTAGGTGAAAGATCCCCATGGACACTATTTGGAAGATTAGCAGGGGGAGGTCTCCCCAGTGTCCTGGGGCCAATATATATCCCTCAGCCAACATCACTAAAACAGATGATCTGGTCATTATCACATTGCTGTCTGTGGGAGCTTGCTGTGCGGAAATTGGCTGCCACATTTCCTACAATACAACAGTGACTACACTTCAAAAGTACTTCATTGGCTGTAAATTCCGGTGGTTGTGAAAGGCGCTATAGAAATGCAAGTCTTTCTTTTAGACTTAAGGAAATGGGTATTATTATTCCAATGTGTGGATTAAATGATTTGCCGACAGTAATTGGGGGTCACTTTAACTTCGGGCGATAACGCTCCCTGGGATGTTTTACTACGCCAAAGGCGCTATATAAATGCAGGTGATTGCTGGGATGTAAAATGGACGATAGCGAAGCTGCCACCCAAAGTGCACCATGTATGAAATAAGTAATCCTGAAGAAAGTTGCAAGTTATAATGTACTTAATGATTCCGCAGGAAATGGATCTGTGAATCCACTGATTCAGAAAGAATTCCAATCACACCAGATAAGATCAGAGAGGGGCCTTAGGTCAACCCAAGCACAAGCAGCCTCCCAACCTGACATAGCCAGTCCGGTAAGGGAGACAGGGAACCAGTCAACCGAATAAGCAAAACACCCTTAACCACAATAAAACATCTAACACAAAAAGATAAGAAATAACTGAAATCCAGCTCGGAGAATCAGATGGCCAGGAAGCACCGTTGCCCTGGTAACAAAAATAATAAGCTGGATGAAAAATGATGGATATCTGTGATCCCAGCCCACCGAAATAAGAAATAAAAATAGGGCAGAGAGCAGTCTGTCTGTCTGTATGTCTGCTTATCTATCTACCTGTCTATCTGTCTATCTATCTTTCTATCTATCCACCTGTCTGTCCATCTATTTATCTCTCTATCTCTCCATCTCTCTACCTATCGCTCCATTTATCTATCTATCTATCTTTCCATCTCTCTATCTCTCTCTCCATCTCTCTCTCTATCTCTCTCTATCTCTCTATCTCTCTATCTCTCGCTCCATCTATCTATCGCTCCATCTATCTATCTCTCCATCTATCTATCGCTCCATCTCTCCATCTATCTCTCTATCTCTCTATCTCTCCATCTCTTGCTCAATCTATCTATCTATCTAATCTATCTCTATCTCACTATCTCTCTCTCCATCTCTCCATCTCTCCAACTCTCCATCTCTCCATCTATCTCTCGCTCCATCTATCTATCTCTCTATCTCTCTCCATCTCGCCATCTCTCTCTATCTCTCTCTCTATATCTCTATCTCTCCATCTCTCCATCTCTCCATCTCTCTAACTCTCCATCTCTCTCTCTATCTCTCTCTCTATCTCTCTCTCTCTATCTCTATCTATCTCTCTGTCTGTATATCTATCTATCTCTCTATCTATCTCTCTATCTATCTATTTATATCTCTATCTCTCTCTCTCCATCTCTCCATCTCTCTCTCCATCTCTCCATCTCTCCATCTCGCCATCTCGCCATCTCGCCATCTCGCCATCTCGCCATCTCTCTCTATCTCTCTATCTATCTATCTCCCTCTCTCTCTCTCTCTATCTATCTATCTCTCTATCTCTCTCTCCATCTCCCCATCTCTCTCTCCATCTCTCACTCCATGTATCTATCTATCAATCTAATCTCTCTCTCCCTCTCTCTATCTCTATCTCTATATCACTCTACCTATCTATCTATCTCGCCATCTCTCGCTCCATCTATCTATCTATCTAGCTAATCGATCTCTCTATCTATCTCTCTCTCTCTCTATCTCTCTATCTCTCTCTATCTCTCTCTCCCTCCCTCTCTCGATCTCTCGATCTCTCGGTGTCTCGATCTCTCGGTCTCTCAGTCTCTCCATCTCTCCGTCTCGCCATCTATCTCTCTATCTCTCTATGTATCTATCTCTCTTTCTATCTCTCTCTCTCTCTATCTATCTCTCTATCTATCTATCTCTATCTCTCCCTCTCTCTATCTCTCTATCACTCTATCTCTCTACCTACCTATCTATCTCTCCATCTCTCGCTCTATCTATCTATCTAATCGATCTCTCTATCTATCTCTCTCTCTCTCCGTCTCTCCGTCTCTCTGTCTCTCTGTCTCTCCGTCTCTCCATCTCTCTATCTGTCTCTCTATCTGTCTCTCTATCTCTCCATCTCTCTCTCCATCTCTCTCTCTATTTCTATATCTATCTATCTCACTATCTCTCTATCTCTCTCTCTATCTCACTATCTCTCTATCTCTCTCTCTCTCTCTCAATCTCTCACTCCATTTATCTATCTATCTAATCTAGCTCTCTATCCCTACATCTCTCCATCTCTCTCTCTATCTCTCTCTCTATCTCTCTCTCTATCTATCTATCTATCTCTCTATCTCTCCATTTCTCTATCTATCGCTAAATCAATCAATCTATCCCTCTATCTCTCTATCTTGCCATCTCTCCATCTCTCTATCTATCTATCTATCTCTCTCTCTATCTCTCTCTATCTCTCTCTCCATCTCTCCATCTATCGATCTCTCGGTCTCTCGGTCTCTCGATCTCTCGGTCTCTCGATCTCTCGGTCTCTCGGTCTCTCGGTCTCTCGGTCTCTCCGTCTCTCCGTCTCTCGGACTCTCGGACTCTCCGTCTCTCCGTCTCTCCGTCTCTCCGTCTCTCTGTCTCTCTGTCTCTCCATCTCTCCGTCTCGCCATCTATCTCTCTATGTATCTATCTCTCTCTCTATCTCTCTCTCTATCTCTTTATCTATCTCTCTCTATCTATCTATCTCTCTCTCTCTCTCTATCTCTCTATCTCTCTATCTCCCTATCACTCTACCTATCTATCTATCTCTCCATCTCTCGCTCCATCTATCTATCTATCTAATCGATCTCTCTATCTCTCTCTCTCTCTCCATCTCTCCATCTCTCTATCTCTCTATCTGTCTCTCTTTCTCTCTATCTGTCTCTCTATCTCTCCATCTCTCTCTCCATCTCTCCAGCTCTCCAGCTCTCCAGCCCTCCAGCTCTCCATCTCTCTCTCTATTTCTATATCCAATTCCAATTCCAATTCCAATTAAAATGCTTTATTGGCATGAAAGTTTACAGAGAACCATATTGCCAAAGCTTACATAGCAAAAAGGTACAGTTTTCCAACATTCTGTAGGTGTCAATCGATTTGACATTTGTTGGGTACATACAATATTACTTTTAAACAATATTAATTTTAAACAGTCTTTGTACTTCATTTGGTACGTTCAATATTAATTTTAAACAGTCTTAATTTTAAACAGTCCTCAGGTTGTGACATGTTGTTACATATTTGGCCCCAAGGTATGGTCTGTCTCCTTCTCCTAGGACTAATCTCAATTTTGACAGATCATCCAATTCCTTGAAATCTGGGGTTGTTTGGCTTAGCTTGTTGAATAATATGTTTCTTGATGTGTTGAATTTTTCGCATTTTAGGAGGAAATGCATTTCTGTTTCAACCTCGCCAGCCAGACATTGATCGCATATTCTATTCTCTCTAGGCTGCCAGGATTTCTTGTATCTGCCTTTTTCAATTTCCAGTTGGTGGTCGCTTAGTCTGTACCTGGTGAGGGTCTGTCTCTGTTTTGTGTCTCTGATGGTCGTGAGGTAGTCTGCCAGTTTATATTCTCTTTTTAGGGCCCGGTAACATTCTAATCTGCTTTGGCTTTCGGTTATTTTGTTCCAATGTTCCAGGTAGGTTTCTTTGCATTTTTTAATGATTTGGTTCACTCGGATTGGTGTTTGGGCGGCTGTGTTGGTCTGGGGCTGGTCAGGGTCCGGCTGAGTACTTAGTTTCCGTAGCAGCTGACTCAGGGGACTCTTTTCTGGGTTTAGCTCTTGGGTCTGAAAGGCTTTGAAATGAAGGGTGTCTGGGGAGCTAGATTTGAGGTGATTTAGGAAGTTTAGTGCTCGTTTTTGGATGTTTATTATCAGTGGGTATCTGCCTAGTTCGGCTCTGCATGCATTTGTTGGCGTTTTCCTTTGGGTGCGAAGGATGCTTCGGCAGAATTCTGCATGTAGGGCTTCTATTGTATGTTTTTCCCATTTAGTGTAGCTTTGGTGATTTAGCGGGCCCCATACTTCACTACCGTACAGTGCAATGGGCAGGATTATGCTGTCAAATATTTTGAGCCATCTATCTCACTATCTCACTATCTCTCTATCTCTCTATCTCTCTCTCTATCACTCTCTCTATCTCTCCCTCTATCTATCTATCTCTCAATCTCACTCCATCGATCTATCTATCTAATCTATCTCTCTATCTCTCCACTCCATCTCCCTATCTCTCTCTCTATCTCTCGCTCTATCTCTCTCTCTATCTCTCTCTCTATCTCTCTACCTCTCTCTTTCTCAATCTCTCCATTTCTCTATCTATCGCTAAATCAATCTATCTATTCCTCTATCTCTCTATCTTGCCATCTCTCCATCTATCTATCTATCTGTCTATTTATCTCTCTATCTCTCTCTATCTCTCTCTATCTCTCACTCTATCTCTCTCTCCATCTCTCCATCCCTCCATCTCTCAGTCTCTCGGTCTCTCCGTCTCTCCATCTATCTCTCTATGTATCTCTCTCTCTCTCTCTATCTCTCTCTCTATCTATCTGTCTATCTATCTCTCTATCTATCTCTCCCTCTCTATCTGTCTGACTATCTCTTTCTCCATCCATCTATCCATCTATCCATCTCTCCATCTTGCCATCTCGCCATCTCGCCATCTCTCTCTCTATCTCTCTATGTATCTCTCTATCTCTCCATCTCTCCATCTCTCGCTCCATCTATCATTCTATCTATCTAATCTATCTCTCCATCGCTCAGTCTCTCTCTCTATCTCTCTATCTCTCTATCTATTCATCTCTCCATCTCTCCATCTCTGCATCTCGCTATCTTGCCATCTCTCTATCGCTCTCTCTCTATCTCTCTATCTCTCTATCTCTCTATCTCTCCATCTCTCGCTCCACCTATCTATCTATCTAATCTATCTCTCTATCTCTCTATCTCTCTCTCTCTCTCTCTCTCTCTTCATCTCTCCACCTCTCCATCTCGCCATCTTGCCATCTATCTCTCTATCTCTCTCTCTCTATCTCTCTCTCTCTATCTCTCTATCTCTCTCGCCATCTTGCCATCTCTCTCCATCTCTCCGTCTCTCCATCCATCTATCTATCTATCTTCTCTATCTCTCTATCACTCTATCTCTCTCTCTCTCTCTCTCCATCTCTCCATCTCGCCATCTCGCCATCTCGCCATCTCGCCATCTCTCTCCATCTCTCCATCTCTCCCTCCATCTATCTATCTATCTAATCTATATCTCTCTTTCTCTCTCTCTCTCTATCTCACTATCTCTCTATCTCTATCTATCTCTCTAACTCTCCATCTCTCGCTCCACCTATCTATCTATCTATCTATCTATCCAGCTATCTAATCTATCTAATCTATCTAATCTCTCCATCTCTCGATCCATCTCTCCATCTCTCACTCCATCTATCTATCTAATCTATCTCTCTATCTCTCCATCTCTCCATTTCTCTCTCTCGCTCTCGCTCTCTCTCTCTCTCCATCTCTCTCTCTCTCCATCTTGCCATCTCGCCATCTCGCTATCTCTCTATCTCTCTCTCTCTCTATCTATCTCTCTCTCTATCTATCTCTCCATCTCTCGATCTATCTATCCATCCATTCATCTATCCTTCTATCCTTCTATCCTTCTATCCATCTCTCCATCTCTCCATCTCTCCATCTCTCCATCTCTCCATCTCTCCATCGCGCCATCTCTCTATCTCTCCATCTCTCTCTCTCTCTCCAACTCTCTCTCTATCTCTCTTTCTGTCTATCTATCTATCTCTCTCTATCTCTCTATCTCTCTCTCTCTATCTCTCTCTATCTCTCTCTCTCCATTTCTCCATCTCTCCATCTCTCTCTCCATCTCTCCATCTCTCGCTCCATCTATCATTTTATCTCTCCATCTCTCTATCTCTCTATCTCTCTATCTCTCTATCTCTCTATCTCTCTATCTCTCTCTCTATCTCTCTATCTCTCTCTCTATCTCTCCATCTCTTGCTCCATCTATCTAACTATCTTTCTAATCTATCTCTCTATCTCTCCCTCTATATCTCTATATCTCTATCACTCCATCTCACCATCTCTCCATCTCTCTCTCTCTCTCTCTCTCTCTCTCTCTCTATCTCTCTATCTATCTAATTTATCTCTCTATCTATCTCTCGCCATCTCGACATCTCTCCACCTCGCCATCTCACCATCTATCCATCTCTCCCTCTCGCCATCTCTCTCTCTATCTCTCTATGTATCTATCTATCCCTCTATCTCTCTATCTCTATCTCTCTCTCTATCCATCTATCCATCTATCCATCTATCCATCTCGCCAACTCTCCATCTCTCCATCTCTCCATCTCTCTCTCTATCTCTCTATCTCTCGCCCTCCCTCCCGCCATCTCTCCATCTCTCCCTCTCTCTCTCTATCTCCCTCTCTCTCTCCATCTCTCCATCTATCTATCTATCTCTCTATCTATCCATCTTTCTATCTATCTCTCTATCTCTCTCTCTCCATCTCTCTATCTCTCTATCTGTCTCTCTTTCTCTCTATCTGTCTCTCTATCTCTCCATCTCTCTCTCCATCTCTCCAGCTCTCTATCTCTCTATCTCTCTCTCTATTTCTATATCTATCTATCTCACTTTCTCTCTATCTCTCCCTCTATCTCTCTCTTTATCCAATTCCAATTCCAATTCAAATGCTTTATTGGCATGAAAGTTTACAGAGAACCATATTGCCAAAGCTTACATAGCAAAAAGGTACAGTTTTCCAACATTCTGTAGGTGTCAATCGATTTGACATTTGTTGGGTACATACAATATTACTTTTAAACAATATTAATTTTAAACAGTCTTTGTACTTCATTTGGTACGTTCAATATTAATTTTAAACAGTCTTAATTTTAAACAGTCCTCAGGTTGTGACATGTTGTTACATATTTGGCCCCGAGGTATGGTCTGTCTCCTTCTCCTAGGACTAATCTCAATTTTGACAGGTCATCCAATTCCTTGAAATCTGGGGTTGTTTGGTTTAGCTTGTTGAATAATATGTTTCTTGATGTGTTGAATTTTTCGCATTTTAGGAGGAAATGCATTTCTGTTTCAACCTCGCCGGCCAGACATTGATCGCATATTCTATTCTCTCTAGGCTGCCAGGGTTTCTTGTATCTGCCTTTTTCAATTTCCAGTTGGTGGTCGCTTAGTCTGTACCTGGTGAGGGTCTGTCTCTGTTTTCTGTCTCTGATGGTCGTGAGGTAGTCTGCCAGTTTATATTCTCTTTTTAGGGCCCGGTAACATTCTAATCTGCTTTGGCTTTCGGTTATTTTGTTCCAATGTTCCAGGTAGGTTTCTTTGCATTGTTTAATGATTTGGTTCACTCGGATTGGTGTTTGGACGGCTGTGTTGGTCTGGGGCTGGTCAGGGTCCGGCTGAGTACTTAGTTTCAGTAGCAGCTGACTCAGGGGACTCTTTTCTGGGTTTAGCTCTTGGGTCTGAAAGGCTTTGAAATGAAGGGTGTCTGGGGAGCTAGATTTGAGGTGATTTAGGAAGTTTAGTGCTCGTTTTTAGATGTTTATTATCAGTGGGTATCTGCCTAGTTCGGCTCTGCATGCATTTGTTGGCGTTTTTCTTTGGGTGCGAAGGATGCTTCGGCAGAATTCTGCAAGTAGGGCTTCTATTGTGTGTTTTTCCCATTTAGTGTAGCTTTGGTGATTTAGCGGGCCCCATACTTCACTACCGTACAGTGCAATGGGCAGGATTATGCTGTCAAATATTTTTAGCCAGATTTTGATTGGGTTTTGGATGTTGTAGAATTTTCTTTTTATTGCATATAGGGCTCTTCGGGCTTTTTCTTTTAGTGCATTCACTGCTATGCTGAAGCTCCCTGATGCTGTAATAGTTAGACCAAGGTAGGTGTAGCTCATAGTGTGTCCTATAGTGGTATCACTGAGGGTAAACTGGTATTTGTTTTCCTGACATCTGGGCCTTTTTTGAAAAATCATGATGTTGGTTTTCTTTAGATTTACTGTTAGAGCCCAATTTTGGCAGTATTTGTCGAGTAGGTCTAGTTGTTGCTGTAATCCCTGTTCTGTGGGAGACAGCAGAACCAGGTCGTCCGCATAGAACAGGGATTTCACTTCTCCATCCAGGAGACGGAGACCTGGTGACTCGCTTTGCTCCAGCATGTCTGCTAATTCATTTATGTATATGTTGAACAGGGTCGGGCTCAAATTGCAGCCCTGCCGGACGCCTCTTCTCTGGGTGAAGAAATCGGTGCGTTTGTCTCCAATTTTGACCCCGCATTTGTTTTTCAGATACATTGATTTAATAAGGTCATAGACTTTGCCCCCTATTCACTCTCTCTATCTCTCCCTCTATCTATCTATCTCTCAATCTCACTCCATCGATCAATCTATCTAGTCTATCTCTCTATCTCTCCATCACTCCATCTCTCTATCTCTCTCTCTCGCTCTATTTCTCTCTCTATCTCTCTCTCTATCTCTCTACCTCTCTCTTTCTCTACCTCTCCATTTCTCTATCTATCGCTAAATCAATCTATCTATCCCTCTATCTCTCTATCTTGCCATCTCTCCATCTATCTATCTAGCTGTCTATTTATCTCTCTATCTCTCTCTATCTCTCTCTATCTCTCACTCTATCTCTCTCTCCATCTCTCCATCTCTCCGTCTCTCGGTCTCTCGGTCTCTCCATCTATCTCTCTATCTCTCTATCTCTCTATGTATCTCTCTCTCTCTCTCTATCTCTCTCTCTATCTATCTGTCTATCTATCTCTCTATCTATCTCTCTCTCTCGCTCCCTCTCTATCTATCTGTCTATCTCTTTCTCCATCCATCTATCCATCTATCCATCTCGCCATCTCGCCATCTCTCTCTCTATCTCTCTATGTATCTCTCTATCTCTCTATCTCTCCATCTCTCCATCTCGCCATCTCTCGCTCCATCTATCATTCTATCTATCTAATCTATCTCTCCATCGCTCAGTCTCTCTCTCTATCTCTCTATCTCTCTATCTCTCTATCTCTCTATCTCTCCGTCTATTCATCTATTCATCTCTCCATCTCTCCATCTCTGCATCTCGCTATCTTGCCATCTCTCTATCTCTCTATCGCTCTATATCTCTATCTCCCTCTATCTCTCTATCTCTCTATCTCTCTATCTCTCCATCTCTCGCTCCATCTATCTATCTATCTCACTATCTCTCTATCTCTCTCTCTCTCTCTCTCTTCATCTCTCCATCTCGCCATCTTGCCATCTCGCCATCTATCTCTCTATCTCTCTCTCCCTATCTCTCTCTCTCTATCTCTCTATCTATCTCGCCATCTTGCCATCTCTCTCCATCTCTCCATCTCTCCCTCCATCTATCTATCTATCTTCTCTATCTCTCTATCTCTCTATCTCTCTCTCTCTCTCTCTCTCTCTCTCTCCATCTCTCCATCTCGCCATCTCGCCATCTTGCCATCTCTAAATTTCGCCATCTCGCCATCTCTCTCCATCTCTCCATCTCTCCCTCCATCTATCTATCTATCTAATCTATCTCTCTCTCCAATTCCAATTCCAATTCCAATTAAAATGCTTTATTGGCATGAAAGTTTACAGAGAACCATATTGCCAAAGCTTACATAGCAAAAAGGTACAGTTTTCCAACATTCTGTAGGTGTCAATCGATTTGACATTTGTTGGGTACATACAATATTACTTTTAAACAATATTAATTTTAAACAGTCTTTGTACTTCATTTGGTACGTTCAATATTAATTTTAAACAGTCTTAATTTTAAACAGTCCTCAGGTTGTGACATGTTGTTACATATTTGGCCCCAAGGTATGGTCTGTCTCCTTCTCCTAGGACTAATCTCAATTTTGACAGATCATCCAATTCCTTGAAATCTGGGGTTGTTTGGCTTAGCTTGTTGAATAATATGTTTCTTGATGTGTTGAATTTTTCGCATTTTAGGAGGAAATGCATCTCTGTTTCAACCTCGCCGGCCAGACATTGATCGCATATTCTATTCTCTCTAGGCTGCCAGGATTTCTTGTATCTGCCTTTTTCAATTTCCAGTTGGTGGTCGCTTAGTCTGTACCTGGTGAGGGTCTGTCTCTGTTTTGTGTCTCTGATGGTCGTGAGGTAGTCTGCCAGTTTATATTCTCTTTTTAGGGCCCGGTAACATTCTAATCTGCTTTGGCTTTCGGTTGTTTTGTTCCAATGTTCCAGGTAGGTTTCTTTGCATTTTTTAATGATTTGGTTCACTCGGATTGGTGTTTGGACGGCTGTGTTGGTCTGGGGCTGGTCAGGGTCCGGCTGAGTACTTAGTTTCCGTAGCAGCTGACTCAGGGGACTCTTTTCTGGGTTTAGCTCTTGGGTCTGAAAGGCTTTGAAATGAAGGGTGTCTGGGGAGCTAGATTTGAGGTGATTTAGGAAGTTTAGTGCTCGTTTTTGGATGTTTATTATCAGTGGGTATCTGCCTAGTTCGGCTCTGCATGCATTTGTTGGCGTTTTTCTTTGGGTGCGAAGGATGCTTCGGCAGAATTCTGCATGTAGGGCTTCTATTGTATGTTTTTCCCATTTAGTGTAGCTTTGGTGATTTAGCGGGCCCCATACTTCACTACCGTACAGTGCAATGGGCAGGATTATGCTGTCAAATATTTTGAGCCAGATTTTGATTGGGATTTGGATGTTGTAGAATTTTCTTTTTATTGCATATAGGGCTCTTCGGGCTTTTTCTTTTAGTGCATTCACTGCTATGCTGAAGCTCCCTGATGCTGTAATAGTTAGACCAAGGTAGGTGTAGCTCATAGTGTGTCCTATAGTGATATCACTGAGGGTAAACTGGTATTTGTTTTCCTGACATCTGGGCCTTTTTTGAAAAATCATGATGTTGGTTTTCTTTAGATTTACTGTTAGAGCCCAATTTTGGCAGTATTTGTCGAGTAGGTCTAGTTGTTGCTGTAATCCCTGTTCTGTGGGAGACAGCAGAACCAGGTCGTCCGCATAGAACAGGGATTTCACTTCTCCATCCAGGAGACGGAGACCTGGTGACTCGCTTTGCTCCAGCATGTCTGCTAATTCATTTATGTATATTTTGAACAGGGTCGGGCTCAAATTGCAGCCCTGCCGGACGCCTCTTCTCTGGGTGAAGAAATCGGTGCGTTTGTCTCCAATTTTGACCCCGCATTTGTTTTTCAGATACATTGATTTAATAAGGTCATAGACTTTGCCCCCTATTCCACATTGAAGAAGTTTATAATAGAGCCCTTCGTGCCATATAGAGTCAAAGGCTTTCTTGAAGTCGATGAAACAGGCGAATATTTTCCCATTTTTTGTTTGGTGTATATGTTTTTCAATGAGGGTGTGAAGGGTATAGATATGGTCGGCGGTGCGGTGTTTTGGAAGAAAGCCTATTTGGTTTTTTCTGAGGATATTATGTTTGTTAAGAAAATCAAGTAATCTACTATTTAGAATACTGCAGAATAACTTCCCTAGACAACTGTTGACACAGATGCCGCGGTAGTTATTTGGGTCTGATTTGTTTCCGCTTTTATATATGGGGGAGATTAGTCCTTGGCACCAGATATCGGGAAAACAGCCTGAACGTAATATGATGTTGAATAATTTGAGTACCGCACCCTGCATCTCCATATTGCTGAACTTGAGCATTTCATTTTTGATGTTGTCTGGGCCACAGGCTTTCTTTAGGTGGAGAGATTTTGTTTTTGTGGCCATTTCTTTCCATGTGATTGGGGAGTCTAGAGGGTTTTGGTTGTCTTTGATTGTTGCTTCTAATGTGTGGAGTTTTTCTGTGACCTGATGTTGACTTGGGTTTGTTTCGTTTATTGGGATGTCTTTGTAGAGGTTTTCAAAATGTGTTCTCCAGATGTCGCCATCTTGGATTGGTAATGCTTGCAATTGTGTTGTACTCAGGTTATTCCACATTTCCCAGAATTGTTTTGGGTTGGTGGAGTTTTCAATTTCTTCTAGTATTTTGTGGGTATAGTTTTGTGTTTTGTTCCTAATGGTGTGTTTATATCTTTTGAGGGTTTCATTGTATCTAGTACGTAGGTCCGGATTGTTTGGTTGGCGATGCTTTTGGTTTGATATTTTTCTCAGGTCTTTTCTGGCATTTTTGCATTCGTGGTCAAACCATTTCTTATTTTTATTTTGTCTTTTGTGACTCTTCCTCTTCTGTTTCACGAGGTCGGCTTTTACAGCTGCCTCATGAAAGATCATATTTATATCCTCTATGGCCATGTTTACCCCATCTCTGGTGATCTCATATAGATTTTCTTTAAATTTTGAAATTTTACTTGTGAGATCAGGTGAATTTAGTGCTGTGATGAATTTATCTCCACTGTCTGGGGCCCATCTGTATGTCTGGTTTATTTTATGTAGCTTACTGGGTTCCTTTTTTGTGTCTGTAGTTTGGGCAGAAAGTTTAAGGTACACATTTATTTGGTTATGGTCTGAGAGGGGGGATTGCTGCCTGACAGTGAATGCGTTGATATCGCAGGGGTCCAGGTCAGTGATTGTATAATCCACCACACTAGACCCAAGAGTTGAGGAATATGTGAGTCTCCCTAAGGAGTCCCCTCTGAACCTACCGTTAACTATGTACAGGCCTAAGGCTCGGCAGAGTTGCACTACCTCCCTACCGCTTTTATTTATTTCACAATCGAGGTTGTTTCGGTTTGCGATGGCTGGTGTGACATATAGAGGGGTCTGGCCAAACACATGGTTGTTGCCCTGTGGGTCTATGAAGTCAGGTTCACATCCTGTCCTTGCATTTAGGTCCCCACATAGTAGCACCTTTCCTTGGGCCTGGAAATGGCTGATTTCCATGTGGAGAGTGTCAAATATCTCCTCTTCAAAATATGGCGATTCTATTGGAGGTATGTAGATCGCACATAAGTAAACATCGTTTTTTGCTATTCCTATATTTTTATCTAATTTTAGCCATACGTGTGATTTTCCCTGTTTTATCGGTGAGATGTGTTTGTTCAGTTCTCCTTTATACCACACCAGGATTCCCCCGGAGGTTCTGCCCTTGCGTGTCTTAATGTTCTTTACTGAAGGCACAATAATTTCATGGTACATTGGGGGACAGTGGGTCGGCATGTCCTTTTGGCACCATGTTTCTGTTAACACAATTATATCAATGTCTTTTATAGCTTTTAGGAATTCAGGGTCTGTACTCTTCATCCCAAAAGTTGAGGAGCGGAGGCCCTGGATATTCCAGCAGCTTATGTGGAAAGAACGCATTTATATAGTTCAATAAAACGAAATAAAATGGACCTATTTTGTGGGATGAGTGTGGAAACACTATTTTCTATAATGCTAAATGATGATTTAGTATAAATTTCATGAGGCATGCACATATATCTATCTAATAGTAGTAATAATACTGATAAGATAACAATAATGATAATGATAAATAACAATATTAATAATTTCTCCGGCTTTCTATCAGGCTGTTCAGCATCGTCATGATCTTTCTCAGTTCTTGGTCTACAGTCTGTGGTCTAGAGGGGGGTCTTGGGTCAGGTATAAAAGCACGGTTCTGTTGTTGGTTTTGTAAAGGGGGGTGGGGGACATTGGTGGTCCTGTTTGGGTTACGGCTCCCAATGGTAGAGGGGGTGGGAGGGCTGCGTCTTTTGGCAGTGTTTATGAGGTTTTTTGCAAAGACCCACATCCGCTGTTTGAGTAGATGTATTTCGTCATAGAGGTCCCTTGTGTTGATGTTTGGATGATGGGCCAGGTAGACGTTGGGGAAGACAGAACATCTCGTGTCGATCTCCCTGTTGGTGTTGTGGATTATATAGGCTGGGGTGTCCTTTCTGGGCAGTAGTGTGGAGATCACGATCCGCGCCTCGGGGAATTCCTTGCTGGCCTTTTCCGCCATCCTGCTCACCGCCCTAGCAGTGCCTTCCCGTAGGGTGCGTAGGTCGTTTGTGCCTGTGTGGATCACAAGCCATTTGGGGCTTCCAAGGGATTCTTTGTTCAGGATCTTCATTGCATGTTCTGTGTTGCTGCACCATTTTTTCAGGACTTGATGACCTGGGAACAGCCTCTGGGGGTCCAGAAACTTTCCGTTGGAGTCGGTCAGCAGGACCGCCTGAGGGGCTGGTTTTTCAGACTGGGTAGCAGTAGTCTGGGCAGGACTCGACTGATGGCTGGTTGTTGGCTGGGTTTCTGGGATATGTTGTGTGGCAGGAGCGGGGTTTGAGGCTTTCGGTGTGTCCTCGTGTGGGGGGGCATCTGACGGGTTCTGCGTCCCTGTGTGTGAGGACTGGGTAGCGGTAGTCTGGGCAGGACTCGACTGAGGGCTGGTTGTTGGCTGGGTTTCTGTGGTGAGCTGTGTGGCAGGAGCGGGGTTTGTGGCTTTCGGTGTGTCCTCGTGTGGGGTGGCATCCGACGGGTTCTGTGTCCTTGTGTGTGTTGTTTTTTGGACCTTAAGAGGTTTGTGTTGCCTGCTGAGCCTTTCTACGGCCTCCGTCATTTTGTTTAGTTGGGTATGGAGTTCTTTGATCTTATTTCTTTGTTCCTCTACGGTCTTTCTCAGATTTTGGATGGTGGACTCGTTTTCCATTTTCAGCTGTTTGAGTTCCTCCGTCCAGTTCTTGGTCTGTGTTTCTCTGTATTCGTTGAATTCGATTTCTAGTTTGGACAGACTCTCTTTCAGCAGTTTGTTTGCGTTGAGAGGTGTGGGGGGGGTGGAGATGGTCAGGGAGGTGTGTGTCTCTGCTGGACTCTCTTCTTCTTCCTCCGCTTGGCTCTCATCATCCTCTGTTCGATTCTCTTTTGCCTCCTGTCCATTGGTCCTATTTGTGTTTGCCTTAGTTTTCAACTGGGGGAATTCCTTTTCGAAGGAGTCCAGACTTTCTACATTCCCCTGTATCATGATCTTTCCTTTTTTGTTGTAGTAGCTTATGGTTAGCAGGGGGTCATCTTTATCTAGATTTCCATCTTTACATATTTTCAGTCTGCCTCCACTGCCAATACCTTCGCTGGAGACGTATGCGTAGTATTTTTGTAAAGTCTCCTTCCATGAGGGAATGGAGTCGGTGTAGAATATGAGGTTGTTCTTCGTCTTAATCCCTTTGTGTGTGGTATAGTCAACGTAGAGGACCTCTGGGTTACTTTTTAGTGTTATGTCCTTGTGTTTTTCCTTTGCTTTATTTTTTGTGCATTGCTCAGGATATTTCATTTCCCTGCTCATTGTAGTCGTTTGTTTTGTCTCAGGTAGATAACTTTTTTTCTCTTTTTTGTGTCGTGTTCCACCTTATCCCACTTTTAGGTCCAAAATTGAGAGTTTTTCAGGGGTTCATCTTTGATATAGCTGCTCTTAAAAGTTTCTCTCTCTCTCTCTCACAGGTTCCTGGTTCGGGTTGTTTATCGTTTCTCTCTGGTTTCTATTCCTTTTTTTTTTTTTTTCTTCGGGTTTGTTGTTCTTTTTCTAGGTTAACTAAATTTAGGTAGATCTAGGTATAGCTTTTTTCCTCCGGACCCGGAGTTTTCCTCTCTCTCCTCGCGTCGGTCTCAGGCTGTTTCTGCTCTGGTCCCAGCCCCTCGGCTCGGCTGTGCAGTCCCGTCCCGGCCCGGTGTTTGTCCGAGTTTCTCCGACCCCGGAGTTTCTCGGGTTTCAGGCCCCGGGCTTGCTCTCTCTCCGGGCTTCTGCCCTGGTCCCAGCCCCTCGGCTCGGCTGTGCAGTCCCCACCCGGCCCGGTGTTTGTTCGAGTTTCTCCGATCCCGGAGTTTCTCGGTTTTCAGGCCCCGGGCTTGCTCGCTCTCCGGGCCTCTGCCCTGGTCCCAGCCCCTCGGCTCGGCTGTGCAGTCCCGGCCCGGCCGAGTCTCTCCGACCCCGGAGTTTCTCGGGTTTCAGGCCCCGGGCTTGCTCGCTGTCCAGGCCCGACCCGATCCGGCACCCCTACCTCTCCACTCGCCTCCCTGACTGGCTCGGGCCGCTCCTCCCGGTCTGGGTCTGGGTCTGGGTCGACCCCTGCTGCCGCTCGCTCTCTCTCTGTCTCTCTCTCTGTCTCTGTCTGTCCCTCTCTCTCTGTCTCTCTCTCTCTCTCTGTCTCTCTCTCTCTCTCTCTCCCTGTCTCTCTCTCTGTCTCTCTCTGTCTCTCTATCTCTCTCTCACTATCTCTCTATCTCTATCTATCTCTCTAACTCTCCATCTCTCGCTCCACCTATCTATCTATCTATCTATCTATCCAGCTATCTAATCTATCTAATCTATCTAATCTCTCCATCTCTCGATCTCTCGATCCATCTCTCCATCTCTCCATCTCTCACTCCATCTATCTATCTAATCTATCTCTCTATCTCTCCATCTCTCCATTTCTCGCTCTCGCTCTCTCTCTCTCTCTCCATCTCTCTCTCTCTCCATCTTGCCATCTCGCCATCTCACTATCTCTCTATCTCTCTCTCTCTCTCTCTATCTATCTCTCTCTCTATCTATCCATCCATCTATCCTTCTATCCATCTCTCCATCTCTCCATCTCTCCATCTCGCCATCTCGCCATCTCTCTATCTCTCCATCTCTCTCTCTCTCTCTCTCCAACTCTCTCTCAGTTCAGTTCAGTTCAGTTCAAATGCTTTATTGGCATGAAAGTTTACAGAGAACCATATTGCCAAAGCTTACATAGCAAAAAGGTACAGTTTTCCAACATTCTGTAGGTGTCAATCGATTTGACATTTGTTGGGTATATACAATATTACTTTTAAACAATATTAATTTTAAACAGTCTTTCTACTTCATTTGGTACGTTCAATATTAATTTTAAACAGTCTTACTTTTAAACAGTCCTCAGGTTGTGACATGTTGTTACATATTTAGCCCCAAGGTATGGTCTGTCTCCTTCTCCTAGGACTAATCTCAATTTTGACAGATCATCCAATTCCTTGAAATCTGGGGTTGTTTGGCTTAGCTTGTTGAATAATATGTTTCTTGATGTGTTGAATTTTTCGCATTTTAGGAGGAAATGCATTTCTGTTTCAACCTCGCCAGCCAGACATTGATCGCATATTCTATTCTCTCTAGGCTGCCAGGATTTCTTGTATCTGCCTTTTTCAATTTTCAGTTGGTGGTCGCTTAGTCTGTACCTGGTGAGGGTCTGTCTCTGTTTTGTGTCTCTGATGGTCGTGAGGTAGTCTGCCAGTTTATATTCTCTTTTTAGGGCCCGGTAACATTCTAATCTGCTTTGGCTTTCGGTTATTTTGTTCCAATGTTCCAGGTAGGTTTCTTTGCATTTTTTAATGATTTGGTTCACTCGGATTGGTGTTTGGACGGCTGTGTTGGTCTGGGGCTGGTCAGGGTCCGGCTGAGTATTTAGTTTCAGTAGCAGCTGACTCAGGGGACTCTTTTCTGGGTTTAGCTCTTGGGTCTGAAAGGCTTTGAAATGAAGGGTGTCTGGGGAGCTAGATTTGAGGTGATTTAGGAAGTTTAGTGCTCGTTTTTGGATGTTTATTATCAGTGGGTATCTGCCTAGTTCGGCTCTGCATGCATTTGTTGGCGTTTTTCTTTGGGTGCGAAGGATGCTTCGGCAGAATTCTGCATGTAGGGCTTCTATTGTGTGTTTTTCCCATTTAGTGTAGCTTTGGTGATTTAGCGGGCCCCATACTTCACTACCGTACAGTGCAATGGGCAGGATTATGCTGTCAAAAATTTTGAGCCAGATTTTGATTGGGATTTGGATGTTGTAGAATTTTCTTTTTATTGCATATAGGGCTCTTCGGGCTTTTTCTTTTAGTGCATTCACTGCTATGCTGAAGCTCCCTGATGCTGTAATAGTTAGACCAAGGTAGGTGTAGCTCATAGTGTGTCCTATAGTGGTATCACTGAGGGTAAACTGGTATTTGTTTTCCTGACATCTGGGTCTTTTCTGAAAAATCATGATGTTGGTTTTCTTTAGATTTACTGTTAGAGCCCAATTTTGGCAGTATTTGTCGAGTAGGTCTAGTTGTTGCTGTAATCCCTGTTCTGTGGGAGACAGCAGAACCAGGTCGTCTCTCTATCTCTCTCTCTATCTCTCTTTCTGTCTATCTATCTATCTCTCTCTATCTCTCTCTCTCCATTTCTCCATCTCTCCATCTCTCTCTCCATCTCTCCATCTCTCGCTCCATCTATCATTCTATCTCTCCATCTCTCTATCTCTCTATCTCTCTCTATCTCTCTCTCTCTCTCTCTATCTCTCTATCTCTCCATCTCTCGCTCCATCTATCTAACTATCTTTCTAATCTATCTCTCTATCTCTCTCTCTATATCTCTATATCTCTATCACTCCATCTCACCATCTCTCTCTCTCTCTCTCTCACTCTCTCTCTATCTATCTAATTTATCTCTCTATCTATCTCTCACCATCTCGACATTTCTCCATCTCTCCACCTCGCCATCTCACCATCTATCCATCTCTCCGTCTCGCCATCTCTCTCTCTATCTCTCTATGTATCTATGTATCTATCTATCTCTCTATCTCTCTATCTCTCTCTCTATCCATCTATCTATCTATCCATCTATCCATCTATCCATCTCGCCAACTCTCCATCTCTCCATCTCTCCATCTCTCCATCTCTCTCTGTATCTCTCTATCTCTCTCCCTCTCTCCCGCCATCTCTCCATCTCTCCCTCTCTCTCTCTATCTTTCTATCTCCCTCTCTCTCTCCATCTCTCCATCTCTCCATCTATCTATCTATCTATCTCCAATTCCAATTCCAATTCAAATGCTTTATTGGCATGAAAGTTTACAGAGAACCATATTGCCAAAGCTTACATAGCAAAAAGGTACAGTTTTCCAACATTCTGTAGGTGTCAATCGATTTGACATTTGTTGGGTACATACAATATTACTTTTATCTATCCATCTTTCTATCTATCTCTCTATCTCTCTATCTGTCCATCTTTCTATCTATCTCTCTATCTCTCTATCTCTCGCTCTATCTCTCTATCTCTCTATCTCTTGCTATTCTCTCTATCTCTCCATCTCTCCATCAATCCATCTGTCCATCTCTCCATCTCTGCATCTCGCTATCTTGCCATCTCTCCATATCTCTATCTCTCTATCTCGCTATCTCTCTCTCTATCTGTCTATCTCTCTATCTATCTATCTCTCCATCTCTCGCTCCATCTATCTAACTATCTATCTAATCTATCTCTCTCTCCATCACTCCATCTCGCCATCTCGCCATCTATCTCTATATCTCTCTCCATCTCTCCATCTTGCCATCTATCTCTCTATTTATCTATCTCTCTATCTCTCTATCTCTATCTCACTATCTCGCTATCTCGCTATCTCTCTATCTCTCTATCTCTCTCCCTCTATCTATCTATCTCTCTCCCTCTATCTATCTCTCTATCTCTCGCTCCATCTATCTATCTAACTCTCTATCTCTCTCTATATCTCTCTATCTCTATCTATCCATCTATCCATCTATCCATCTATCCATCTCGCCATCTCTCTCTCTCTCTCTCTCTCTCTCTCTCTCTCTATCTCTCTCTATCTCTCTCTGTCTCTCTCTATCTCTCTATCTCTCTCTATCTCTCTATCTCTATCTCTCTATCTCTATCTCTCTCTCTATCTCTATCTAGCTATATCTATCTCTCTATCTCTCTCTCTATCTCTCTCTCTATCTCTATCTATCTATTTATAACTCTATCTCTCTCTCTCTCTCCATCTCTCTATCTCTCTATCTCTCTCTCTATCTCTCTCTATATATATCTCTCTATCTCTCCATTTCTTCATTTCTCCATCTCTCTAGCTCTCTCTCTCTCTCTATCCCTCTATCTATATATCGCTCTATCCAATTCCAATTCAATTCCAATTCAAATGCTTTATTGGCATGAAAGTTTACAGAGAACCATATTGCCAAAGCTTACATAGCAAAAAGGTACAGTTTTCCAACATTCTGTAGGTGTCAATCGATTTGACATTTGTTGGGTACATACAATATTACTTTTAAACAATATTAATTTTAAACAGTCTTTGTACTTCATTTGGTACGTTCAATATTAATTTTAAACAGTCTTAATTTTAAACAGTCCTCAGGTTGTGACATGTTGTTACATATTTGGCCCCAAGGTATGGTCTGTCTCCTTCTCCTAGGACTAATCTCAATTTTGACAGGTCATCCAATTCCTTGAAATCTGGGGTTGTTTGGCTTAGCTTGTTGAATAATATGTTTCTTGATGTGTTGAATTTTTCGCATTTTAGGAGGAAATGCATCTCTGTTTCAACCTCGCCGGCCAGACATTGATCGCATATTCTATTCTCTCTAGGCTGCCAGGATTTCTTGTATCTGCCTTTTTCAATTTCCAGTTGGTGGTCGCTTAGTCTGTACCTGGTGAGGGTCTGTCTCTGTTTTGTGTCTCTGATGGTCGTGAGGTAGTCTGCCAGTTTATATTCTCTTTTTAGGGCCCGGTAACATTCTAATCTGCTTTGGCTTTCGGTTATTTTGTTCCAATGTTCCAGGTAGGTTTCTTTGCATTTTTTAATGATTTGGTTCACTCGGATTGGTGTTTGGACGGCTGTGTTGGTCTGGGGCTGGTCAGGGTCCGGCTGAGTACTTAGTTTCCGTAGCAGCTGACTCAGGGGACTCTTTTCTGGGTTTAGCTCTTGGGTCTGAAAGGCTTTGAAATGAAGGGTGTCTGGGGAGCTAGATTTGAGGTGATTTAGGAAGTTTAGTGCTCGTTTTTGGATGTTTATTATCAGTGGGTATCTGCCTAGTTCGGCTCTGCATGCATTTGTTGGCGTTTTTCTTTGGGTGCGAAGGATGCTTCGGCAGAATTCTGCATGTAGGGCTTCTATTGTATGTTTTTCCCACTTAGTGTAGCTTTGGTGATTTAGCGGGCCCCATATTTCACTACCGTACAGTGCAATGGGCAGGATTATGCTGTCAAATATTTTGAGCCAGATTTTGATTGGGATTTGGATGTTGTAGAATTTTCTTTTTATTGCATATAGGGCTCTTCGGGCTTTTTCTTTTAGTGCATTCACTGCTATGCTGAAGCTCCCTGATGCTGTAATAGTTAGACCAAGGTAGGTGTAGCTCATAGTGTGTCCTATAGTGGTATCACTGAGGGTAAACTGGTATTTGTTTTCCTGACATCTGGGCCTTTTTTGAAAAATCATGATGTTGGTTTTCTTTAGATTTACTGTTAGAGCCCAATTTTGGCAGTATTTGTCGAGTAGGTCTAGTTGTTGCTGTAATCCCTGTTCTGTGGGAGACAGCAGAACCAGGTCGTCCGCATAGAACAGGGATTTCACTTCTCCATCCAGGAGACGGAGACCTGGTGACTCGCTTTGCTCCAGCATGTCTGCTAATTCATTTATGTATATGTTGAACAGGGTCGGGCTCAAATTGCAGCCCTGCCGGACGCCTCTTCTCTGGGTGAAGAAATCGGTGCGTTTGTCTCCAATTTTGACCCCGCATTTGTTTTTCAGATACATTGATTTAATAAGGTCATAGACTTTGCCCCCTATTCCACATTGAAGAAGTTTATAATAGAGCCCTTCGTGCCATATAGAGTCAAAGGCTTTCTTGAAGTCGATGAAACAGGCGAATATTTTCCCATTTTTTGTTTGGTGTATATGTTTTTCAATGAGGGTGTGAAGGGTATAGATATGGTCGGCGGTGCGGTGTTTTGGAAGAAAGCCTATTTGGTTTTTTCTGAGGATATTATGTTTGTTAAGAAAATCAAGTAATCTACTATTTAGAATACTGCAGAATAACTTCCCTAGACAACTGTTGACACAGATGCCGCGGTAGTTATTTGGGTCTGATTTGTTTCCGCTTTTATATATGGGGGAGATTAGTCCTTGGCACCAGATATCGGGAAAACAGCCTGAACGTAATATGATGTTGAATAATTTGAGTACCGCACCCTGCATCTCCATATTGCTGAACTTGAGCATTTCATTTTTGATGTTGTCTGGGCCACAGGCTTTCTTTAGGTGGAGAGATTTTGTTTTTGTGGCCAGTTCTTTCGATGTGATTGGGGAGTCTAGAGGGTTTTGGTTGTCTTTGATTGTTGCTTCTAATGTGTGGAGTTTTTCTGTGACCTGATGTTGACTTGGGTTTGTTTCGTTTATTGGGATGTCTTTGTAGAGGTTTTCAAAATGTGTTCTCCAGATGTCGCCATCTTGGATTGGTAATGCTTGCAATTGTGTTGTACTCAGGTTATTCCACATTTCCCAGAATTGTTTTGGATTGGTGGAGTTTTCAATTTCTTCGAGTATTTTGTGGGTATAGTTTTGTGTTTTGTTCCTAATGGTGTGTTTATATCTTTTGAGGGTTTCATTGTATCTAGTACGTAGGTCCGGATTGTTTGGTTGGCGATGCTTTTGGTTTGATATTTTTCTCAGGTCTTTTCTGGCATTTTTGCATTCGTGGTCAAACCATTTCTTATTTTTATTTTGTCTTTTGTGACTCTTCCTCTTCTGTTTCACGAGGTCGGCTTTTACAGCTGCCTCATGAAAGATCATATTTATATCCTCTATGGCCATGTTTACCCCATCTCTGGTGATCTCATATAGATTTTCTTTAAATTTTGAAATTTTACTTGTGAGATCAGGTGAATTTAGTGCTGTGATGAATTTATCTCCACTGTCTGGGGCCCATCTGTATGTCTGGTTTATTTTATGTAGCTTACTGGGTTCCTTTTTTGTGTCTGTAGTTTGGGCAGAAAGTTTAAGGTACACATTTATTTGGTTATGGTCTGAGAGGGGGGATTGCTGCCTGACAGTGAATGCGTTGATATCGCAGGGGTCCAGGTCAGTGATTGTATAATCCACCACACTAGACCCAAGAGTTGAGGAATATGTGAGTCTCCCTAAGGAGTCCCCTCTGAACCTACCGTTAACTATGTACAGGCCTAAGGCTCGGCAGAGTTGCACTACCTCCCTACCGCTTTTATTTATTTCACAATCGAGGTTGTTTCGGTTTGCGATGGCTGGTGTGACATATAGAGGGGTCTGGCCAAACACATGGTTGTTGCCCTGTGGGTCTATGAAGTCAGGTTCACATCCTGTCCTTGCATTTAGGTCCCCACATAGTAGCACCTTTCCTTGGGCCTGGAAATGGCTGATTTCCATGTGGAGAGTGTCAAATATCTCCTCTTCAAAATATGGCGATTCTATTGGAGGTATGTAGATCGCACATAAGTAAACATCGTTTTTTGCTATTCCTATATTTTTATCTAATTTTAGCCATACGTGTGATTTTCCCTGTTTTATCGGTGAGATGTGTTTGTTCAGTTCTCCTTTATACCACACCAGGATTCCCCCGGAGGTTCTGCCCTTGCGTGTCTTAATGTTCTTTACTGAAGGCACAATAATTTCATGGTACATTGGGGGACAGTGGGTCGGCATGTCCTTTTGGCACCATGTTTCTGTTAACACAATTATATCAATGTCTTTTATAGCTTTTAGGAATTCAGGGTCTGTACTCTTCATCCCAAAAGTTGAGGAGCGGAGGCCCTGGATATTCCAGCAGCTTATGTGGAAAGAACGCATTTATATAGTTCAATAAAACGAAATAAAATGGACCTATTTTGTGGGATGAGTGTGGAAACACTATTTTCTATAATGCTAAATGATGATTTAGTATAAATTTCATGAGGCATGCACATATATCTATCTAATAGTAGTAATAATACTGATAAGATAACAATAATGATAATGATAAATAACAATATTAATAATTTCTCCGGCTTTCTATCAGGCTGTTCAGCATCGTCATGATCTTTCTCAGTTCTTGGTCTACAGTCTGTGGTCTAGAGGGGGGTCTTGGGTCAGGTATAAAAGCACGGTTCTGTTGTTGGTTTTGTAAAGGGGGGTGGGGGACATTGGTGGTCCTGTTTGGGTTACGGCTCCCAATGGTAGAGGGGGTGGGAGGGCTGCGTCTTTTGGCAGTGTTTATGAGGTTTTTTGCAAAGACCCACATCCGCTGTTTGAGTAGATGTATTTCGTCATAGAGGTCCCTTGTGTTGATGTTTGGATGATGGGCCAGGTAGACGTTGGGGAAGACAGAACATCTCGTGTCGATCTCCCTGTTGGTGTTGTGGATTATATAGGCTGGGGTGTCCTTTCTGGGCAGTAGTGTGGAGATCACGATCCGCGCCTCGGGGAATTCCTTGCTGGCCTTTTCCGCCATCCTGCTCACCGCCCTAGCAGTGCCTTCCCGTAGGGTGCGTAGGTCGTTTGTGCCTGTGTGGATCACAAGCCATTTGGGGCTTCCAAGGGATTCTTTGTTCAGGATCTTCATTGCATGTTCTGTGTTGCTGCACCATTTTTTCAGGACTTGATGACCTGGGAACAGCCTCTGGGGGTCCAGAAACTTTCCGTTGGAGTCGGTCAGCAGGACCGCCTGAGGGGCTGGTTTTTCAGACTGGGTAGCAGTAGTCTGGGCAGGACTCGACTGATGGCTGGTTGTTGGCTGGGTTTCTGGGATATGTTGTGTGGCAGGAGCGGGGTTTGAGGCTTTCGGTGTGTCCTCGTGTGGGGGGGCATCTGACGGGTTCTGCGTCCCTGTGTGTGAGGACTGGGTAGCGGTAGTCTGGGCAGGACTCGACTGAGGGCTGGTTGTTGGCTGGGTTTCTGTGGTGAGCTGTGTGGCAGGAGCGGGGTTTGTGGCTTTCGGTGTGTCCTCGTGTGGGGTGGCATCCGACGGGTTCTGTGTCCTTGTGTGTGTTGTTTTTTGGACCTTAAGAGGTTTGTGTTGCCTGCTGAGCCTTTCTACGGCCTCCGTCATTTTGTTTAGTTGGGTATGGAGTTCTTTGATCTTATTTCTTTGTTCCTCTACGGTCTTTCTCAGATTTTGGATGGTGGACTCGTTTTCCATTTTCAGCTGTTTGAGTTCCTCCGTCCAGTTCTTGGTCTGTGTTTCTCTGTATTCGTTGAATTCGATTTCTAGTTTGGACAGACTCTCTTTCAGCAGTTTGTTTGCGTTGAGAGGTGTGGGGGGGGTGGAGATGGTCAGGGAGGTGTGTGTCTCTGCTGGACTCTCTTCTTCTTCCTCCGCTTGGCTCTCATCATCCTCTGTTCGATTCTCTTTTGCCTCCTGTCCATTGGTCCTATTTGTGTTTGCCTTAGTTTTCAACTGGGGGAATTCCTTTTCGAAGGAGTCCAGACTTTCTACATTCCCCTGTATCATGATCTTTCCTTTTTTGTTGTAGTAGCTTATGGTTAGCAGGGGGTCATCTTTATCTAGATTTCCATCTTTACATATTTTCAGTCTGCCTCCACTGCCAATACCTTCGCTGGAGACGTATGCGTAGTATTTTTGTAAAGTCTCCTTCCATGAGGGAATGGAGTCGGTGTAGAATATGAGGTTGTTCTTCGTCTTAATCCCTTTGTGTGTGGTATAGTCAACGTAGAGGACCTCTGGGTTACTTTTTAGTGTTATGTCCTTGTGTTTTTCCTTTGCTTTATTTTTTGTGCATTGCTCAGGATATTTCATTTCCCTGCTCATTGTAGTCGTTTGTTTTGTCTCAGGTAGATAACTTTTTTTCTCTTTTTTGTGTCGTGTTCCACCTTATCCCACTTTTAGGTCCAAAATTGAGAGTTTTTCAGGGGTTCATCTTTGATATAGCTGCTCTTAAAAGTTTCTCTCTCTCTCTCTCACAGGTTCCTGGTTCGGGTTGTTTATCGTTTCTCTCTGGTTTCTATTCCTTTTTTTTTTTTTTTCTTCGGGTTTGTTGTTCTTTTTCTAGGTTAACTAAATTTAGGTAGATCTAGGTATAGCTTTTTTCCTCCGGACCCGGAGTTTTCCTCTCTCTCCTCGCGTCGGTCTCAGGCTGTTTCTGCTCTGGTCCCAGCCCCTCGGCTCGGCTGTGCAGTCCCGTCCCGGCCCGGTGTTTGTCCGAGTTTCTCCGACCCCGGAGTTTCTCGGGTTTCAGGCCCCGGGCTTGCTCTCTCTCCGGGCTTCTGCCCTGGTCCCAGCCCCTCGGCTCGGCTGTGCAGTCCCCACCCGGCCCGGTGTTTGTTCGAGTTTCTCCGATCCCGGAGTTTCTCGGTTTTCAGGCCCCGGGCTTGCTCGCTCTCCGGGCCTCTGCCCTGGTCCCAGCCCCTCGGCTCGGCTGTGCAGTCCCGGCCCGGCCGAGTCTCTCCGACCCCGGAGTTTCTCGGGTTTCAGGCCCCGGGCTTGCTCGCTGTCCAGGCCCGACCCGATCCGGCACCCCTACCTCTCCACTCGCCTCCCTGACTGGCTCGGGCCGCTCCTCCCGGTCTGGGTCTGGGTCTGGGTCGACCCCTGCTGCCGCTCGCTCTCTCTCTGTCTCTCTCTCTGTCTCTGTCTGTCCCTCTCTCTCTGTCTCTCTCTCTCTCTCTGTCTCTCTCTCTCTCTCTCTCCCTGTCTCTCTCTCTGTCTCTCTCTGTCTCTCTATCTCTCTCTCACTATCTCTCTATCTCTATCTATCTCTCTAACTCTCCATCTCTCGCTCCACCTATCTATCTATCTATCTATCTATCCAGCTATCTAATCTATCTAATCTATCTAATCTCTCCATCTCTCGATCTCTCGATCCATCTCTCCATCTCTCCATCTCTCACTCCATCTATCTATCTAATCTATCTCTCTATCTCTCCATCTCTCCATTTCTCGCTCTCGCTCTCTCTCTCTCTCTCCATCTCTCTCTCTCTCCATCTTGCCATCTCGCCATCTCACTATCTCTCTATCTCTCTCTCTCTCTCTCTATCTATCTCTCTCTCTATCTATCCATCCATCTATCCTTCTATCCATCTCTCCATCTCTCCATCTCTCCATCTCGCCATCTCGCCATCTCTCTATCTCTCCATCTCTCTCTCTCTCTCTCTCCAACTCTCTCTCAGTTCAGTTCAGTTCAGTTCAAATGCTTTATTGGCATGAAAGTTTACAGAGAACCATATTGCCAAAGCTTACATAGCAAAAAGGTACAGTTTTCCAACATTCTGTAGGTGTCAATCGATTTGACATTTGTTGGGTATATACAATATTACTTTTAAACAATATTAATTTTAAACAGTCTTTCTACTTCATTTGGTACGTTCAATATTAATTTTAAACAGTCTTACTTTTAAACAGTCCTCAGGTTGTGACATGTTGTTACATATTTAGCCCCAAGGTATGGTCTGTCTCCTTCTCCTAGGACTAATCTCAATTTTGACAGATCATCCAATTCCTTGAAATCTGGGGTTGTTTGGCTTAGCTTGTTGAATAATATGTTTCTTGATGTGTTGAATTTTTCGCATTTTAGGAGGAAATGCATTTCTGTTTCAACCTCGCCAGCCAGACATTGATCGCATATTCTATTCTCTCTAGGCTGCCAGGATTTCTTGTATCTGCCTTTTTCAATTTTCAGTTGGTGGTCGCTTAGTCTGTACCTGGTGAGGGTCTGTCTCTGTTTTGTGTCTCTGATGGTCGTGAGGTAGTCTGCCAGTTTATATTCTCTTTTTAGGGCCCGGTAACATTCTAATCTGCTTTGGCTTTCGGTTATTTTGTTCCAATGTTCCAGGTAGGTTTCTTTGCATTTTTTAATGATTTGGTTCACTCGGATTGGTGTTTGGACGGCTGTGTTGGTCTGGGGCTGGTCAGGGTCCGGCTGAGTATTTAGTTTCAGTAGCAGCTGACTCAGGGGACTCTTTTCTGGGTTTAGCTCTTGGGTCTGAAAGGCTTTGAAATGAAGGGTGTCTGGGGAGCTAGATTTGAGGTGATTTAGGAAGTTTAGTGCTCGTTTTTGGATGTTTATTATCAGTGGGTATCTGCCTAGTTCGGCTCTGCATGCATTTGTTGGCGTTTTTCTTTGGGTGCGAAGGATGCTTCGGCAGAATTCTGCATGTAGGGCTTCTATTGTGTGTTTTTCCCATTTAGTGTAGCTTTGGTGATTTAGCGGGCCCCATACTTCACTACCGTACAGTGCAATGGGCAGGATTATGCTGTCAAAAATTTTGAGCCAGATTTTGATTGGGATTTGGATGTTGTAGAATTTTCTTTTTATTGCATATAGGGCTCTTCGGGCTTTTTCTTTTAGTGCATTCACTGCTATGCTGAAGCTCCCTGATGCTGTAATAGTTAGACCAAGGTAGGTGTAGCTCATAGTGTGTCCTATAGTGGTATCACTGAGGGTAAACTGGTATTTGTTTTCCTGACATCTGGGTCTTTTCTGAAAAATCATGATGTTGGTTTTCTTTAGATTTACTGTTAGAGCCCAATTTTGGCAGTATTTGTCGAGTAGGTCTAGTTGTTGCTGTAATCCCTGTTCTGTGGGAGACAGCAGAACCAGGTCGTCTCTCTATCTCTCTCTCTATCTCTCTTTCTGTCTATCTATCTATCTCTCTCTATCTCTCTCTCTCCATTTCTCCATCTCTCCATCTCTCTCTCCATCTCTCCATCTCTCGCTCCATCTATCATTCTATCTCTCCATCTCTCTATCTCTCTATCTCTCTCTATCTCTCTCTCTCTCTCTCTATCTCTCTATCTCTCCATCTCTCGCTCCATCTATCTAACTATCTTTCTAATCTATCTCTCTATCTCTCTCTCTATATCTCTATATCTCTATCACTCCATCTCACCATCTCTCTCTCTCTCTCTCTCACTCTCTCTCTATCTATCTAATTTATCTCTCTATCTATCTCTCACCATCTCGACATTTCTCCATCTCTCCACCTCGCCATCTCACCATCTATCCATCTCTCCGTCTCGCCATCTCTCTCTCTATCTCTCTATGTATCTATGTATCTATCTATCTCTCTATCTCTCTATCTCTCTCTCTATCCATCTATCTATCTATCCATCTATCCATCTATCCATCTCGCCAACTCTCCATCTCTCCATCTCTCCATCTCTCCATCTCTCTCTGTATCTCTCTATCTCTCTCCCTCTCTCCCGCCATCTCTCCATCTCTCCCTCTCTCTCTCTATCTTTCTATCTCCCTCTCTCTCTCCATCTCTCCATCTCTCCATCTATCTATCTATCTATCTCCAATTCCAATTCCAATTCAAATGCTTTATTGGCATGAAAGTTTACAGAGAACCATATTGCCAAAGCTTACATAGCAAAAAGGTACAGTTTTCCAACATTCTGTAGGTGTCAATCGATTTGACATTTGTTGGGTACATACAATATTACTTTTATCTATCCATCTTTCTATCTATCTCTCTATCTCTCTATCTGTCCATCTTTCTATCTATCTCTCTATCTCTCTATCTCTCGCTCTATCTCTCTATCTCTCTATCTCTTGCTATTCTCTCTATCTCTCCATCTCTCCATCAATCCATCTGTCCATCTCTCCATCTCTGCATCTCGCTATCTTGCCATCTCTCCATATCTCTATCTCTCTATCTCGCTATCTCTCTCTCTATCTGTCTATCTCTCTATCTATCTATCTCTCCATCTCTCGCTCCATCTATCTAACTATCTATCTAATCTATCTCTCTCTCCATCACTCCATCTCGCCATCTCGCCATCTATCTCTATATCTCTCTCCATCTCTCCATCTTGCCATCTATCTCTCTATTTATCTATCTCTCTATCTCTCTATCTCTATCTCACTATCTCGCTATCTCGCTATCTCTCTATCTCTCTATCTCTCTCCCTCTATCTATCTATCTCTCTCCCTCTATCTATCTCTCTATCTCTCGCTCCATCTATCTATCTAACTCTCTATCTCTCTCTATATCTCTCTATCTCTATCTATCCATCTATCCATCTATCCATCTATCCATCTCGCCATCTCTCTCTCTCTCTCTCTCTCTCTCTCTCTCTCTATCTCTCTCTATCTCTCTCTGTCTCTCTCTATCTCTCTATCTCTCTCTATCTCTCTATCTCTATCTCTCTATCTCTATCTCTCTCTCTATCTCTATCTAGCTATATCTATCTCTCTATCTCTCTCTCTATCTCTCTCTCTATCTCTATCTATCTATTTATAACTCTATCTCTCTCTCTCTCTCCATCTCTCTATCTCTCTATCTCTCTCTCTATCTCTCTCTATATATATCTCTCTATCTCTCCATTTCTTCATTTCTCCATCTCTCTAGCTCTCTCTCTCTCTCTATCCCTCTATCTATATATCGCTCTATCCAATTCCAATTCAATTCCAATTCAAATGCTTTATTGGCATGAAAGTTTACAGAGAACCATATTGCCAAAGCTTACATAGCAAAAAGGTACAGTTTTCCAACATTCTGTAGGTGTCAATCGATTTGACATTTGTTGGGTACATACAATATTACTTTTAAACAATATTAATTTTAAACAGTCTTTGTACTTCATTTGGTACGTTCAATATTAATTTTAAACAGTCTTAATTTTAAACAGTCCTCAGGTTGTGACATGTTGTTACATATTTGGCCCCAAGGTATGGTCTGTCTCCTTCTCCTAGGACTAATCTCAATTTTGACAGGTCATCCAATTCCTTGAAATCTGGGGTTGTTTGGCTTAGCTTGTTGAATAATATGTTTCTTGATGTGTTGAATTTTTCGCATTTTAGGAGGAAATGCATCTCTGTTTCAACCTCGCCGGCCAGACATTGATCGCATATTCTATTCTCTCTAGGCTGCCAGGATTTCTTGTATCTGCCTTTTTCAATTTCCAGTTGGTGGTCGCTTAGTCTGTACCTGGTGAGGGTCTGTCTCTGTTTTGTGTCTCTGATGGTCGTGAGGTAGTCTGCCAGTTTATATTCTCTTTTTAGGGCCCGGTAACATTCTAATCTGCTTTGGCTTTCGGTTATTTTGTTCCAATGTTCCAGGTAGGTTTCTTTGCATTTTTTAATGATTTGGTTCACTCGGATTGGTGTTTGGACGGCTGTGTTGGTCTGGGGCTGGTCAGGGTCCGGCTGAGTACTTAGTTTCCGTAGCAGCTGACTCAGGGGACTCTTTTCTGGGTTTAGCTCTTGGGTCTGAAAGGCTTTGAAATGAAGGGTGTCTGGGGAGCTAGATTTGAGGTGATTTAGGAAGTTTAGTGCTCGTTTTTGGATGTTTATTATCAGTGGGTATCTGCCTAGTTCGGCTCTGCATGCATTTGTTGGCGTTTTTCTTTGGGTGCGAAGGATGCTTCGGCAGAATTCTGCATGTAGGGCTTCTATTGTATGTTTTTCCCACTTAGTGTAGCTTTGGTGATTTAGCGGGCCCCATATTTCACTACCGTACAGTGCAATGGGCAGGATTATGCTGTCAAATATTTTGAGCCAGATTTTGATTGGGATTTGGATGTTGTAGAATTTTCTTTTTATTGCATATAGGGCTCTTCGGGCTTTTTCTTTTAGTGCATTCACTGCTATGCTGAAGCTCCCTGATGCTGTAATAGTTAGACCAAGGTAGGTGTAGCTCATAGTGTGTCCTATAGTGGTATCACTGAGGGTAAACTGGTATTTGTTTTCCTGACATCTGGGCCTTTTTTGAAAAATCATGATGTTGGTTTTCTTTAGATTTACTGTTAGAGCCCAATTTTGGCAGTATTTGTCGAGTAGGTCTAGTTGTTGCTGTAATCCCTGTTCTGTGGGAGACAGCAGAACCAGGTCGTCCGCATAGAACAGGGATTTCACTTCTCCATCCAGGAGACGGAGACCTGGTGACTCGCTTTGCTCCAGCATGTCTGCTAATTCATTTATGTATATGTTGAACAGGGTCGGGCTCAAATTGCAGCCCTGCCGGACGCCTCTTCTCTGGGTGAAGAAATCGGTGCGTTTGTCTCCAATTTTGACCCCGCATTTGTTTTTCAGATACATTGATTTAATAAGGTCATAGACTTTGCCCCCTATTCCACATTGAAGAAGTTTATAATAGAGCCCTTCGTGCCATATAGAGTCAAAGGCTTTCTTGAAGTCGATGAAACAGGCGAATATTTTCCCATTTTTTGTTTGGTGTATATGTTTTTCAATGAGGGTGTGAAGGGTATAGATATGGTCGGCGGTGCGGTGTTTTGGAAGAAAGCCTATTTGGTTTTTTCTGAGGATATTATGTTTGTTAAGAAAATCAAGTAATCTACTATTTAGAATACTGCAGAATAACTTCCCTAGACAACTGTTGACACAGATGCCGCGGTAGTTATTTGGGTCTGATTTGTTTCCGCTTTTATATATGGGGGAGATTAGTCCTTGGCACCAGATATCGGGAAAACAGCCTGAACGTAATATGATGTTGAATAATTTGAGTACCGCACCCTGCATCTCCATATTGCTGAACTTGAGCATTTCATTTTTGATGTTGTCTGGGCCACAGGCTTTCTTTAGGTGGAGAGATTTTGTTTTTGTGGCCAGTTCTTTCGATGTGATTGGGGAGTCTAGAGGGTTTTGGTTGTCTTTGATTGTTGCTTCTAATGTGTGGAGTTTTTCTGTGACCTGATGTTGACTTGGGTTTGTTTCGTTTATTGGGATGTCTTTGTAGAGGTTTTCAAAATGTGTTCTCCAGATGTCGCCATCTTGGATTGGTAATGCTTGCAATTGTGTTGTACTCAGGTTATTCCACATTTCCCAGAATTGTTTTGGATTGGTGGAGTTTTCAATTTCTTCGAGTATTTTGTGGGTATAGTTTTGTGTTTTGTTCCTAATGGTGTGTTTATATCTTTTGAGGGTTTCATTGTATCTAGTACGTAGGTCCGGATTGTTTGGTTGGCGATGCTTTTGGTTTGATATTTTTCTCAGGTCTTTTCTGGCATTTTTGCATTCGTGGTCAAACCATTTCTTATTTTTATTTTGTCTTTTGTGACTCTTCCTCTTCTGTTTCACGAGGTCGGCTTTTACAGCTGCCTCATGAAAGATCATATTTATATCCTCTATGGCCATGTTTACCCCATCTCTGGTGATCTCATATAGATTTTCTTTAAATTTTGAAATTTTACTTGTGAGATCAGGTGAATTTAGTGCTGTGATGAATTTATCTCCACTGTCTGGGGCCCATCTGTATGTCTGGTTTATTTTATGTAGCTTACTGGGTTCCTTTTTTGTGTCTGTAGTTTGGGCAGAAAGTTTAAGGTACACATTTATTTGGTTATGGTCTGAGAGGGGGGATTGCTGCCTGACAGTGAATGCGTTGATATCGCAGGGGTCCAGGTCAGTGATTGTATAATCCACCACACTAGACCCAAGAGTTGAGGAATATGTGAGTCTCCCTAAGGAGTCCCCTCTGAACCTACCGTTAACTATGTACAGGCCTAAGGCTCGGCAGAGCTGCACTACCTCCCTACCGCTTTTATTTATTTCACAATCGAGGTTGTTTCGGTTTGCGATGGCTGGTGTGACATATAGGGGGGTCTGGCCAAACACATGGTTGTTGCCCTGTGGGTCTATGAAGTCAGGTTCACATCCTGTCCTTGCATTTAGGTCCCCACATAGTAGCACCTTTCCTTGGGCCTGGAAATGGCTGATTTCCATGTGGAGAGTGTCAAATATCTCCTCTTCAAAATATGGCGATTCTATTGGAGGTATATAGATCGCACATAAGTAAACATCGTTTTTTGCTATTCCTATATTTTTATCTAATTTTAGCCATACGTGTGATTTTCCCTGTTTTATCGGTGAGATGTGTTTGTTCAGTTCTCCTTTATACCACACCAGGATTCCCCCGGAGGTTCTGCCCTTGCGTGTCTTAATGTTCTTTACTGAAGGCACAATAATTTCATGGTACATTGGGGGACAGTGGGTCGGCATGTCCTTTTGGCACCATGTTTCTGTTAACACAATTATATCAATGTCTTTTATAGCTTTTAGGAATTCAGGGTCTGTACTCTTCATCCCAAAAGTTGAGGAGCGGAGGCCCTGGATATTCAAGCAGCTTATGTGGAAAGAACGCATTTATATAGTTCAATAAAATGAAATAAAATGGACCTATTTTGTGGGATGAGTGTGGAAACACTATTTTCTATAATGCTAAATGATGATTTACTTTAAATTTCATGAGGCATGCACATATATCTACTCTCTATCTCTCTATCTCTCGCTCTATCTCTCCATCTCTCTCTCTCTCTCTCTCTCTCTCTCTCTCTCTATCTATCTATTTATCTCTCTATATCTCTCTACTTCCCTCTATCTCTCTCTATCTCTCTCTAGCTCTCTCTATCTCTCTCTATCTCTCTCCATCTCTCTCCATCTCTATCTCTCGCTCTCTCTCTCTATCTATCTATTTATCGCTCTATATCTTTTTGCTTCTCTCCATCTCTCCATTTCTCCATCTCTCCATCTCGCTATATCTCTATCTCTCTATCTCCCTATCTCTCTCTATCTCTCTATCTATCTATCTGTCTCTCTCTCTCTCTCTATCTATCTAATCTCTCTCTCTCTCTCTATCTCTCTATCTCTCTATCACTCTACCTATCTATCTATCTCTCCATCTCTCGCTCCATCTATCTATCTATCTAATCGCTCTCTCTATCCAATTCCAATTCCAATTCCAATTAAAATGCTTTATTGGCATGAAAGTTTACAGAGAACCATATTGCCAAAGCTTACATAGCAAAAAGGTACAGTTTTCCAACATTCTGTAGGTGTCAATCGATTTGACATTTGTTGGGTACATACAATATTACTTTTAAACAATATTAATTTTAAACAGTCTTTGTACTTCATTTGGTACGTTCAATATTAATTTTAAACAGTCTTAATTTTAAACAGTCCTCAGGTTGTGACATGTTGTTACATATTTGGCCCCAAGGTATGGTCTGTCTCCTTCTCCTAGGACTAATCTCAATTTTGACAGATCATCCAATTCCTTGAAATCTGGGGTTGTTTGGCTTAGCTTGTTGAATAATATGTTTCTTGATGTGTTGAATTTTTCGCATTTTAGGAGGAAATGCATTTCTGTTTCAACCTCGCCAGCCAGACATTGATCGCATATTCTATTCTCTCTAGGCTGCCAGGATTTCTTGTATCTGCCTTTTTCAATTTCCAGTTGGTGGTCGCTTAGTCTGTACCTGGTGAGGGTCTGTCTCTGTTTTGTGTCTCTGATGGTCGTGAGGTAGTCTGCCAGTTTATATTCTCTTTTTAGGGCCCGGTAACATTCTAATCTGCTTTGGCTTTCGGTTATTTTGTTCCAATGTTCCAGGTAGGTTTCTTTGCATTTTTTAATGATTTGGTTCACTCGGATTGGTGTTTGGGCGGCTGTGTTGGTCTGGGGCTGGTCAGGGTCCGGCTGAGTACTTAGTTTCCGTAGCAGCTGACTCAGGGGACTCTTTTCTGGGTTTAGCTCTTGGGTCTGAAAGGCTTTGAAATGAAGGGTGTCTGGGGAGCTAGATTTGAGGTGATTTAGGAAGTTTAGTGCTCGTTTTTGGATGTTTATTATCAGTGGGTATCTGCCTAGTTCGGCTCTGCATGCATTTGTTGGCGTTTTCCTTTGGGTGCGAAGGATGCTTCGGCAGAATTCTGCATGTAGGGCTTCTATTGTATGTTTTTCCCATTTAGTGTAGCTTTGGTGATTTAGCGGGCCCCATACTTCACTACCGTACAGTGCAATGGGCAGGATTATGCTGTCAAATATTTTGAGCCAGATTTTGATTGGGATTTGGATGTTGTAGAATTTTCTTTTTATTGCATATAGGGCTCTTCGGGCTTTTTCTTTTAGTGCATTCACTGCTATGCTGAAGCTCCCTGATGCTGTAATAGTTAGACCAAGGTAGGTGTAGCTCATAGTGTGTCCTATAGTGATATCACTGAGGGTAAACTGGTATTTGTTTTCCTGACATCTGGGCCTTTTTTGAAAAATCATGATGTTGGTTTTCTTTAGATTTACTGTTAGAGCCCAATTTTGGCAGTATTTGTCGAGTAGGTCTAGTTGTTGCTGTAATCCCTGTTCTGTGGGAGACAGCAGAACCAGGTCGTCCGCATAGAACAGGGATTTCACTTCTCCATCTAGGAGACGGAGACCTGGTGACTCGCTTTGCTCCAGCATGTCTGCTAATTCATTTATGTATATGTTGAACAGGGTCGGGCTCAAATTGCAGCCCTGCCGGACGCCTCTTCTCTGGGTGAAGAAATCGGTGCGTTTGTCTCCAATTTTGACCCCGCATTTGTTTTTCAGATACATTGATTTAATAAGGTCATAGACTTTGCCCCCTATTCCACATTGAAGAAGTTTATAATAGAGCCCTTCGTGCCATATAGAGTCAAAGGCTTTCTTGAAGTCGATGAAACAGGCGAATATTTTCCCATTTTTTGTTTGGTGTATATGTTTTTCAATGAGGGTGTGAAGGGTATAGATATGGTCGGCGGTGCGGTGTTTTGGAAGAAAGCCTATTTGGTTTTTTCTGAGGATATTATGTTTGTTAAGAAAATCAAGTAATCTACTATTTAGAATACTGCAGAATAACTTCCCTAGACAACTGTTGACACAGATGCCGCGGTAGTTATTTGGGTCTGATTTGTTTCCGCTTTTATATATGGGGGAGATTAGTCCTTGGCACCAGATATCGGGAAAACAGCCTGAACGTAATATGATGTTGAATAATTTGAGTACCGCACCCTGCATCTCCATATTGCTGAACTTGAGCATTTCATTTTTGATGTTGTCTGGGCCACAGGCTTTCTTTAGGTGGAGAGATTTTGTTTTTGTGGCCATTTCTTTCCATGTGATTGGGGAGTCTAGAGGGTTTTGGTTGTCTTTGATTGTTGCTTCTAATGTGTGGAGTTTTTCTGTGACCTGATGTTGAATTGGGTTTGTTTCGTTTATTGGGATGTCTTTGTAGAGGTTTTCAAAATGTGTTCTCCAGATGTCGCCATCTTGGATTGGTAATGCTTGCAATTGTGTTGTACTCAGGTTATTCCACATTTCCCAGAATTGTTTTGGGTTGGTGGAGTTTTCAATTTCTTCTAGTATTTTGTGGGTATAGTTTTGTGTTTTGTTCCTAATGGTGTGTTTATATCTTTTGAGGGTTTCATTGTATCTAGTACGTAGGTCCGGATTGTTTGGTTGGCGATGCTTTTGGTTTGATATTTTTCTCAGGTCTTTTCTGGCATTTTTGCATTCGTGGTCAAACCATTTCTTATTTTTATTTTGTCTTTTGTGACTCTTCCTCTTCTGTTTCACGAGGTCGGCTTTTACAGCTGCCTCATGAAAGATCATATTTATATCCTCTATGGCCATGTTTACCCCATCTCTGGTGATCTCATATAGATTTTCTTTAAATTTTGAAATTTTACTTGTGAGATCAGGTGAATTTAGTGCTGTGATGAATTTATCTCCACTGTCTGGGGCCCATCTGTATGTCTGGTTTATTTTATGTAGCTTACTGGGTTCCTTTTTTGTGTCTGTAGTTTGGGCAGAAAGTTTAAGGTACACATTTATTTGGTTATGGTCTGAGAGGGGGGATTGCTGCCTGACAGTGAATGCGTTGATATCGCAGGGGTCCAGGTCAGTGATTGTATAATCCACCACACTAGACCCAAGAGTTGAGGAATATGTGAGTCTCCCTAAGGAGTCCCCTCTGAACCTACCGTTAACTATGTACAGGCCTAAGGCTCGGCAGAGTTGCACTACCTCCCTACCGCTTTTATTTATTTCACAATCGAGGTTGTTTCGGTTTGCGATGGCTGGTGTGACATATAGAGGGGTCTGGCCAAACACATGGTTGTTGCCCTGTGGGTCTATGAAGTCAGGTTCACATCCTGTCCTTGCATTTAGGTCCCCACATAGTAGCACCTTTCCTTGGGCCTGGAAATGGCTGATTTCCATGTGGAGAGTGTCAAATATCTCCTCTTCAAAATATGGCGATTCTATTGGAGGTATGTAGATCGCACATAAGTAAACATCGTTTTTTGCTATTCCTATATTTTTATCTAATTTTAGCCATACGTGTGATTTTCCCTGTTTTATCGGTGAGATGTGTTTGTTCAGTTCTCCTTTATACCACACCAGGATTCCCCCGGAGGTTCTGCCCTTGCGTGTCTTAATGTTCTTTACTGAAGGCACAATAATTTCATGGTACATTGGGGGACAGTGGGTCGGCATGTCCTTTTGGCACCATGTTTCTGTTAACACAATTATATCAATGTCTTTTATAGCTTTTAGGAATTCAGGGTCTGTACTCTTCATCCCAAAAGTTGAGGAGCGGAGGCCCTGGATATTCCAGCAGCTTATGTGGAAAGAACGCATTTATATAGTTCAATAAAACGAAATAAAATGGACCTATTTTGTGGGATGAGTGTGGAAACACTATTTTCTATAATGCTAAATGATGATTTAGTATAAATTTCATGAGGCATGCACATATATCTATCTAATAGTAGTAATAATACTGATAAGATAACAATAATGATAATGATAAATAACAATATTAATAATTTCTCCGGCTTTCTATCAGGCTGTTCAGCATCGTCATGATCTTTCTCAGTTCTTGGTCTACAGTCTGTGGTCTAGAGGGGGGTCTTGGGTCAGGTATAAAAGCACGGTTCTGTTGTTGGTTTTGTAAAGGGGGGTGGGGGACATTGGTGGTCCTGTTTGGGTTACGGCTCCCAATGGTAGAGGGGGTGGGAGGGCTGCGTCTTTTGGCAGTGTTTATGAGGTTTTTTGCAAAGACCCACATCCGCTGTTTGAGTAGATGTATTTCGTCATAGAGGTCCCTTGTGTTGATGTTTGGATGATGGGCCAGGTAGACGTTGGGGAAGACAGAACATCTCGTGTCGATCTCCCTGTTGGTGTTGTGGATTATATAGGCTGGGGTGTCCTTTCTGGGCAGTAGTGTGGAGATCACGATCCGCGCCTCGGGGAATTCCTTGCTGGCCTTTTCCGCCATCCTGCTCACCGCCCTAGCAGTGCCTTCCCGTAGGGTGCGTAGGTCGTTTGTGCCTGTGTGGATCACAAGCCATTTGGGGCTTCCAAGGGATTCTTTGTTCAGGATCTTCATTGCATGTTCTGTGTTGCTGCACCATTTTTTCAGGACTTGATGACCTGGGAACAGCCTCTGGGGGTCCAGAAACTTTCCGTTGGAGTCGGTCAGCAGGACCGCCTGAGGGGCTGGTTTTTCAGACTGGGTAGCAGTAGTCTGGGCAGGACTCGACTGATGGCTGGTTGTTGGCTGGGTTTCTGGGATATGTTGTGTGGCAGGAGCGGGGTTTGAGGCTTTCGGTGTGTCCTCGTGTGGGGGGGCATCTGACGGGTTCTGCGTCCCTGTGTGTGAGGACTGGGTAGCGGTAGTCTGGGCAGGACTCGACTGAGGGCTGGTTGTTGGCTGGGTTTCTGTGGTGAGCTGTGTGGCAGGAGCGGGGTTTGTGGCTTTCGGTGTGTCCTCGTGTGGGGTGGCATCCGACGGGTTCTGTGTCCTTGTGTGTGTTGTTTTTTGGACCTTAAGAGGTTTGTGTTGCCTGCTGAGCCTTTCTACGGCCTCCGTCATTTTGTTTAGTTGGGTATGGAGTTCTTTGATCTTATTTCTTTGTTCCTCTACGGTCTTTCTCAGATTGTGTCTATCTATCTCTCTCTCTATCTATCTCTCTATCTCTCTGTCTCTCCATCTCTATCTCTCTATCTCTCTATCTGTCTCTCTTTCTCTCTATCTGTCTCTCTCTCTCTCTCCATCTCTCCATCTCTCTATCACTCTCTCTATCTCTCTATCTCTCTCTCTATCTCTCTATCTATCTCTCAATCTCTCAATCTCTCACTCCATCTATCTATCTATCTATCTAATCTATCTCTCTATCTCTCCATCTCTCCATCTCTCTATCTATCTATCTATCTCTCTATCTCTCTCTATCTCTCTATCTCTCTATTTCTCTGTCTATCTGTCAATCTATCTCTCTATCTCTCTATCTCTCCATTTCTCTATCACTAAATCAATCTATCTATCCCTCTATCTCTCTATCTTGCCATCTCTCTATCTCTCCATCTCTCTCTCTATCTCTCTCTCCATCTCTCTGTCTGTCTATCTCTCTCTGTCTCTATCTCTCTATCTCTCTATGTCTCTATCTCTCTAACTCTCCATCTCTCGCTCCACCTATCTATCTATCTATCTATCTATCCAGCTATCTAATCTATCTAATCTATCTAATCTCTCCATCTCTCGATCTCTCGATCCATCTCTCCATCTCTCCATCTCTCACTCCATCTATCTATCTAATCTATCTCTCTATCTCTCCATCTCTCCATTTCTCGCTCTCGCTCTCTCTCTCTCTCTCCATCTCTCTCTCTCTCCATCTTGCCATCTCGCCATCTCACTATCTCTCTATCTCTCTCTCTCTCTCTCTATCTATCTCTCTCTCTATCTATCCATCCATCTATCCTTCTATCCATCTCTCCATCTCTCCATCTCTCCATCTCGCCATCTCGCCATCTCTCTATCTCTCCATCTCTCTCTCTCTCTCTCTCCAACTCTCTCTCAGTTCAGTTCAGTTCAGTTCAAATGCTTTATTGGCATGAAAGTTTACAGAGAACCATATTGCCAAAGCTTACATAGCAAAAAGGTACAGTTTTCCAACATTCTGTAGGTGTCAATCGATTTGACATTTGTTGGGTACATACAATATTACTTTTAAACAATATTAATTTTAAACAGTCTTTGTACTTCATTTGGTACGTTCAATATTAATTTTAAACAGTCTTAATTTTAAACAGTCCTCAGGTTGTGACATGTTGTTACATATTTGGCCCCAAGGTATGGTCTGTCTCCTTCTCCTAGGACTAATCTCAATTTTGACAGATCATCCAATTCCTTGAAATCTGGGGTTGTTTGGCTTAGCTTGTTGAATAATATGTTTCTTGATGTGTTGAATTTTTCGCATTTTAGGAGGAAATGCATTTCTGTTTCAACCTCGCCAGCCAGACATTGATCGCATATTCTATTCTCTCTAGGCTGCCAGGATTTCTTGTATCTGCCTTTTTCAATTTCCAGTTGGTGGTCGCTTAGTCTGTACCTGGTGAGGGTCTGTCTCTGTTTTGTGTCTCTGATGGTCGTGAGGTAGTCTGCCAGTTTATATTCTCTTTTTAGGGCCCGGTAACATTCTAATCTGCTTTGGCTTTCGGTTATTTTGTTCCAATGTTCCAGGTAGGTTTCTTTGCATTTTTTAATGATTTGGTTCACTCGGATTGGTGTTTGGGCGGCTGTGTTGGTCTGGGGCTGGTCAGGGTCCGGCTGAGTACTTAGTTTCCGTAGCAGCTGACTCAGGGGACTCTTTTCTGGGTTTAGCTCTTGGGTCTGAAAGGCTTTGAAATGAAGGGTGTCTGGGGAGCTAGATTTGAGGTGATTTAGGAAGTTTAGTGCTCGTTTTTGGATGTTTATTATCAGTGGGTATCTGCCTAGTTCGGCTCTGCATGCATTTGTTGGCGTTTTCCTTTGGGTGCGAAGGATGCTTCGGCAGAATTCTGCATGTAGGGCTTCTATTGTATGTTTTTCCCATTTAGTGTAGCTTTGGTGATTTAGCGGGCCCCATACTTCACTACCGTACAGTGCAATGGGCAGGATTATGCTGTCAAATATTTTGAGCCAGATTTTGATTGGGATTTGGATGTTGTAGAATTTTCTTTTTATTGCATATAGGGCTCTTCGGGCTTTTTCTTTTAGTGCATTCACTGCTATGCTGAAGCTCCCTGATGCTGTAATAGTTAGACCAAGGTAGGTGTAGCTCATAGTGTGTCCTATAGTGATATCTCTCTCTCTCTCTCTACCTCTCTGTCTCTCCGTCTCACCATCTCGCCATCTCTCTCTCTATTTCTCTATGTGTCTATCTCTCTCTCTCTCTCTCTCTCTCTATCTCTCTATCTTTCTATCTCTCCATCTCTACATCTCTCTCTCTATCTCTCTATCTATCTATCTATCTCTCCATCTCTCCATCTCTCCATCTCTCTCTCTCTCTCTCTCTCTCTCGCTCTATATCTCTATCTCTCTATCTGTCTATCTCTCCATCTATTCATCTATTCATCTATTCATATCTCCATCTCACCATGTCTCCATCTCTCCATCTCTGCATCTCGCTATCTCGCCATCTCTCTATCTCTCTATCTCTCTCTGTCTATCTCTCTCTCTATCTCTCTATCTCTCTATCTCTCCATCGCTCGCTCCATCTCTCTAACTATCTATCGAATCTCTCTCTCTCTCTCTCTCTCTCTATCTCTCTCTCTATATCTCTATCACTCCATCACTCCATCTCTCCATCACTCCATCACTCCATCTCTCCATCACTCCATCTCTCCATCTCACCATCTCACCATCTCACCATCTCTCCATCTCTCCATCTCTAAATCTCTCCATCTAGCCATCTCGCCGTCTCAACCTCCATCTATCTATCTATCTAATCTATCTCTGTCTCTCTATCTATCTCTCTCTCTCTCTCACTATGTCACTATCTCTCTATCTGTCTCTCTATCTCTCCATATTTCACTCCCTCTATCTCTCTAAGCTATCTATCTCTATCTCTCCATCTCTCCATCTCTATCTATCTCTCTATCTATCTCTCTATCTATCTCTCTATCTCTCTCTCTCCATCCATCTATCCATCTATCCATCTCTCCATCTCGCCATCTCTCCATCTCTCTCTCTATCTCTCTATCTATCTATCTATCCATCTCTCCATCTCTCCTTCTCTCCATCTCTCTATCTCTCCAACTCTCTCTCCAACTCTCTCTCTATCTCTCTTTCTGTCTATCTATCTCTCCATCTCTCCATTTCTCCATCTCTCTCTCTCTCTCTCTCTCTCTCTCTATCTCTCTATCTCTCCATCTCTCGCTCCATCTATCATTCTATCTATCTAATCTATCTCTCCATCTCTCAGTCTCTCTCTCTATCTATCTATCCATCTATCCATCTCACCATCTATCCATCTCGCCATCTCGCCATCTCTCTCTCTATCTCTCTATGTATCTCTCTATCCATCTATCCATCTCGACATCTCGACATCTCTCTCTCTATCTCTCTATCTCTCTATCTTTCTATCTATCTCTCCATCTCTCCATCTCTCTCTCTATCTCTCTCTCTATCTCTCTTTCTGTCTATCTATCTCTCTATCTCTCCATCTCTCACTCCATCTATCTGTCTATCTATCTCTCTCTCTACGTCTCTCCCTCCATCTCTCCATCTCTCTATCTCTCTATCTCTCTATCTCTCCATCTCTCCATCTCTCCATCTCTCTCTCTCGCTCTCGCTCTCTCTCTCTCTCTATCTCTCTAACTCTCCATCTCTCACTTCACCTATCTATCTATCTAATCTATCCATCTATCCATTTCTCTATCTCTCACTCCATCTATCTATCTATCTAATCTATCTCTCTCTCTCTCCAACTCGCCATCTCGCCATCTTGCCACCTCTCTATCTCTCTCTCTATCTATCTCTCTCTCTATCTATCTCTCCATCTCTCGATCTATCTATCCATCCATCCATCTATCCTTCTATCCATCTCTCCATCTCTCCATCACTCCATCTCTCCATCTCGCCATCTCGCCATCCCTCCATCTCTCCATCTCTCTCTCTCTCTCTATCTCTATCTCTCTTTCTGTCTATCTATCTCTCTATCTCCCCATCTGTCTATATATCTATCTATCTCTATCTCTCTATCTCTCTGTATCTCTCTATCTCTCTATCTCTCTCTCTACATTTCTCCATCTCTCTCTCCATCTCTCCATCTCTCCATCTCTCGCTCCATCTATCATTCTATCTCTCCATCTCTCCATCTCTCTATCTCTCCATCTCTCCATCTATTCATCTCTCTATCTCTCTATCTCTCTATCTCTCTATCTCTCTATCTCTCTATCTCTCCATCTCTCCATCTCTCCATCTCTCCATCTCTCCATCTCTGCATCTTGCCATCTCTCTATCTCTCTATCTCTCTCTATCTCTCTCTATCTCTCTCTATCTCTCTATCTCTCTATCTCTCTATCTCTCTATCTCTCTATCTCTCTATCTCTCCATCTCTCCATCTCTCGCTCCATCGATCTAACTATCTTTCTAATCTCTCTCTCTATCTCTCTCTCTCTATCTCTCTCTCTCTATATCTCTATCACTCCATCTCGCCATCTCGCCATCTCGCCATCACTCCATCTCTCCATCTATCTCTCCATCTCTCCATCTCTCTCTCTTTCTCTCTCTCTCTATCTCTCTATCTATCTAATTTATCTCTCTATCTCTCTATCTCTCTATCTATCTCCATCTCGCCATCTCGCCATCTCGCCATCTCACCATCTTGCCATCTCTCTATCTCTCCATCTATCTCTTTATCTCTCGATCTCTCGATCTATCTATCCATCTCACCATCTATCCATCTCTCCGTCTCGCCATCTCTCTCTCTATCTCTCTATGTATCTATCTATCTATCTATCTCTCTATCCATCTATCCATCTATCCATCTCGCCATCTCTCCATCTCTCCATCTCTCTCCCTATCGCTCTCCCTCTCTCCCTCCATCTCTCCATCTCTCCCTCTCTCCATCTATCTATCTCTCTATCTCTCTATCTGTCCATCTCTCCATCTCTTGCTCCATCTATCATTCTATCTATCTAATCTATCTCTCCATCTCTCCATCTCTCAATCTATCTCTCTATCTCTCTATCTATCCATCTTTCTATCTATCTCTCTATCTCTCTATCTCTCTATCTCTCTATCTCTCTATCTCTCACTCTATCTCTCTATCTCTCCATCTATTCATCTCTCCATCAATCCATCTCTCCATCTCTGCATCTCACTATCTTGCCATCTCTCCATCTCTCCATATCTCTACGACGATAGCAAAATACTGCAGATGTTGGAAATCCGAAATAACAACAGAAAATGCTGGAAAAACTCAGCAAGTCAGGCAACATCCGTGGAGAGAAATTTGAGTTGACGTTTCGGGTTTGACCCTTCTTCAAAACTGGAGAGAAAAGGAACTAGATCGAAGGCAGGGCTGCGATCGGACAAAAGAATAAAAGAACCAAAAGAAGTAAAAGAGATTAGAAGCTAGACGAGATGGTAATAGGCTGTGATTAGGTGTAAAGTGTACTGGCAGGGTAAAAGATAGCTGCCAGGTGTGAGAGAGAAACAAAAGGAAAGGGGGGGGGGAAGGAAAGGAGTGGAAAAATATAAGTGAAAATGAAATAGGGGCCGAGGTTATGATCTGAAATTGTTGAACTCAATATTGAGACCGGAAGGCTGCAGAGTGACCAATATTTACTACAAGCCCACTGACTCCCACAGCTACCTGGACTACACTTCCTCCCACCCCGCTTCCTGTAAGGACTCTATTCCATTCTCCCAGTTTCTCCGCCTCCGCCGTATCTGCTCCGACGATGCCACCTTCCACACCAGTGCTTCAGACATGTCTTCCTTTTTCCGCAACCGAGGATTCCCCTCTACCGTGGTTGACACCGCCCTCGACCGTGTCAGTTCTATCTCCCGCACCTCTGCCCTCACCCCTGCCCCTCCCTCCCGGAACCACGATAGGGTTCCCCTTGTCCTCACCTTTCACCCCACCAGCCTCCACATTCAACGGATCATCCTCCGGCATTTCCGCTACCTCCAAAGTGATCCCACCACCAAACGTATCTTCCCCTCCCCTCCCCTTTCAGCATTCCGCAGGGACCGCTCTCTCCGAGACACCCTAGTCCACTCCTCTATCACCCCAAACAGCCCTTCCCCTTCGCCTGGCACCTTCCCGTGCAAGCGGAGGAGATGTAACACCTGCCCCTATACCTCCCCCCTCCCCACTGTCCAGGGCCCCAAACACCCCTTCCAGGTGAAACAGCGATTTACTTGTACTTCTCGCAATCTAGTATACTGTATTCGCTGCTCACAATGCGGTCTCCTCTACATTGGGGAGACCAAACGCAGATTGGGTGACCGCTTTGCGGAACACCTCCGTTCAGTCCGTAAGGGTGACCCCGAGCTTCCGGTCGCCTGTCATTTCAATTCACCGCTCCATTCCCACTCGGACCTCACCGTCCTTGGCCTCTTGTACTGTTCCACGGAAGCTCAACGTAAACTCGAGGAACAGCACCTCATCTTCCGATTAGGCACTCTGCAGCCTTCCGGTCTCAATATTGAGTTCAACAATTTCAGATCATAACCTCGGCCCCTATTTCATTTTCACTTATATTTTTCCACTCCTTTCCTTCCCCCCCCCCTTTCCTTTTGTTTCTCTCTCACACCTGGCAGCTATCTTTTACCCTGCCAGTACACTTTACACCTAATCACAGCCTATTACCATCTCGTCTAGCTTCTAATCTCTTTTACTTCTTTTGGTTCTTTTATTCTTTTGTCCGATCGCAGCCCTGCCTTCGATCTAGTTCCTTTTCTCTCCAGTTTTGAAGAAGGGTCAAACCCGAAACGTCAACTCAAATTTCTCTCCACGGATGTTGCCTGACTTGCTGAGTTTTTCCAGCATTTTCTGTTGTTATTTCTCCATATCTCTATCTCTCTATCTCCAATTCCAATTCCAATTCCAATTAAAATGCTTTATTGGCATGAAAGTTTACAGAGAACTATATTGCCAAAGCTTACATAGCAAAAAGGTACAGTTTTCCAACATTCTGTAGGTGTCAATCGATTTGACATTTGTTGGGTACATACAATATTACTTTTAAACAATATTAATTTTAAACAGTCTTTGTACTTCATTTGGTACGTTCAATATTAATTTTAAACAGTCTTAATTTTAAACAGTCCTCAGGTTGTGACATGTTGTTACATATTTGGCCCCAAGGTATGGTCTGTCTCCTTCTCCTAGGACTAATCTCAATTTTGACAGATCATCCAATTCCTTGAAATCTGGGGTTGTTTGGCTTAGCTTGTTGAATAATATGTTTCTTGATGTGTTGAATTTTTCGCATTTTAGGAGGAAATGCATTTCTGTTTCAACCTCGCCAGCCAGACATTGATCGCATATTCTATTCTCTCTAGGCTGCCAGGATTTCTTGTATCTGCCTTTTTCAATTTCCAGTTGGTGGCCGCTTAGTCTGTACCTGGTGAGGGTCTGTCTCTGTTTTGTGTCTCTGATGGTCGTGAGGTAGTCTGCCAGTTTATATTCTCTTTTTAGGGCCCGGTAACATTCTAATCTGCTTTGGCTTTCGGTTATTTTGTTCCAATGTTCCAGGTAGGTTTCTTTGCATTTTTTAATGATTTGGTTCACTCGGATTGGTGTTTGGACGGCTGTGTTGGTCTGGGGCTGGTCAGGGTCCGGCTGAGTACTTAGTTTCCGTAGCAGCTGACTCAGGGGACTCTTTTCTGGGTTTAGCTCTTGGGTCTGAAAGGCTTTGAAATGAAGGGTGTCTGGGGAGCTAGATTTGAGGTGATTTAGGAAGTTTAGTGCTCGTTTTTGGATGTTTATTATCAGTGGGTATCTGCCTAGTTCGGCTCTGCATGCATTTGTTGGCGTTTTTCTTTGGGTGCGAAGGATGCTTCGGCAGAATTCTGCATGTAGGGCTTCTATTGTATGTTTTTCCCATTTAGTGTAGCTTTGGTGATTTAGCGGGCCCCATACTTCACTACCGTACAGTGCAATGGGCAGGATTATGCTGTCAAATATTTTGAGCCAGATTTTGATTGGGATTTGGATGTTGTAGAATTTTCTTTTTATTGCATATAGGGCTCTTCGGGCTTTTTCTTTTAGTGCATTCACTGCTATGCTGAAGCTCCCTGATGCTGTAATAGTTAGACCAAGGTAGGTGTAGCTCATAGTGTGTCCTATAGTGATATCACTGAGGGTAAACTGGTATTTGTTTTCCTGACATCTGGGCCTTTTTTGAAAAATCATGATGTTGGTTTTCTTTAGATTTACTGTTAGAGCCCAATTTTGGCAGTATTTGTCGAGTAGGTCTAGTTGTTGCTGTAATCCCTGTTCTGTGGGAGACAGCAGAACCAGGTCGTCCGCATAGAACAGGGATTTCACTTCTCCATCCAGGAGACGGAGACCTGGTGACTCGCTTTGCTCCAGCATGTCTGCTAATTCATTTATGTATATGTTGAACAGGGTCGGGCTCAAATTGCAGCCCTGCCGGACGCCTCTTCTCTGGGTGAAGAAATCGGTGCGTTTGTCTCCAATTTTGACCCCGCATTTGTTTTTCAGATACATTGATTTAATAAGGTCATAGACTTTGCCCCCTATTCCACATTGAAGAAGTTTATAATAGAGCCCTTCGTGCCATATAGAGTCAAAGGCTTTCTTGAAGTCGATGAAACAGGCGAATATTTTCCCATTTTTTGTTTGGTGTATATGTTTTTCAATGAGGGTGTGAAGGTTATAGATATGGTCGGCGGTGCGGTGTTTTGGAAGAAAGCCTATTTGGTTTTTTCTGAGGATATTATGTTTGTTAAGAAAATCAAGTAATCTACTATTTAGAATACTGCAGAATAACTTCCCTAGACAACTGTTGACACAGATGCCGCGGTAGTTATTTGGGTCTGATTTGTTTCCGCTTTTATATATGGGGGAGATTAGTCCTTGGCACCAGATATCGGGAAAACAGCCTGAACGTAATATGATGTTGAATAATTTGAGTACCGCACCCTGCATCTCCATATTGCTGAACTTGAGCATTTCATTTTTGATGTTGTCTGGGCCACAGGCTTTCTTTAGGTGGAGAGATTTTGTTTTTGTGGCCATTTCTTTCCATGTGATTGGGGAGTCTAGAGGGTTTTGGTTGTCTTTGATTGTTGCTTCTAATGTGTGGAGTTTTTCTGTGACCTGATGTTGAATTGGGTTTGTTTCGTTTATTGGGATGTCTTTGTAGAGGTTTTCAAAATGTGTTCTCCAGATGTCGCCATCTTGGATTGGTATCATTAAGGATGAAATAGCGGAGCACTTAGCAAATGGGGACAGGATAGGACAGAGTCAACATGGATTTACAAAGGGTAAATCGTGCTTGACTAATCTATTGGAATTTTTTGAGGGAGTAACTGGTAGAATAGATGGGGGAGAGCCAGTAGATGTGGTGTACCTGGACTTCCAAAAGGCCTTCGATAAGGTCCCACATAAAAGATTAGCATGGAAAATTGAGGCTCATGGGATAAAGGGGAAAGTTTTGGCGTGGATAGGGAACTGGCTGTCAGATAGAAAACAGAGAGTTGGAATAAACGGCTCATTTTCTGAATGGCAGGCAGTAACAAGTGGGGTACCACAGGGATCTGTCCTGGGCCCCCAGCTGTTCACAATTTACATTAATGACCTGGATCAGGGAGTCGGATGCAGCACTTCCAAATTTGCAGACGACACTAAACTAGGAGGTGGGGTGGGCTCAGAGGAAGAGACCAGGAAGCTCCAGAGCGATTTGGACAGACTGGGCGATTGGGCGGATAAATGGCAGATGCACTATAATGTGGACAAGTGCGAAGTTATCCACCTTGGGTGCAGGAACGGGAGGGCAAATTATTATTTAAATGGCAATAGATTGGGAGAGGGGGAAGTACAGAGAGACCTGGGTGTTCTTGTACACCAGTCACTGAAGGCGAGCATGCAGGTGCAACAGGCGGTCAAGAAGGCAAACGGTATGCTGGCCTTCATAGCAAAAGGGTTAGAATACAGGAACAGGGATACCTTGCTGCAGCTGTACAGGGCACTGGTGAGACCACACCTCGAGTACTGTGTACAGTTTTGGTCGCCTCATCTGAGGAAGGATGTTCTTGCCATGGAGGGGGTGCAGCGGCGATTCACCAGGCTGATACCAGGAATGGCGGGAATGACCTATGAGGAGAGACTATGTAGTTTAGGGATGTACACACTGGAGTTTAGAAGATTGAGAGGGGACCTCATAGAAGTGTATAAAATTCTGACAGGTCTAGACAGACTGGATGCAGAAGGAATGTTTCCCTTGGCGGGTGAGAACAGAACTAGAGGACATAATTTAAGGATAAGGGCTAAACCATTTAGGACAGAGATGAGGGGGAATTTCTTCACTCAGAGAGTGGTGAACCTGTGGAACTCATTGCCACAGAGGGCAGTGTACGCCAGCTCATTAAATATATTTAAGAGGGAATTAGATATATTTCTACGGGCAAAAGGGGTTAAGGGTTACGGAGAGAAGGCGGGGACGGGATACTGAATTAAAGGATCAGCCATGATCTCATTAAATGGCGGAGCAGGCACGAAGGGCCGAATGGCCTACTCCTGCTCCTATCTTCTATGTATCTATGTATCTATGTAATGCTTGCAATTGTGTTGTACTCAGGTTATTCCACATTTCCCAGAATTGTTTTGGGTTGGTGGAGTTTTCAATTTCTTCTAGTATTTTGTGGGTATAGTTTTGTGTTTTGTTCCTAATGGTGTGTTTATATCTTTTGAGGGTTTCATTGTATCTAGTACGTAGGTCCGGATTGTTTGGTTGGCGATGCTTTTGGTTTGATATTTTTCTCAGGTCTTTTCTGGCATTTTTGCATTCGTGGTCAAACCATTTCTTATTTTTATTTTGTCTTTTGTGACTCTTCCTCTTCTGTTTCACGAGGTCGGCTTTTACAGCTGCCTCATGAAAGATCATATTTATATCCTCTATGGCCATGTTTACCCCATCTCTGGTGATCTCATATAGATTTTCTTTAAATTTTGAAATTTTACTTGTGAGATCAGGTGAATTTAGTGCTGTGATGAATTTATCTCCACTGTCTGGGGCCCATCTGTATGTCTGGTTTATTTTATGTAGCTTACTGGGTTCCTTTTTTGTGTCTGTAGTTTGGGCAGAAAGTTTAAGGTACACATTTATTTGGTTATGGTCTGAGAGGGGGGATTGCTGCCTGACAGTGAATGCGTTGATATCGCAGGGGTCCAGGTCAGTGATTGTATAATCCACCACACTAGACCCAAGAGTTGAGGAATATGTGAGTCTCCCTAAGGAGTCCCCTCTGAACCTACCGTTAACTATGTACAGGCCTAAGGCTCGGCAGAGTTGCACTACCTCCCTACCGCTTTTATTTATTTCACAATCGAGGTTGTTTCGGTTTGCGATGGCTGGTGTGACATATAGAGGGGTCTGGCCAAACACATGGTTGTTGCCCTGTGGGTCTATGAAGTCAGGTTCACATCCTGTCCTTGCATTTAGGTCCCCACATAGTAGCACCTTTCCTTGGGCCTGGAAATGGCTGATTTCCATGTGGAGAGTGTCAAATATCTCCTCTTCAAAATATGGCGATTCTATTGGAGGTATGTAGATCGCACATAAGTAAACATCGTTTTTTGCTATTCCTATATTTTTATCTAATTTTAGCCATACGTGTGATTTTCCCTGTTTTATCGGTGAGATGTGTTTGTTCAGTTCTCCTTTATACCACACCAGGATTCCCCCGGAGGTTCTGCCCTTGCGTGTCTTAATGTTCTTTACTGAAGGCACAATAATTTCATGGTACATTGGGGGACAGTGGGTCGGCATGTCCTTTTGGCACCATGTTTCTGTTAACACAATTATATCAATGTCTTTTATAGCTTTTAGGAATTCAGGGTCTCTCTCTCTATCTATCTATTTATCGCTCTATATCTTTTTGCTTCTCTCCATCTCTCCATCTCTCCATCTCTCCATTTCTCCATCTCGCTATATCTCTATCTCTCTATCTCCCTATCTCTCTCTATCTCTCTATCTATCTATCTGTCTCTCTCTCTCTCTCTATCTATCTAATCTCTCTCTCTCTCTCTCTATCTCTCTATCTCTCTATCACTCTACCTATCTATCTATCTCTCCATCTCTCGCTCCATCTATCTATCTATCTATCGAATCGATCTCTCTATCTATCTCTCTCTCTATCTATCTCTCTATCTCTCTGTCTCTCCATCTCTATCTCTCTATCTGTCTCTCTTTCTCTCTATCTGTCTCTCTCTCTCTCTCCATCTCTCTATCACTCTATCACTCTATCACTCTATCACTCTATCACTCTATCACTCTCTCTATCTCTCTATCTCTCTATCTCTCTATCTCTCTCTCTATCTCTCTATCTCTCTATCTCTCTATCTATCTCTCAATCTCTCACTCCATCTATCTATCTATCTATCTATCTATCTATCTATCTATCTAATCTATCTCTCTATCTCTCCATCTCTCTATCTATCTATCTATCTCTCTATCTCTCTATCTCTCTCTCTATCTCTCTATTTCTCTGTCTATCTGTCAATCTATCTCTCTATCTCTCTATCTCTCTATCTCTCCATTTCTCTATCACTAAATCAATCTATCTATCCCTCTATCTCTCTATCTTGCCATCTCTCTATCTCTCCATCTCTCTCTCTATCTCTCTCCAATTCCAATTCCAATTCCAATTAAAATGCTTTATTGGCATGAAAGTTTACAGAGAACCATATTGCCAAAGCTTACATAGCAAAAAGGTACAGTTTTCCAACATTCTGTAGGTGTCAATCGATTTGACATTTGTTGGGTACATACAATATTACTTTTAAACAATATTAATTTTAAACAGTCTTTGTACTTCATTTGGTACGTTCAATATTAATTTTAAACAGTCTTAATTTTAAACAGTCCTCAGGTTGTGACATGTTGTTACATATTTGGCCCCAAGGTATGGTCTGTCTCCTTCTCCTAGGACTAATCTCAATTTTGACAGATCATCCAATTCCTTGAAATCTGGGGTTGTTTGGCTTAGCTTGTTGAATAATATGTTTCTTGATGTGTTGAATTTTTCGCATTTTAGGAGGAAATGCATTTCTGTTTCAACCTCGCCAGCCAGACATTGATCGCATATTCTATTCTCTCTAGGCTGCCAGGATTTCTTGTATCTGCCTTTTTCAATTTCCAGTTGGTGGTCGCTTAGTCTGTACCTGGTGAGGGTCTGTCTCTGTTTTGTGTCTCTGATGGTCGTGAGGTAGTCTGCCAGTTTATATTCTCTTTTTAGGGCCCGGTAACATTCTAATCTGCTTTGGCTTTCGGTTATTTTGTTCCAATGTTCCAGGTAGGTTTCTTTGCATTTTTTAATGATTTGGTTCACTCGGATTGGTGTTTGGGCGGCTGTGTTGGTCTGGGGCTGGTCAGGGTCCGGCTGAGTACTTAGTTTCCGTAGCAGCTGACTCAGGGGACTCTTTTCTGGGTTTAGCTCTTGGGTCTGAAAGGCTTTGAAATGAAGGGTGTCTGGGGAGCTAGATTTGAGGTGATTTAGGAAGTTTAGTGCTCGTTTTTGGATGTTTATTATCAGTGGGTATCTGCCTAGTTCGGCTCTGCATGCATTTGTTGGCGTTTTCCTTTGGGTGCGAAGGATGCTTCGGCAGAATTCTGCATGTAGGGCTTCTATTGTATGTTTTTCCCATTTAGTGTAGCTTTGGTGATTTAGCGGGCCCCATACTTCACTACCGTACAGTGCAATGGGCAGGATTATGCTGTCAAATATTTTGAGCCAGATTTTGATTGGGATTTGGATGTTGTAGAATTTTCTTTTTATTGCATATAGGGCTCTTCGGGCTTTTTCTTTTAGTGCATTCACTGCTATGCTGAAGCTCCCTGATGCTGTAATAGTTAGACCAAGGTAGGTGTAGCTCATAGTGTGTCCTATAGTGGTATCACTGAGGGTAAACTGGTATTTGTTTTCCTGACATCTGGGCCTTTTTTGAAAAATCATGATGTTGGTTTTCTTTAGATTTACTGTTAGAGCCCAATTTTGGCAGTATTTGTCGAGTAGGTCTAGTTGTTGCTGTAATCCCTGTTCTGTGGGAGACAGCAGAACCAGGTCGTCCGCATAGAACAGGGATTTCACTTCTCCATCTAGGAGACGGAGACCTGGTGACTCGCTTTGCTCCAGCATGTCTGCTAATTCATTTATGTATATGTTGAACAGGGTCGGGCTCAAATTGCAGCCCTGCCGGACACCTCTTCTCTGGGTGAAGAAATCGGTGCGTTTGTCTCCAATTTTGACCCCGCATTTGTTTTTCAGATACATTGATTTAATAAGGTCATAGACTTTGCCCCCTATTCCACATTGAAGAAGTTTATAATAGAGCCCTTCGTGCCATATAGAGTCAAAGGCTTTCTTGAAGTCGATGAAACAGGCGAATATTTTCCCATTTTTTGTTTGGTGTATATGTTTTTCAATGAGGGTGTGAAGGGTATAGATATGGTCGGCGGTGCGGTGTTTTGGAAGAAAGCCTATTTGGTTTTTTCTGAGGATATTATGTTTGTTAAGAAAATCAAGTAATCTACTATTTAGAATACTGCAGAATAACTTCCCTAGACAACTGTTGACACAGATGCCGCGGTAGTTATTTGGGTCTGATTTGTTTCCGCTTTTATATATGGGGGAGATTAGTCCTTGGCACCAGATATCGGGAAAACAGCCTGAACGTAATATGATGTTGAATAATTTGAGTACCGCACCCTGCATCTCCATATTGCTGAACTTGAGCATTTCATTTTTGATGTTGTCTGGGCCACAGGCTTTCTTTAGGTGGAGAGATTTTGTTTTTGTGGCCATTTCTTTCCATGTGATTGGGGAGTCTAGAGGGTTTTGGTTGTCTTTGATTGTTGCTTCTAATGTGTGGAGTTTTTCTGTGACCTGATGTTGACTTGGGTTTGTTTCGTTTATTGGGATGTCTTTGTAGAGGTTTTCAAAATGTGTTCTCCAGATGTCGCCATCTTGGATTGGTAATGCTTGCAATTGTGTTGTACTCAGGTTATTCCACATTTCCCAGAATTGTTTTGGGTTGGTGGAGTTTTCAATTTCTTCTAGTATTTTGTGGGTATAGTTTTGTGTTTTGTTCCTAATGGTGTGTTTATATCTTTTGAGGGTTTCATTGTATCTAGTACGTAGGTCCGGATTGTTTGGTTGGCGATGCTTTTGGTTTGATATTTTTCTCAGGTCTTTTCTGGCATTTTTGCATTCGTGGTCAAACCATTTCTTATTTTTATTTTGTCTTTTGTGACTCTTCCTCTTCTGTTTCACGAGGTCGGCTTTTACAGCTGCCTCATGAAAGATCATATTTATATCCTCTATGGCCATGTTTACCCCATCTCTGGTGATCTCATATAGATTTTCTTTAAATTTTGAAATTTTACTTGTGAGATCAGGTGAATTTAGTGCTGTGATGAATTTATCTCCACTGTCTGGGGCCCATCTGTATGTCTGGTTTATTTTATGTAGCTTACTGGGTTCCTTTTTTGTGTCTGTAGTTTGGGCAGAAAGTTTAAGGTACACATTTATTTGGTTATGGTCTGAGAGGGGGGATTGCTGCCTGACAGTGAATGCGTTGATATCGCAGGGGTCCAGGTCAGTGATTGTATAATCCACCACACTAGACCCAAGAGTTGAGGAATATGTGAGTCTCCCTAAGGAGTCCCCTCTGAACCTACCGTTAACTATGTACAGGCCTAAGGCTCGGCAGAGTTGCACTACCTCCCTACCGCTTTTATTTATTTCACAATCGAGGTTGTTTCGGTTTGCGATGGCTGGTGTGACATATAGAGGGGTCTGGCCAAACACATGGTTGTTGCCCTGTGGGTCTATGAAGTCAGGTTCACATCCTGTCCTTGCATTTAGGTCCCCACATAGTAGCACCTTTCCTTGGGCCTGGAAATGGCTGATTTCCATGTGGAGAGTGTCAAATATCTCCTCTTCAAAATATGGCGATTCTATTGGAGGTATGTAGATCGCACATAAGTAAACATCGTTTTTTTCTATTCCTATATTTTTATCTAATTTTAGCCATACGTGTGATTTTCCCTGTTTTATCGGTGAGATGTGTTTGTTCAGTTCTCCTTTATACCACACCAGGATTCCCCCGGAGGTTCTGCCCTTGCGTGTCTTAATGTTCTTTACTGAAGGCACAATAATTTCATGGTACATTGGGGGACAGTGGGTCGGCATGTCCTTTTGGCACCATGTTTCTGTTAACACAATTATATCAATGTCTTTTATAGCTTTTAGGAATTCAGGGTCTGTACTCTTCATCCCAAAAGTTGAGGAGCGGAGGCCCTGGATATTCCAGCAGCTTATGTGGAAAGAACGCATTTATATAGTTCAATAAAACTCTATCTCTCTCTCTGTCTATCTCTCTCTGTCTCTATCTCTCTATCTCTCTATGTCTCTATCTCTCCATTTCTCCATTTCTCTATCTATCGCTAAATCAATCTATCTATCCCTCTATCTCTCTATCTTGCCATCTCTCCATCTCTCCATCTCTTTCTCTATCTCTCTATCTCTATTTATCTCTCTCTGTCTCTCTATCTCTCTCTCTATCTATCTCTCTTTCTCTCTCTACCTCTCTGTCTCTCCGTCTCACCATCTCGCCATCTCTCTCTCTATTTCTCTATGTGTCTATCTCTCTCTCTCTCTCTCTCTCTATCTCTCTATCTCTCTATCTCTCCATCTCTACATCTCTACATCTCTCTCTCTATCTCTCTATCTATCTATCTTTCTATCTCTCCATCTCTCCATCTCTCCATCTCTCCATCTCTCTCTCTCTCTCTCTCTCTCTATCTCTCGCTCTATATCTCTATCTCTCTATCTGTCTATCTCTCCATCTATTCATCTATTCATCTATTCATATCTCCATCTCACCATGTCTCCATCTCTCCATCTCTGCATCTCGCTATCTCGCCATCTCTCTATCTCTCTATCTCTCTCTGTCTATCTCTCTCTCTATCTCTCTATCTCTCCATCGCTCGCTCCATCTCTCTAACTCTCTATTGAATCTCTCTCTCTCTCTATCTCTCTCTCTATCTCTCTCTCTATCTCTCTCTCTATATCTCTATCACTCCATCACTCCATCACTCCATCACTCCATCACTCCATCACTCCATCTCTCCATCTCACCATCTCACCATCTCACCATCTCACCATCTCTCCATCTCTCCATCTCTCCATCTCTCCATCTCTAAATCTCTCCATCTTGCCATCTCGCCGTCTCAACCTCCATCTATCTATCTATCTAATCTATCTCTGTCTCTCTATCTATCTCTCTCTCTCTCTCTCACTATGTCACTATCTCTCTATCTGTCTCTCTATCTCTCCATATTTCACTCCCTCTATCTCTCTAAGCTATCTATCTCTATCTCTCCATCTCTCCATCTCTATCTATCTCTCTATCTATCTCTCTATCTCTCTCTCCATCCATCTATCCATCTATCCATCTATCCATCTATCCATCTATCCATCTATCCATCTCGCCATCTCTCCATCTCTCTCTCTATCTCTCTATCTATCTATCTATCCATCTCTCCATCTCTCCTTCTCTCCATCTCTCCATCTCTCTATCTCTCCAACTCTCTCTCCAACTCTCTCTCTATCTCTCTTTCTGTCTATCTATCTCTCCATCTCTCCATTTCTCCATCTCTCTCTCTCTCTCTCTCTCTATCTCTCCATCTCTCGCTCCATCTATCATTCTATCTATCTAATCTATCTCTCCATCTCTCAGTCTCTCTCTCTATCTATCTATCCATCTATCCATCTATCCATCTCACCATCTATCCATCTCGCCATCTCGCCATCTCTCTCTCTATCTCTCTATGTATCTCTCTATCCATCTATCCATCTATCCATCTCGACATCTCGACATCTCTCTCTCTATCTCTCTATCTCTCTATCTTTCTATCTATCTCTCCATCTCTCCATCTCTCTATCTCTCTATCTCTCCAACTCTCTCTCTATCTCTCTCTCTATCTCTCTTTCTGTCTATCTATCTCTCCATCTCTCACTCCATCTATCTGTCTATTTATTTATCTCTCTCCATCTCTCCATCTCTCCATCTCTCCAACTCTCCAACTCTCTCTCTATCTCTCTTTCTGTCTATCTATCTCTCTATCTCTCCATCTCTCACTCCATCTATCTGTCTATCTATCTTTCTCTCTATCTCTCTCTACGTCTCTCCCTCCATCTCTCTATCTCTCTATCTCTCTCTCTCCATCTCTCCATCTCTCCATCTCTCTCTCTCGCTCTCGCTCTCTCTCTCTCTATCTCTCTAACTCTCCATCTCTCACTTCACCTATCTATCTATCTAATCTATCCATCTATCCATTTCTCTATCTCTCACTCCATCTATCTATCTATCTAATCTATCTCTCTATCTCTCCATCTCTCTCTCTCTCCAACTCGCCATCTCGCCACCTCTCTATCTCTCTCTCTATCTATCTCTCTCTCTCTCTATCTCTCCATCTCTCGATCTATCTATCCATCCATCCATCTATCCTTCTATCCATCTCTCCATCTCTCCATCACTCCATCTCTCCATCTCGCCATCCCTCCATCTCTCCATCTCTCTCTCTCTCTCTCTATCTCTCCAACTCTCTCTCTATCTCTATCTCTATCTCTCTTTCTGTCTATCTATCTCTCTATCTCCCTATCTATCTATCTCTATCTCTCTATCTCTCTATCTCTCTATCTCTCTCTCTACATTTCTCCATCTCTCTCTCCATCTCTCCATCTCTCCATCTCTCGCTCCATCTATCATTCTATCTCTCCATCTCTCTATCTCTCCATCTATTCATCTCTCTATCTCTCCATCTCTCCATCTCTCCATCTCTCCATCTCTGCATCTCTGCATCTTGCCATCTATTCATCTCTCTATCTCTCTCTCTCTCTATCTCTCTATCTCTCCATCTCTCCATCTCTCGCTCCATCGATCTAACTATCTTTCTAATCTCTCTCTCTATCTCTCTCTATCTCTCTCTCTATATCTCTATCACTCCATCTCGCCATCTCGCCATCACTCCATCTCTCCATCTATCTCTCCATCTCTCCATCTCTCCATCTCTCTCTCTTTCTCTCTCTATCTATCTAATTTATCTCTCTATCTCTCTATCTATCTCCATCTCGCCATCTCACCATCTTGCCATCTCTCTATCTCTCCATCTATCTCTTTATCTCTCGATCTCTCGATCTATCTATCCATCTCACCATCTATCCATCTCTCCGTCTCGCCATCTCTCTCTCTATCTCTCTATGTATCTATCTATCTCTCTATCCATCTATCCATCTATCCATCTCGCCATCTCTCCATCTCTCCATCTCTCTCCCTATCGCTCTCCCTCTCTCCCTCCATCTCTCCATCTCTCCCTCTATCCCTCTATCTCCCTCTCTCTCCATCTCTCCATCTCTCTATCTCTCTATCTGTCCATCTCTCCATCTCTTGCTCCATCTATCATTCTATCTATCTAATCTATCTCTCCATCTCTCCATCTCTCCATCTCTCAATCTCTCAATCTATCTCTCTATCTCTCTATCTATCCATCTTTCTATCTATCTCTCTATCTCTCACTCTATCTCTCTATCTCTCCATCTATTCATCTCTCCATCAATCCATCTCTCCATCTCTGCATCTCACTATCTTGCCATCTCTCCATCTCTCCATATCTCTATCTCTCTATCTCTCTCTCTATCTGTCTATCTCTCTATCTCTCCATCTCTCGCTCCATCTATCTAACTATCTATCTAATCTATCTCTCTCTCCATCTCTCCATCACTCCATCACTCCATCACTCCATCTCGCCATCTCGCCATCTATCTCTATATCTCTCTCCATCTCTCCATCTCCCCATCTCGCCATCTATCTCTCTATTTATCTATCTCTCTATCTCTCTATCTCTCTCCCTCTATATATCTAATCAATTTCAATTCAATTCAATTCAAATGCTTTATTGGCATGAAAGTTTACAGAGAACCATATTGCCAAAGCTTACATAGCAAAAAGGTACAGTTTTCCAACATTCTGTATGTGTCAATCGATTTGACATTTGTTGGGTACATACAATATTACTTTTAACAATATTAATTTTAAACAGTCTTACTTTTAAACAGTCCTCAGGTTGTGACATGTTGTTACATATTTGGCCCCAAGGTATGGTCTGTCTCCTTCTCCCAGGACTAATCTCAATTTTGACAGGTCATCCAATTCCTTGAAATCTGGGGTTGTTTGGCTTAGCTTGTTGAATAATATGTTTCTTGATGTGTTGAATTTTTCGCATTTTAGGAGGAAATGCATTTCTGTTTCAACCTCGCCGGCCAGACATTGATCGCATATTCTATTCTCTCTAGGCTGCCAGGATTTCTTGTATCTGCCTTTTTCAATTTCCAGTTGGTGGTTGCTTAGTCTGTACCTGGTGAGGGTCTGTCTCTGTTTTGTGTCTCTGATGGTCGTGAGGTAGTCTTCCAGTTTATATTCTCTTTTGAGGGCCCGGTAACATTCTAATCTGCTTTGGCTTTCGGTTATTTTGTTCCAATGTTCCAGGTAGGTTTCTTTGCATTGTTTAATGATTTGGTTCACTCGGATTGGTGTTTGGACGGCTGTGTTGGCCTGGGGCTGGTCAGGGTCTGGCTGAGTACTTATTTTCAGTAGCAGCTGACTCAGGGGACTCTTTTCTGGGTTTAGCTCTTGGGTCTGAAAGGCTTTGAAATGAAGGGTGTCTGGGGAGCTAGATTTGAGGTGATTTAGGAAGTTTAGTGCTCGTTTTTGGATGTTTATTATCAGTGGGTATCTGCCTAGTTCGGCTCTGCATGCATTTGTTGGCGTTTTTCTTTGGGTGCGAAGGATGCTTCGGCAGAATTCTGCATGTAGGGCTTCTATTGTGTGTTTTTCCCATTTAGTGTAGCTTTGGTGATTTAGCAGGCCCCATACTTCACTACCGTATAGTGCAATGGGCAGGATTATGCTGTCAAATATTTTTAGCCAGATTTTGATTGGGATTTGGATGTTGTAGAATTTTCTTTTTATTGCATATAGGGCTCTTCGGGCTTTTTCTTTTAGTGCATTCACTGCTATGCTGAAGCTCCCTGATGCTGTAATAGTTAGACCAAGGTAGGTGTAGCTCATAGTGTGTCCTATAGTGGTATCACTGAGGGTAAACTGGTATTTGTTTTCCTGACATCTGGGCCTTTTTTGAAAAATCATGATGTTGGTTTTCTTTAGATTTACTGTTAGAGCCCAATTTTGGCAGTATTTGTCGAGTAGGTCTAGTTGTTGCTGTAATCCCTGTTCTGTGGGAGACAGCAGAACCAGGTCGTCTGCATAGAACAGGGATTTCACTTCTCCATCCAGGAGACGGAGACCTGGTGACTCGCTTTGCTCCAGCATGTCTGCTAATTCATTTATGTATATGTTGAACAGGGTCGGGCTCAAATTGCAGCCCTGCCGGACGCCTCTTCTCTGGGTGAAGAAATCGGTGCGTTTGTCTCCAATTTTGACCCCGCATTTGTTTTTCAGATACATTGATTTAATAAGGTCATAGACTTTGCCCCCTATTCCACACTGAAGAAGTTTATAATAGAGCCCTTCGTGCCATATAGAGTCAAAGGCTTTCTTGAAGTCGATGAAACAGGCGAATATTTTCCCATTTTTTGTTTGGTGTATATGTTTTTCAATGAGGGTGTGAAGGGTATAGATATGGTCGGCGGTGCGGTGTTTTGGAAGAAAGCCTATTGGGTTTTTTCTGAGGATATTATGTTTGTTAAGAAAATCAAGTAATCTACTATTTAGAATACTGCAGAATAACTTCCCTAGACAACTGTTGACACAGATGCCGCGGTAGTTATTTGGGTCTGATTTGTTTCCACTTTTATATATGGGGGAGATTAGTCCTTGGCACCAGATATCGGGAAAACAGCCTGAACGTAATATGATGTTGAATAATTTGAGTACCGCACCCTGCATCTCCATATTGCTGAACTTGAGCATTTCATTTTTGATGTTGTCTGGGCCACAGGCTTTCTTTAGGTGGAGAGATTTTGTTTTTGTGGCCAGTTCTTTCCATGTGATTGGGGAGTCTAGAGGGTTTTGGTTGTCTTTAATTGTTGCTTCTAATGTGTGGAGTTTTTCTGTGACCTGATGTTGACTTGGGTTTGTTTCGTTTATTGGGATGTCTTTGTAGAGGTTTTCAAAATGTGTTCTCCAGATGTCGCCATCTTGGATTGGTAATGCTTGCAATTGTGTTGTACTCAGGTTATTCCACATTTCCCAGAATTGTTTTGGGTTGGTGGAGTTTTCAATTTCTTCGAGTATTTTGTGGGTATAGTTTTGTGTTTTGTTCCTAATGGTGTGTTTATATCTTTTGAGGGTTTCATTGTATCTAGTACGTAGGTCTGGATTGTTTGGTTGGCGATGCTTTTGGTTTGATATTTTTCTCAGGTCTTTTCTGGCATTTTTGCATTCGTGGTCAAACCATTTCTTATTTTTATTTTGTCTTTTGTGACGCTTCCTCTTCTGTTTCACAAGGTCGGCTTTTACAGCTGCCTCATGGAAGATCATATTTATATCCTCTATGGCCATGTTTACACCATCTCTGGTGATCTCGTATGGGTTTTCTTTAAATTTTGATATTTTACTTGTGAGATCAGGTGACTTTAGTGCTGTGATGAATTTTTCTCCACTGTCTGGGGCCCATCTGTATGTCTGGTTTATTTTATGGAGCTTACTGGGTTCCTTTTTTGTGTCTGTAGTTTGGGCAGAAAGTTTAAGGTACATATTTATTTGGTTATGGTCTGAGAGGGGGGATTGCTGCCTGACAGTGAATGAGTTGATATCGCAGGGGTCCAGGTCAGTGATTGTATAGTCCACCACACTAGACCCAAGAGTTGAGGAGTATGTGAGTCTCCCTAGGGAGTCCCCTCTGAACCTACCGTTAACTATGTACAGGCCTAAGGTTCGGCAGAGTTGCACTACCTCCCTACCGCTTTTATTTATTTCACGATCCAGGTTGTTCCGATTTGCGATGGCTGGTGTGACATCTAAAGGGGTCTGGCCAAATACATGGTTGTTTCCCTGTGGGTCTATGAAGTCAGGTTCACAACCGGTCCTTGAATTTAGGTCCCCACATATTATCACCTTTCCTTGGGCCTGGAAATGGCTGATTTCCATGTGGAGAGTATCAAATAACTCCTCTTCGAAATATGGCGATTCTATTGGAGGTATGTAGATCGCACATAAGTAAACATCTTTTTTTGCTATTCCTATATTTTTATCTAGCTTTAGCCATACGTGTGATTTTCCCTGTTTTACCGGTGAGATGTGTTTGTCCAGTTCTCCCTTATACCACACCAATATTCCCCCGGAGGTTCTGCCCTTGCGTGTTTTAGTGTTCTTTACTGAGGGCACAATGATTTCATGGTACATTGGAGGACAGTGGGTCGGCACGTCCTTTTGGCACCATGTTTCTGTTAACACAATTATATCAATGTCTTTTATAGCTTTTAGGAATTCAGGGTCTGTACTCTTCATCCCAAAAGTTGAGGAGCGGAGGCCCTGGATATTCCAGCAGCTTATGTGGAAAGAACGCATTTATATAGTTCAAAAAAACGAAATAAAATGGACCTATTTTGTGGGATGAGTGTGGAAACACTATTTTCTATAATGCTAAATGATGATTTAGTATAAATTTCATGAGGTATGCACATATAGCTATCTAATAATAGTAATAATACTGATAAGATAACAATAATGATAATGATAAATAACAATATTAATAATTTCTCCGGCTTTCTATCAGGCTGTTCAGCATCGTCATGATCTTTCTCAGTTCTTGGTCTACAGTCTGTGGTCTAGAGGGGGGTCTTGGGTCAGGTATAAAAGCACGGTTCTGTTGTTGGTTTTGTATAGGGGGGTGGGGGACATTGGTGGTCCTGTTTCGGTCTCTCTCACTATCTCTCTATCTCTCTCTCTATCTCTCTATATATATCTCTCTATCTCTCTATCTCTCCATTTCTCCATTTCTCCATTTCTCCATCTCTCTAGCTCTCTAGCTCTCTATCCATCTCTCTCTCTATCTCTCTATCTCTCTCCCTATCCCTCTTTCTATATATCACTCTATCTCTCTATCTCTCGCTCTATCTCTCCATCTCTCTCTCTCTCTCTCTATCTATCTATCTCTCTATATCTCTCTACTTCTCTCCATCTCTCTATCTCTCTATCTCTCTCTATCTCTCTCTATCTCTATCTATCTCTATTTCACTCCATCTCTCTCTCTCTCTCTCTATCTATCTCTCTCTATCTCTCTCTATCTCTCTATTTATCTCTCTTTCCTTCTCTCCATCTCTCCATCTCTCTCTCTCTCTCTATCTCTCTCTCTCTCTCTATCTATCTCTCTATCTCTCTCTCTCTATCAATCTATTTATCTCTCTATATCTCTTTCCTTCTCTCCATCTCTCCATCTCGCTATATCTCCAATTCCAATTCCAATTTTTTTTCCAATTCAAATGCTTTATTGGCATGAAAGTTTACAGAGAACCATATTGCCAAAGCTTACATAGCAAAAAGGTACAGTTTTCCAACATTCTGTAGGTGTCAATCGATTTGACATTTGTTGGGTACATACAATATTACTTTTAAACAATATTAATTTTAAACAGTCTTTGTACTTCATTTGGTACGTTCAATGTTAATTTTAAACAGTCTTAATTTTAAACAGTCCTCAGGTTGTGACATGTTGTTACATATTTGGCCCCAAGGTATGGTCTGTCTCCTTCTCCTAGGACTAATCTCAATTTTGACAGGTCATCCAATTCCTTGAAATCTGGGGTTGTTTGGCTTAGCTTGTTGAATAATATGTTTCTTGATGTGTTGAATTTTTCGCATTTTAGGAGGAAATGCATCTCTGTTTCAACCTCGCCGGCCAGACATTGATCGCATATTCTATTCTCTCTAGGCTGCCAGGATTTCTTGTATCTGCCTTTTTCAATTTCCAGTTGGTGGTCGCTTAGTCTGTACCTGGTGAGGGTCTGTCTCTGTTTTGTGTCTCTGATGGTCGTGAGGTAGTCTGCCAGTTTATATTCTCTTTTTAGGGCCCGGTAACATTCTAATCTGCTTTGGCTTTCGGTTATTTTGTTCCAATGTTTCTTTGCATTTTTTAATGATTTGGTTCACTCGGATTGGTGTTTGGACGGCTGTGTTGGTCTGGGGCTGGTCAGGGTCCGGCTGAGTACTTAGTTTCAGTAGCAGCTGACTCAGGGGACGCTTTTCTGGGTTTAGCTCTTGGGTCTGAAAGGCTTTGAAATGAAGGGTGTCTGGGGAGCTAGATTTGAGGTGATTTAGGAAGTTTAGTGCTCGTTTTTGGATGTTTATTATCAGTGGGTATCTGCCTAGTTCAGCTCTGCATGCATTTGTTGGCGTTTTTCTTTGGGTGCGAAGGATGCTTCGGCAGAATTCTGCATGTAGGGCTTCTATTGTGTGTTTTTCCCATTTAGTGTAGCTTTGGTGATTTAGCGGGCCCCATACTTCACTACCGTACAGTGCAATGGGCAGGATTATGCTGTCAAATATTTTGAGCCAGATTTTGATTGGGATTTGGATGTTGTAGAATTTTCTTTTTATTGCATATAGGGCTCTTCGGGCTTTTTCTTTTAGTGCATTCACTGCTATGCTGAAGCTCCCTGATGCTGTAATAGTTAGACCAAGGTAGGTGTAGCTCATAGTGTGTCCTATAGTGGTATCACTGAGGGTAAACTGGTATTTGTTTTCCTGACATCTGGGCCTTTTTTGAAAAATCATGATGTTGGTTTTCTTTAGATTTACTGTTAGAGCCCAATTTTGGCAGTATTTGTCGAGTAGGTCTAGTTGTTGCTGTAATCCCTGTTCTGTGGGAGACAGCAGAACCAGGTCGTCCGCATAGAACAGGGATTTCACTTCTCCATCCAGGAGACGGAGACCTGGTGACTCGCTTTACTCCAGCATGTCTGCTAATTCATTTATGTATATGTTGAACAGGGTCGGGCTCAAATTGCAGCCCTGCCGGACGCCTCTTCTCTGGGTGAAGAAATCGGTGCGTGTGTCTCCAATTTTGACCCCGCATTTGTTTTTCAGATACATTGATTTAATAAGGTCAGACTTTGCCCCCTATTCCACACTGAAGAAGTTTATAATAGATATCTATCTGTCTATCTATCTCTCTCTACCTCTCTACCTCTCTCTCTCCATCTCTCCATCTCTCGCTCCATCTATCATTCTATCTATCGAATCTATCTCTCCATCTTTCAATCTCTCTATCTATCTCTCTATCTCTCTATCTCTCTCTCTCGCCATCTCCCCGTCTCCCCATCTCCCCATCTCTCCAGCTCTCCATCTCTCCATTTCTCCATCTCCCCATCTCCCCATCTCCCCATCTCCCCATCTCTCCATCTCCCCATCTCCCCATCTCCCCATCTCTCCATCTCCCCATCTCCCCATCTCGCCATCTCCCCATCTCTCTATCTATGTCTCTATCTCTCGCTCCATCTCTCCATCTCTCCATCTCTCCATCTCGCCATTTCGCCATCTCTCTATCTCTCTATCTCACTATCTCTCTCTCTCTCTCTCTCTCTGTCTCTCTCCATCTCGCCATCTCGCCATCTCTCCATCTCTCCATCTCCCCTTCTCTCCATCTCTCTCGCCATCTCTCTATCTCCCTCTATCTCTCTCTATCTCTCTCTATCTCTCTCTATCTCTATCTATCGCTCTCTCTCTCTCTCTCTCTCTCTCTATCTCGCTATCTCTCTATCTCTCCATCTCTTGCTCCATCTATCATTCTATCTATCTAATCTATCTCTCCATCTCCATCTCTCCATCTCGCCATCTCTCCATCTCTCTCTCTATCTATCTAATTTATCTCTCTATCTCTCTATCTATCTCTCGCCATCTCTCCATCTCTCCATCTCGCCTTCTCGCCATCGCTCCATCTCGCCATCTCGCCATCTCGCCATCTCTCTATATCTCTTTATCTCTTTATCTCTCGATCTATCTCTCCATCTCTCCATCTCTCCATCTCACCATCTATCCATCTCGCCATCTCGCCATCTCTCTCTCTATCTATCTCTCCATCTCTCGCTCCATCTATCATTCTATCTCTCCATCTCTCAATCTCTCTCTCTATCTATCTATCTTTCTATCTCTCTATCTCTCGCTTATCTCTCCATCTCTCCATATTTCTATCTCTCTAACTCTCTAACTCTCTAACTCTCTAACTCTCTATCTCTCTCTCTATCTGTCTATCTCTCCAGCTCTCTATCTCTATCTCTCCATCTCTCGCTCCATCTATCTAACTATCTATCTAATCTATCTCGCCATCTCTCCATCTCGCCATCTCTCCATTTCGCCATCTCGCCATCTCCCCATCTCCCCATCTCCTCATCTCCTCATCTCTCGCTCCATCTCTCCATCTCACCATCTCGCCATTTCACCATTTCACCGTCTCTCTATCTCTGTCTCTTTCTATCTATCTCTCTATCTCCCCATCTCCCCATCTCTCCATCTTCCCCCTCCCCATCTCTCCATCTCCCCATCTCCCCATCTCTCCATCTCCCCATCTCCCCATCTCCCCATCTCTCCATCTCTCCATCTCCCCATCTCTCCATCTCCCCATCTCCCCATCTCTCCATCTCCCCATCTCTCCATCTCCCCATCTCTCCATCTCTCCATCTCCCCATCTCGCCATCTCTCCATCTCCCCATCTCTCCATCTCTCCATCTCCCCATCTCCCCATCTCTCCATCTCCCCATCTCTCCATCTCCCCATCTCTCCATCTCCCCATCTCTCCATCTCCCCTCTCCCCATCTCTCCATCTCTCCATCTCCCCATCTCTCCATCTCCCCATCTCTCCATCTCCCCATCTCCCCATCTCCCCACCTCTCCATCTCCCCATCTCCCCATCCCTCCATCTCCCCATCTCCCCATCTCTCCATCTCCCCATCTCTCCATCTCCCCATCTCTCCATCTCCCCATCTCTCCATCTCCCCATCCCTCCATCTCCCCATCTCTCCATCTCCCCATCTCGCCATCTCCCCATCTCTCCTCTCCCCATCTCTCCATCTCCCCATCTCTCCATCTCCCCATCTCTCCATCTCCCCATCTCCCCATCTCTCCATCTCTCCATCTCGCCATCTCTCCACCTCTCCATCTCCCCACCTCTCCATCTCTCCATCTCCCCATCTCGCCATCTCTCCATCTCCCCATCTCCCCATCTCTCCATCTCCCCATCTTGCCATCTCCCCATCTCGCCATCTCCCCATCTCCCCATCTCTCCATCTCCCCATCTCCCCATCTTTCCATCTCCCCATCTCGCCATCTCCCCATCTCTCCATCTCCCCATCTCCCCATCTCTCCATTTCTCTATCTATGTCTCTATGTCTCGCTCCATCTCTCCATCTCTCCATCTCTCCATTTCGCCATCTCTCTATCTCTGTCTCTCTCTATCTCTCTACCTATCTATCTCTCCATCTCTCTATCTCTCTATCTCTCTCTCTCTCTCTCTATCTCTCTCTCTATCTCTCTCTCTCTCCATCTCACTATCTCACTATCTCTCCAGCTCTCCAGCTCTCCAGCTCTCCAGCTCTCCAGCTCTCCATCTCGCCATCTCGCCATCTCGCCATCTCTCCATCTCTCCATCTCGCCATCTCCCCAAATCCCCATCTTGCCATCTCCCCATCTCTCTCTCTATATCTCCTTCCATCTCTCTATCTCTCGCTCCATCCCTCTATCCATCTCTCCATCTCTCGCTCCGTCTCTCCGTCTCTCCATCTCTCCGTCTCTCCGTCTCTCCATCTCTTCATCTCTTCATCTCTTCATCTCGCCATCTTTCCATCTCACCATCTCGCCATCTTGCCATCTCGCCATCTCTCCATCTCTCCATTTCGCCATCTCCCCAAATCCCCATCTTGCCATCTCCCCATCTCTCCATCTCTCTATCTATCTCTCTATATCTCCTTCCATCTCTCTATCTCTCGCTCCACCTCTCTATCTCTCGCTCCATCTCTCTATCTCTCACTCCGTCTCTCCGTCTCTCCATCTCTCCACCTCTCCATCTCTCCATCTCGCCATCTTTCCATCTCTCCATCTCTCCATCTCGCCATCTCGCCATCTCTCCATCTCTCCATCTCGCCATCTCGCCATCTCGCCATCTCTCTATCTCTGTCTCTATCTATCTCTCTCTCTCTCTATCTCTCTCTCCATCTCTCCATCTCGCCATCTCGCCATCTCGCCATCTCGCCATCTCTCCATCTCTCCATCTCTCCATCTCTCTCTATCTCTCTCTCTATCTCTCTATCTACTTATCTATCTAATCTATCTCTATCTCTCTCACTATCTCTCTATCTCTATCTCCATCTCTCCATATCTCGCTCCATCTATCTATCTATCTATCTATCTACCAATCTATCTATCTATCTATCTAATCTATCTCTCTATCTCTCTATCTCTCTATCTCTCTCTCTATCTCTATAACTCTCTCTATCTCTCTATCTCTCCATCTCTCGCTCCATCTATCTATCTATCTAAGCTATCTCTCTCGCCATCTCGCCGTCTCGCGATCTCGCCATCTCGCTCTCTCTATCTCTATATCTGTCTCTATCTCTCTATCTTTCCATCTCTCACTCCATCCATCTATCTATCTATCTAATCTATCTCTCGCCATCTCGCCATCTCTCTACCTCTCTATTTCTCCATCTCTCACTCCATCTATCTCTCTCTATCTCTCTCTATCTCTCTATCTATCTCTCTAACTCTCCATCTCTCGCCCCATCTATCTATCTATCTCTTGCTCCATCTCTCTATCTCTCGCTCCATCTCTCTATCTCACTATCTCTCTATCTATCTCCCTACCTCTCTATCTCTCTAACTATCTCCCTATCTCTCTATCTACCTCTCTATCTATCTATCTATCACTATTTTCACCAGTTTCAATGTGATAACCTATCAACAGATAACAATGGTATGATCAGATGTTCTGACACACTGCTCTGACTGCCGTTCCCAGTTAGACTTTTGAAATCCCCAGCACCAAACTGGCTCGAATTAACTTGCGACCCCGAATAGCCATACTGGACGGCAGTCCCTCAGCCCGACAGCTCTGACGACGGTCCACCTGTCCTTCGATGAGAGGCACCTTGGAAAAAGCAGCCCAATGATTGGGGTTCAAGCTTTCGAAGCAATATGGAGCAGTAATTGTTGGAATCGCCTCTGGACTAAGGTCGCTGACACAGTAACCTATCACAATTCATCATATGTTCAAGTCTAAGACACACAAAAATCAGATCTGTCCAGCACAATATTCGTTGGGTCAAAATTGTGATAACATCCTGGGGGGTCACCATTGACCAGAAACTTAACTGGACCAGCCACATAAATACTGTGGCAACAAGAACAGGTCAGAGGCTGGGTATTCTGTGGTGAGTGTCTCACCTCCTGACTCCCCAAAGCCTTTCCACCATCTACAAGGCACAAGTCAGGAGTGTGATGGAATACTCTCCACTTGCCTGGATGAGTGCAGCTCCAACAACACTCAAGAAGCTCGGCACCATCCAGGACAAAGCAGCCCGTTTGATCGACACCCCATCCACCACCTTAAACATTCACTCCCTCCACCACTGGCGCACCGTGGCTGCAGTGTGTACCATCTACAAGATGCACTGTAGCAACTTGCCAAGGCTTCTTCGGCAGCACCTCCCAAACCCGAGACCTCTTCCACCTAGAAGGACCAGGGCAGCAGGCGCACGGGAACACCACCACCTCCAAGTTCCGCTCCAAGTCACACACACCACCCTGACATGGAAATATATCACCGATCCTTCATCGTCGCTGGGTCAAAATCCTAGAACTCCCTCCCTAACAGCACTGTGGGAGCACCTTCACCACACGGACTGCAGCGGTTCAAGAAGGCAGCTCACCACCACCTTCTCAAGGGGCAATTAGGGCTGGGCGATAAATGCTGGCCTTGCCAGTGAAACCCACATCCCACAAACGAATAAAAAAAAACAGAATCCAGGTTATGGACAGGAAGCCCACACATAAACCAGATTGTTAATAATTCATATACACAGTTCTTCCAATTCATTGTTTTCTCATTGTGTTTTCACAGATCCAGCTGGGAATGTAAAGAGAAATGTAATTATCTCCTGTGTGGTAGTCGGAGTGGTGGTGATTGTTCTGGCCACGTTTCTCATCGTTCTACTGATCAGGAAGAAATCCACAGCAGCAGGTAAATTATTGGAAACTGAGAGGTGAAATCAACTGTCTAGACAGCCACAGGCAGTTCAACTCAGACCGACCTCTCGACCTTTAATCTTTCTTCTGATTTTCAGATTGCTGGTCTTGCTCTCTGCTCTGATCCCAAGCTTTCTCTCTTTGCTGACAACCGCTTACCTTCTCCTCAATTCCCACCACTCCACTGTGCTCAGGTGTTGAGGGTGGTGAATGGGAGCCCTCACTGGGGGCAGGTTCCTCTACCGTCACCCTGCATCACCTGGACAAGGTGCAAGAAAAGGTTCTTCCAAACCTTCTTATCTCATTCTGTCTGTCTGTCTGTCTCTCTACCTCTCTATTTATCTATCTATCTATCTATCTGTCCATCCGTCCGTCCATCCATCCATCCGTTCCCATCTCCGTCTCCCTGCTGTGAGGAGGATGCCGAAAAACTCCAGTATGATTTGGACAGGTCGGGTGATTGGGCAGAAGCATGGCAGATGCAATATAATGTGGATAATTGTGAGGTTATCAACTTTGGTGTCAAAAACAGGAAGGCAGATTATTATCTGAATGGCAATAGATTGGGAGAAGGGGGAGTGCAACGAGACCTGGGTGTCCTTGTGCACCAGTCGCTGAAGGTAAGCATGCAGATGCAGCAGGCAGTTAAGAAGGCAAATGGTATGTTGGCCTTCGTAGTGAGAGGGTTCGAGTACAGGAACAAGGATATCTTGCTGCAGTTGTACAGGGCCTTGGTGAGACCACATCTTGTGTATTGTGTGCAGTTTTGGTCGCCTTATCTGAGGAAGGATGTTCTTGCCATGGAGGGAGTGCAGCGAAGATTCACTGGGCTGATACCTGGGATGGCAGAAATTACGTATGAGGAGAGATTGGGTTGATTGGGCATATACCCGCTGAAGTTTAGAAGAATGAGAGGGGATCTCATTGAAACTTATAAAATTCTAACAGGACTAGACAGGCTAGATGCAGGAAGGATGTTCCCGATGGCGGGGGAGTCCAGAACCAGGGGTCACAGTCTAAGGATAAGGGGTAAGCCATTTAGGGCAGAGATGAGGAGGAATTTCTTCACCCAGAGAGTGGTGAACCTGTGGAATTCTCTACCACAGAAGGCAGTAGAGGCCAATTCATTAAATATATTCAAGAAGGAGTTAAATATATTTCTTAAGGCTAAAGGGACCAAGGGATATGGAGAGAAGTCAGGGACAGGGTACTGAATTTGGATGATCAGCCATGATCCCATTGAATGGCGGAGCAGGCTCGAGGGGCTGAATGGCCTACTCCTGCTCCTATCTTCTATGTTTCTATGTCTGTCTGTCTGTCTGTCTGTGCCTGTCTCTCTATCTATCTATCTCTATACCAATCTATCTGTCTGTCTGTCTGTGTCTGTTTCTATCTCTATCTCTCTGTCTATCTCTCTGTCTAACTATCTATCTACCTATATTTGATATATAGTTTTACTTTCCCTCCCAATCTGAACTTATTACAAAGGCCATAATATGGATAGAACATTGAGAGTTACCCACACAGAGCACATACTTAAATATAAATAAATAAATCAAACCAAGGTTCTGTAACCAGGGGTCAGGACTGTTGTGGTCAAGAAATGATTTTATTTTGAAAGTGAGCCTTCCGCATTGCCTCCTTCTCAGTTTCCCATTGATCACACTGGGCTTCACCATCTCCCTCTGATACACACTTGCAATAAATGTTCAAATTATGGCAATATCAGTGTCATAGACAGAGCCTGAAAAATCAATAACTCACAGCTTTCACTATGTCCGAGAGAGACAGAGAGGGCGAGCAAGAGAGAGAGAGCTAGAGAGAGAAAGAGAGTGAGTAAGAGAGAGAGACACACAGAGAGAAAGAAAGAGAGAGTGAGAGAGAGAGAGAGAGAAAGAAAGAGAGAGAGAGAAAGAGAGTGAGAAAGAGAGTGAGAGAGAAAGAAAGAAAGAGAGAGAAAGGAGAGAGAGAGAAAGGAGAGAGCGAGAAAGAGAGAAAAAAGGAGAGAGAGAAAGAGGAAAGAGAGAGAGAAAAAGAAAGAAAGAGAGAGAGAGAAAGAAAGAGAGAGAGAGAGAGAGAAAGAAAGAAAGAGAGAGCAAGAACGAAATAAAGAGAATGAATGAATGAATGGCCTTGCCTTTCAGGACGTCTCAGTGCTTTACAGTCAATAAACTACGTTTCAAATGCAGGAATCGTGACGGACAATTTACACACAGCAAGCTCCCCGAAACAGCAATAAATTGAATGCCAGGATTATTTGTTGTCGGTCTTGGTTCGGACACCAGGAGGATTTCCCCGCTCTTCTTTAAACAGTGCGTGGGATCTCTGAGGGCAGATGGGGCCTCGGTTTAACGTCCCATGCGAAAGACGGCACCTCAGACAGTGCAGCACTCCCTCAGTACTGCACTGGGAGTGTCAGCCTGGATTGTGTGCTCAAGTCCCTGGAGAAATACCTGAACCCACAACCTTACGACTCGGGGGTGAGAGTGCTATCACAGAACCAAGACTGACACCTATTTTCAGCATAAACAGTAACACACCACCCCGGCCCCACATCAAGCACCTGATACTGGAATCTCAATGGAACGGTAAAATCAGCAACTCACAATTATCTTTCAATAGCACCACACAGACACCGATTATCTTTTGTAATAAGATAGGAAATTTATACCAATACACTGCCAGTGAATCAATATCTGTCGAGAGAAATGACAGAGACAGCTGTATGTCCTCCAGTGGCTCAGTGGGTATCACCCTCGCCTCTGAGTCAGAAGGTCATGGGTTCAAGTCCCACTCCAGAGACTTGAGCACAAACATCTAGGCTGACACACCAGTGTAGTACTGAGGGAGCGCCGCACTGTCGGAGGGGCAGTACTGAGGGAGCGCCGCACTGTCGGAGGGGCAGCACTGAGGGAGCGCCGCACTGTCGGAGGGGCAGCACTGAGGGAGCGCCGCACTGTCGGAGGGCAGTACTGAGGGAGTGCTACACTGTCGGAGGGGCAGTACTGAGGGAGCGCCGCACTGTCGGGGGGCAGTAGTGAGGGAGCGCCGCACTGTCGGAGGGGCAGTACTGAGGGAGCGCCGCACTGTCGGAGAGGCAGTGCTGAGGGAGCGCCGCACTGTCGGAGGGGCAGTACTGAGGGAGCGCCGCACTGTCGGAGGGACAGTACTGAGGGAGCGCCGCACTGTCGGAGGGGCAGTACTGAAGGAGCGCTGCACTGTCGGAGGGGCAGTACTGTCAGAGGGGCAGTACTGAGGGAGCGCTGCACTGTCGGAGGGGCAGTACTGAGGGAGCGCTGCACTGTCGGAGGGGCAGTACTGGGGGAGTGCTGCACTGTCGGAGGGGCAGTACTGAGGCAGCGCCGCACTGTCAGAGGGGCAGTACTGAGGGAGCGCCGCACTGTTGGAGGGACAGTACTGAGGGAGCGCCGCACTTTCAGAGGGGCAGTACTGAGGGAGCGCTGCACTGTCGGAGGGGCAGTACTGAGCGAGTGCCGCACTGTCGGAGGAGCGGTACTGAGGGAGCGCCGCACTGTCGGAGGGGCAGTACTGAGGGAGCGTCGCACTGTCAGAGGGGCAGCACTGAGGGAGTGCCGCACTGTCAGAGGGGCAGTACTGAGGGAGTTCTGCACTGTCGGAGGGGCAGTACTGAGGGAGTGCTGAACTGTCGGAGGGGCAGTACTGAGGGAGCGCCGCACTGTCGGAGGGGCAGTACTGAGTGAGTGCTGCACTGTCGAAGGCGCAATACTGAGGGAGTGCAGCACTGTCGGGGGGCAATACTGAGGGAGCGCTGCGCTGTCAGAGGGGCAGTACTGAGGGAGTTCTGCACTGTCGGAGGGACAGTAATGAGGGAGCGCTTTGCTGTCGGAGGGGCAGTACTGAGGGAGCACTGCACTGTCGGAGAGTCAGTACTGAGTGAGCGCTGCTCTGTCGGAGGGGCAGTACTGAGGGAGTGCCGCACTGTTGGAGGGGCAATACTGAGGGAGCGCCTCACTGTTGGAGGGACAGTACTGAGGGAGCGCCGCACTTTCAGAGGGGCAGTACTGAGGGAGCGCTGCACTGTCGGAGGGGCAGTACTGAGCGAGTGCCGCACTGTCGGAGGAGCGGTACTGAGGGAGCGCCGCACTGTCGGAGGGGCAGTACTGAGGGAGCGTCGCACTGTCAGAGGGGCAGCACTGAGGGAGTGCCGCACTGTCAGAGGGGCAGTACTGAGGGAGTTCTGCACTGTCGGAGGGGCAGTACTGAGGGAGTGCTGAACTGTCGGAGGGGCAGTACTGAGGGAGCGCCGCACTGTCGGAGGGGCAGTACTGAGTGAGTGCTGCACTGTCGAAGGGGCAATACTGAGGGAGTGCAGCACTGTCGGGGGGCAATACTGAGGGAGCGCCGCGCTGTCAGAGGGGCAGTACTGAGGGAGTTCTGCACTGTCGGAGGGGCAGTAATGAGGGAGCGCTTTGCTGTCGGAGGGGCAGTACTGAGGGAGCACTGCACTGTCGGAGAGTCAGTACTGAGTGAGCGCTGCTCTGTCGGAGGGGCAGTACTGAGGGAGTGCCGCACTGTTGGAGGGGCAATACTGAGGGAGAACTGCACTGTTGGAGGGTCAGTACTGAGGGAGCGCTGCACTGTCAGAGGGTCAGTACTGAGGGAGCGCTGCACTGTTGGAGGGGCAATACTGAGGGAGCACTGCACTCTCGGAGGGGCAGTACTGAGGGAGTGCCGCACTGTTGGAGGGGCAGTACTGAGGGAGCACTGCACTGTCGGAGGGTCAGTACTGAGGGAGCGCTGCACTGTTGGAGGGGCAGTACTGAGGGAGCACTGCTCTGTTGGAGGGGCAGTACTGAGGGAGCACTGCACTGTCGGAGGTGCTGTCTTTCAGAAGAGACGTTAAACCGAGGCCCCGACTGCAGTCTCAGGTGGACATAAAAAGATCCCATTGCACTATTTCGATGAAGAGCAGGGGGGGTTATCCCCGGGACGCTGGTCAATATTTATCCCTCATCCAACATCACTAAAAACAGATGATCTGGTCATTATCACATTGCTGTTTGTGGGAGCTTGCTGTGTGCAAATTGGCTGCAAGCAGTGACAACAGTGACTACACTCCAAACAGTACTTCATTGGCTGTAAAGCACTTTGGGACGTCCGGTGGTCGTGAAAGGCGCCAAAGAAATGCAAGTCTTTCTTTCTTTTGTCCATTAGAATTGAGGAGCTGGTTTACATCAATGTGCACTGATACAATACATTTTATGCTTTCAGAGGGACCCTACATGAATGTTCCTCTTCAAAGAAAGAAAGCTGAGCAGGTAAATCCAATCCCGCATTAATATATGGTCACTTCGCGCTTCTCACTAAACTTCTCATTTTGAATGCTGACGGGCTGAATCATGTCCTTCCTCAGTTTACTATCAACATCGATTCCTTCACCAGAACCCACGGTAAGAATGACTGTTTAAGGCAAAACCTTAACAAATCTTAGAGCGTTTAACGATAACGGGTCACATAAGAACATAATAAATAAGAGCAGGAGTCGGCCATTCGGCCCCTCGAGCCTGCTCCACCATTCAATAAGATCATGGCTGATCATCAAATTCAACTCCACTTTCCCGTCCGATCTCCATATCCTTTGATTCCCCTAGAGTCCAAAAATCTATCGATCTCAACCTTGAACATACTCAACGACTGAGCCTCCACAGCCCTCTGGGGCAGAGAATTCCAAAGATTCACCACCCTCTGAGTGAAGAAATTCCTCCTCATCTCAGTCCTAAATGGCCGACCCCTTATCCTGAGACTGTGACCCCTGGTTCTAGACTCTCCAGCCAGGGGAAACAACCTCTCAGCATCGACCCTGTCAATCCCCCTCAGAATCTTATACCTTTCAATGAGATCACCTCTCATTCTTCTAAACTCCAGAGGGTATAGTGCTGAAGGGTTCACGTCTTGGTTACAGTATTGCACAAACCAAAAGCATAAACACAGCAAAGCATCTCTGCTTTGATATACCGGATAGTTATACCCGCAATATATCACCGTACACCAATCGTTCCAATTGTTTTGGGTCTTTCAATAGGGGAATTGGACAAATTCTTCAGTAGGAAAAGTGCGCAGGGCTACGGGGAGTGAGCAGGGGGGAGCGGAACTAATTGGAGAGTGTGGTAAACCACTGTCATACCTGTCTGTGTCTGTATGTGTATTCCACTAGGTACAGGTCTGGACATGCCTCGGCTGACTCCTCCCACTATTCCAGGTATATAAGTGACTACCTCCCAGTCCCTTAGTATTCTGGACGGGTCGACCACTCGAGACAAGACCTTCATTCTTTAGTTAATAAAAGCCTGATTGTTACTCGCTCAACTTCAGTCTTTTGAGTAATTGATGGCGCATCAATTTTATTAACTAAATTTTTTATAATGGAGAAGATCCTCACACCAGCATGCCTGGACCTGGACAGTCGGGAAGCGGACGCTTCCACCAAGTTTGCTCACTGGCTCACGTGCTTCGAGACATTCCTGACTGCCTCCACTGCGGTCGAAACGGATGCGGACAAACTGTCTGTCCTGATCTCCAAAGTGAACCACCGAGTGTACTCAGTCATCCGGGACGCGACCTCGTACACAGCCGCCCTCCAGCTCCTCAAGACCCAGTACACGCGCCCTGTGAACGAAGTATACGCTAGGCACCTTCTGGGGAGTCGCAAGCAACAACCTGGGGAATCGACTGAGGAATACCTCCAAGCACTGTCCGTGCTTGGCCGGGCCTGTGGGTGTAAGGCGGTAACGCCCACTAAGTACACGGAGGAACTGATCCGGGATGCCTTCGTAGCGGGCCACAGGTCCAACTACACCCGACAGCGACTGCTGGAGCAGAGTGACCTCACCCTCGACAAAGCCTCCGACATCGCACTAACGCTGGACGCAGCCTTCCGGGGCATGGATGCCTACTCCTCTGCACCGTGGACGCCGCGGGGAACGACAACCTGGGACACGGTAGGACAGCCCCATAGCACCGTGCCACCCCAGCCACAGCCCAACAACGGCCCAACTACCGCAGCAGTGTCCCAAAGCCAGACAGCAGTATCCCAAGGCCAGAAATGCTACTTCTGTGGCCAGGCCAAACACCCCAGAGCGCGCTGCCCGGCGAAGAATGCAACCTGCTCGGGCTGCGGGAAAAAGGGACACTACGCCAGCGTCTGCAAGGCCAAAGCCACCCCGAACGCCAGCAGCGCCGCATGTGGGCTGTGCGAGCCGCCATCTTGGGCCTCCCCAGCCATGTGCGAACCACCGCAGCAGCAGCCATCTTGGACGACTCCAGCCACATGGGAATCATGGGCGCCGCCATCTTGGACACCAGCCGGGACGCAGCAGACCGCCAACCCCCCCCCATCTGATACTCGCAGCGACACACCGACCCCTACGCTGGCCTCTGTGACGCTGGACCAAACGAGACCGCACCAGCTAGCTCGGTCCAAAATGGACGTTAAGGTAAACGGCCATGCAATAAACTGCCTTTTTGACTCCGGGAGCACAGAGAGCTTCATCCACCCCGACACGGTGCGGCGTTGCTCTCTCCCAGTCCTGCCTGCGCACCAGCGGATTTCTATGGCCTCCGAGTCCCAGTCAGCGGACATTGGCGGCTACTGCGTGGTGACACTAGTAGTAGACGGGACTGTGTTCAATAATTTTAAACTCCTGGTCCTGCCCGACCTCTGCGCTGCCGTTCTACTGGGGTTGGATTTCCAGTGCCACCTCAAAAGCGTTACGATGGCGTACGGTGGCCCCCTCCCCCCACTCACAGTCCGCAGCCAGCAGCCTCCAAATTGCCCACCGCGCACTAGATGCAACCTCTCCACACTCAGAGTCCCACCCCCCCCACTGTTTGCTAACCTCACCCCCGACTGTAAGCCCATCGCCACAAAGAGCAGGCGATACAGTGCCGGGGACAGGGTTTTCATCAAAACCGAAGTGGAACGGCTCCTGAAGGAGGGGATTATTGAGGGCAGCTCCAGCCCCTGGCGAGCCCAGGTTGTGGTCGTTAAGACCGGCGAGAAACAACGCCTGGTCATCGACTACAGCCAAACAATAAACCGCTACACCCTGCTGGACGCCTACCCACTCCCCCGCATAGCTGACATGGTCAACCAGATCGCGCAGTACCGCGTCTTTTCGACCATTGACCTGAAATCAGCGTACCACCAGCTCCCCATCAGCCCTGAAGACCGCCAGTATACTGCTTTTGAGGCAAACGGCCGCCTCTATCACTTCCTTAGGGTTCCCTTCGGCGTTACCAACGGGGTCTCCGTCTTCCAAAGGGAGATGGACCGGATGGTCGATCAAAACGAGCTGCAGGCCACTTTCCCTTACCTAGATAATGTGACCATCTGCGGCCATGACTTGCAGGACCATGACGCAAACCTCGAGAAATTCCTCCGCACCGCCCAACTCCTGAACCTGACATATAACAAGGAGAAGTGCATATTCCGCACAGACCGCCTCGCCATCCTTGGCTGTGTTGTAGAACACGGGGTCATCGGTCCCGACCCGGACCGGATGCGTCCCCTTATGGAACTCCCACTGCCCCACTGCCTAAAAGCTCTGAAGAGGTGCCTAGGGTTTTTTTCCTACTACGCTCAGTGGGTCCCCTACTATGCAGACAAAGCCCGTCCGCTGATCAAGTCCACCTCTTTTCCCGTGACGGCAGAGGCCCGCTTAGCCTTCCACCGTATCAAGGAAGACATTGCCAAAGCCACCATGCACGCAGTGGACGAATCCATCCCCTTCCAGGTGGAAAGCGATGCGTCCGACTTCGCTCTGGCCGCCACCCTTAATCAGGCGGGGAGACCTGTGGCATTCTTCTCACGAACCCTCCAGGGCCCGGAGACCAGACACTCCGCGGTCGAGAAGGAGGCCCAGGCTATCGTGGAGGCTGTGCGTCATTGGAGGCACTACCTGGCCGGAAAACGATTTACCCTGCTCACTGACCAGCGTTCAGTTGCTTTTATGTTCAACAACAAGCAGAGGGGCAAAATCAAAAATGACAAGATCTTGAGGTGGAGAATCGAACTTTCCACCTACAATTACGAGATCTTGTACCGGCCTGGGAAGCTCAATGAACCCCCAGATGCCCTATCGCGTGGCACCTGCGCCAGCGCGCAGATCGATAGGCTGAGGGCCCTCCACAATGACCTCTGCCACCCGGGGGTCACCAGGTTCTTCCACTTCATCAAGGCCCGCAACCTGCCTTACTCCATTGAGGAGGTCAGGACCATGACCAAGAACTGCCAAGTCTGCGCTGAGTGCAAACCGCACTTTTATAGACCAGACAGAGCCCACCTGATAAAAGCCACTCGCCCTTTCGAACGCCTGAGCGTCGATTTTAAAGGGCCTCTCCCCTCCTCCGACCGCAATGTGTACTTCCTCAACATCATTGACGAGTACTCCCGGTTCCCGTTCGCTATCCCCTGCCCGGACATGACCAGTGCCACGGTCATTAAATGTCTGAACAGCCTCTTCACCCTGTTCGGTTTCCCCAGCTATATCCATAGCGACCGGGGCTCATCGTTTATGAGCGACGAACTCCGCCAGTACCTGCTCGCTAGGGGTATAGCCACAAGCAGGACCACCAGTTACAACCCCCGGGGGAACGGACAGGTGGAAAGAGAGAATGCAACTGTTTGGAAGGCTGCCCTACTAGCCTTAAAGTCTAGGGGCCTTCCGACCTCCCGCTGGCAGGAGGTGCTCCCCGATGCGCTCCACTCGATTCGGTCACTTCTCTGCACTGCCACCAATGCCACCCCTCACGAGAAAATGTTTGTCTTCCCAAGGAAGTCCACATCGGGGACATCGTTACCGCCATGGCTGACGTCCCCAGGGCCGGTACTACTGAGAAGACACGTGAGGGCCAATAAAACGGACCCCCTGGTCGAGAGGGTCGACCTCCTCCACGCCAACCCCCAGTACGCTTACATTGCGTACCCGGACGGGCGGGAGGACACAGTCTCCATACGAGACCTCGCACCCTCGGGGACCGCTGTAACCCACTACCCATTACCACCCCCCCCCACGACCCGATATCCAACCCCAGCAGCCGGCTCGCCTTGGACCGTCACCCACGAGGACTACACTCCAGGGCCCCAGCCTACACGGGACGCGACGCCGGAAGCTCCACCACCCCTGCCGTCGCCACGTCGATCACAGCGGCAGACAAGACCTCCGGAGAGACTCCAATACACGAACTTTTAAATACACTTCACCCCGCCGGACTCATTTTTAAACAAGGGGTGAATGTGGTAAACCACTGTCATACCTGTCTGTGTCTGTATGTGTATTCCACTAGGTACAGGTCTGGACATGCCTCGGCTGACTCCTCCCACTATTCCAGGTATATAAGTGACTACCTCCCAGTCCCTTAGTATTCTGGACGGGTCGACCACTCGAGACAAGACCTTCATTCTTTAGTTAATAAAAGCCTGATTGTTACTCGCTCAACTTCAGTCTTTTGAGTAATTGATGGCGCATCAGAGAGTTCTTTCAAAGAGCCGGCACAGGCACGATGGGCTGAAAAGGACACTTCTGTGTGACTCCATGACTCCATGAATGAATTTCAGCCGTTATTTACAGCCCAGAGAACTGCCGACAGTGTCAAGTGCTGTAGCGTTGATCTCATTGTTCATGGAGCACATTTTGCGCTGTGTCCATGTACACATTGCAGTTTGCCTTTCCCTTACTGTCGAGGTCAATCCCTGAATGTTCCTCTATTGAGCTGCATTAACTTTATGTTCCAGGATACATCTGACTTGAACTCCACTTACATGGTACGTATATCCAACACTCAGACCATTCCAAGCATCACCTCATTTCATCTCTAAGTTATAGAGATATCAAAAATTCTCACTTGTTTCAACAACTCTTCACAGGGTTTGAAGATGGAGGAACAGTCAGTTTACTGCCAGCTGCAGAGGTATGGTTCATACACTGTGAAATTAATAGTCAGCAACCCCCCGACATCATGTCTCTGTCTGTCTGTCTATCTATCTGTCTCTCTGTCTATCTCTCTGTCTATCTATCTGTCTCTCTGTCTGTCTCTCTGTCTATCTATCTGTCTCTCTATCTATCTATCTATCTATCTGTCTCTCTGTCTGTCTCTCTATCTGTGTCTGTCTGTCTCTCTGTCTCTCTATCTATCTATCTGTCTGTCTCTCTGTCTCTCTGCCCGTCTCTCTGTCTCTGTCTGTCTATCTATCTATATTTATCTCTCTCTTTATCTGTCTATCTATCTATGTCTATCTGTCTATATATGTCTGTCTGTCTATCTGTGTCTCTCTGTCTGGCTGTCTGTCTATTTATCTATATAATTATCTCTCACTATCTCTCTATCAGTCTGTCTGTCTTTCTATCTATCTCTGTCTGCCTGTCTATATATATCTCTATCTATCTATCGCTCTCTCTCCGTTTCTCTCTATATCTCTATCTCTATCTATCTCTCTATTTATCTATCTATCTATCTATCTGTCTATATATATATATATATATATATAATATATATCTATATATCCCCCTGTCTCTCTATCTCTCTATCTCTCCCTCTCTATCAATCTATCTATCTATCTCTCTCTCTCTCTCTCCATCTCTCTATCCATCTCTCTCTCTATCCATCTTTCTCTATCCATCTCTCACTCTCTCTATCTCTATCTCTCTCTATCTCTATCTATCTCTCTATCGCTCTCTCTCTCTCTCATTCTCTTTCTCTTTTTTTCTCTCTCTCTCTCTCTCTCTCTCTCTCATGTTCATTCAATTCCCTTTCTCCTGTTTCCTGCTATAAATAACTATTGCACTGTGTCCATTTCTTTTCCACATATTGATCCTCTGGCCGTGACAGGTCTAACTCTTTGATCTTTTTCAGATAAGGTGCTCGCACGTTTACTGGGAATGTAAGAACAGGGACAACTCCTGCTCACCCCGGGGAGTGTTCCCTCCTCCATGGGGGTCCCGGTCCTTCAATTGTGTTCAACAGACTCCCTTAAGGAAATTACCTTCTGAATGGAACACTGGTCTAGAAACTGCGACGTACCCTGTTCTAACCAGGGTTTGTGCAGCTGCAGCACAACTTCTACCCGCTTGTATTCTAGTCACCCACCACCAACTCCACAACCGCCAACTCTGAGTCTGTTGGAACCAGAAGAACACACGCTGAAATATAATAAGAAAATAAGAATTTGGAGCAGGAGTAAGCCATTTGGCCTCTCGAGCCTGCTCCACCATTCAATAAGATCATGGCTGATCATCGACCTCATCTCCACGTTCCTGCACTATCCCCATATCCCTTGATTCCCTTAATATTGAAAAAACTATCAATCTCTGTCTTGAATATACTCAACGACTGAGCCTCCACAGCCCTCTGGGGTAGAGAATTCCACAGGTTCACAGTCCTCTGACTGAAGAAATTTCTCCTCATCTCAGTCCTAAATGGCTGACCCCTTATTCTGAGACTGTGACCCCTGGTTCTAGACTCCCCAGCCAGGGGAAACATCCTCCCTGCATCTACCCTGTCAAGTCCTGTAAGAATTTTGTATGTTTCAATGAGATCACCTCTCATTCTTCTAAACTCTAGGGAATATAGGCCTAGTCTACTCAATCTCTCCTCATAGGACAATCCTCCCATCCCAGGAACCAGTCTGGTGAGCCTTCGCTGCACTCCCTCTATGGCAAGTATATCCTTCCTTAGGTAAGGAGACCAAAGCTGTGCACAATACTCCAGGTGTGGTCTCACCAGGGCCCTGTTTAATGGCCAGGATTGGGCGGTGGTTATGACGGTGAAGCTGTCAGCGTTTGCCATCATTCCCCCTCTGGAACTTCAGGATTTGCCGCATACGCAGATACAGATGGGGATCCAGAAGTTGCGGTCAGCCATTCCCTGTCCCACTGTGGAACTCCCCAGAGCAGACAATCAATCCAAATCACACTGACGGATGAAATCTTCCTCTGTTACACTGGAATGTTGCTGTTAAACTCCCCTCCCAAACCTCCCCGAACAAGTTAAGCTTTGTTGAAAGAGGCATAACTGGGCTTTTAGCAATGTACTGACTGCTGAACAACCTCTCTGGCCCTGAAAATCTAATTTTATATTTGTGGATTGTCAAATTTTTACATTAATATGATTAAGAATGACATGTTTCTTTTTAAAATAATATTTTTTAAGGTTTGTTTATGATATTTCAGCTTCTGCCTTAATCCTATGTGTAAGGCCCAATCTTTATTTCGCTCTCTGTAAAATTGATTTTTTTTAAAAATTAGAATCTGTGCATTTTACTTCCTGGTTTGCAGTCTGTGACAATTCTTCAATCGGATAGGCTGCTCAGCCTGCTTTTAAAAAAAAATAATTTCTGCGATGTGGGCGTCGCTGGCAAGGCCAGCATTTATTGCCCATCCCTAATTGCCCTCGAGAAGATGACAGCACTGTTGCTGGACACTGGAGATTCACCTGATTGGATGTCAGATTCAAACTGACGTCGGCAGAGGGGAAATTCACGCCGCAGAGGTCGGTGGATCTTTGTGGGCAGCTTTATTCGAGGCCGGCAGCGAGCGCCATCACTTTGCTGCTGACCGCAAGTTCTGGGCCGAGTTATAACCTGAGATGAAGGTGATTCCGTCAGTATTCCCAAAATCCCAAAAAGCCCTAAACGACTCCGGATCCCTTGCTTCCCTGTCACCAAAGATCGAGACGGCCCATGCCCCAAGTCAGTGCAGGTCTTGACGCTTGACGTTGCATTTCCACCTTCGCTGGAGGGCAGATTTATCAAAAATAAACCATAAATTATACATTGGTGAGAATTATTCCAATTAGGAGGGTGCAGCACTAGCGGCAGCACCAAGCAGCTTGGTCACTTCCCAAGTGCTCAGCTAAGAATCCCCAGAAAAGAAGCTTAGAGGAATCATCGAATCATAGAATGGTTACAGCACAGAAGGAGGCCATTCGGCCCCTCGAGCCCGTGCCGGCTCTCTGCAAGAGCACTTCAGCTAGTCCCACTCCCCCGCCCTTTTCCCATAGCCCTGCAATTTTTTTTCCTTCAGGTACTTATCCAATTCCCTTTTGAAAGCCACGATTGAGTCAGACAGTGCATTCCAGATCCTAACCGCTCTAAGTAAAAAAAGTTGTTCCTTATGTGGCCTTTGGCTCTCCATGGCCCACGTGATCCCAGGGGACGCTTCGAACTAACTGCGCCCCTGGGATACACAAGCACTGCGCGCCGGCAGCTAGAGGAGGCCCAGGATCGGAATCCCACGCGGGCCCACAGCACAACGGCCGGCGCGCTGGGTAAGTGCAGGTCGGGGGCTTGCACCCGTGGGAAGCCCCCGACCCGAATTTCTGGTTATGTTCTTCTGCTCTCCAGCCTGTTCCCTGCTGTTAATTGTCATTACATCAGCTCCCTTGTGAAATCGCACTCTGAGTGGAAGCAAAGCCACAAGGTTATAAACACGATGCATTAATCCGCTGGTCACTGACACTTCCCACATTGGGAGACTTATCTCACTCTCTGGGAAAATCGAAGCGGAAGAGAAGACACTTGTCAAGCGAGCAGAATTTGAGCAGCGTCGCAGGGAAGCGTTTTCTCCGAGGTTGTGTCACTTGCTCCTGTTTCATTGAGAATCAAAGAGCGGATTTCTCACTTTAACATGGCTTTGGTGGTGTGGAGTACCACCGCCTGCGTTGCTCTTCTGTCTGGTAAGTTTTCAAGCTCCTCACATGGTTTTACTGTTAAAGCGCATTTCAAACCTGTTTCTACTTCCTTACTTCCTGTTGGAAAATGTAAGTGGGGTCTCCTTCATTGAGCAATCCCGCGCTGGGCTGCTCGCAAAACGCTAGGAGTAAACAGTAGGAGAGTGCACCTTTTAAATAGGCGGTGGTTCCTTGGTCATTCTGGACTGACAGGGCTTCTCTGTGACTGACAGATCGCGCCTATGATGAGGGAGGAGACTTGACCGACACCTAAAATGTTCAACCGACAAATAGGGAAGGGCAAGTGACAGGCGTTTAACTACTTAAAACAACTAGAAATGTTTCCAGTAAGATTTATTACTTTAATGCTAATGCTGTCTGGATTCATACCGCTGTTTGTCTAATAATATCTCACCATCCGTCTATCTATCTCTCGGTCTATCTCTCTATCTATCTATCCAACGATCTACTCTCAATCTATCTATCTATCAATTTATCTATCAATCAATTCAATTCAATTCAATTCAAATGCTTTATTGGCATGAAAGTTTACAGAGAACCATATTGCCAAAGCTTACATAGCAAAAAGGTACAGTTTTCCAACTGTCTATCTATCTATCTATCTATCTATTTATCTATCTGTCTATCTATCTGCCTGTCTGTCTATCTAGCCGTCTATCCATCCATCGATCTGTCTCTCTCTGTGTCTCTCCCTCTCTCACTCTGTCTCTCTCTCTCTGCCTCTCTCTCTCTCGCTCTGTCAATTCAATTCAATTCAATTCAAATGCTTTATTGGCATGAAAGTTTACAGGGAACCATATTGCCAAAGCTTACATAACAAAAAGTACAGTTTTCCAACATTCTGTAGGTGTCAAACAATTTCTCTCTCTCTCTCTCTGTCTCTCCCTCTGTCTCCCTCACTCTGTCTCTCTCTCTGTCTCTCTCTCTCTGTCTCTCTCTCTGTCTCTCCCTCTGTCTCCCTCTCTCTGTCTCCCTCACTCTGCCTCTCTCCTGTCTCTCTCTGTCTCTGTCTGACTCTGTCTCTCTCTGTCTCTCTCTGTGTCTCTCTGTCTCTCTGTGTGTCTCTCTCTCTGTCTCTCTCTCTCTCTCTGTCTCCTTCACTCTCTCTCTCTCTCTCTGTCTCCCTCACTCTCTCTCTCTCCCTATCTCTGTCTCTCACTTTCTGTCTCCTTCACTCTCTCTCTGTCTCCCTCACTCTCTCTCTCTCCCTATCTCTGTCTCTCACTCTCTGTCTCCCTCACTCTCTCTCTCTCTCTCTGTCTCCCTCACTCTCTCTCTCTCCCTATCTCTGTCTCTCACTGCCTGTCTCCTTCACTCTCTCTCTCTTTCTCTCTGTCTCTCTGTGTGTCTCTCTGTCTGTCTCTGTCTCTCACTCTCTGTCTCCCTCACTCTCTCTCTCTCCCTATCTCTGTCTCTCTCTCTCTCTCTGTGTGTCTCTCTCTTGGGCGATGAGTATAATACCGCCCATATTGGGCCGCTGCCCCTCCCTGCTCCTCCAATATATATGTGATGAAATATGTCATTCATCAGACTCTGTATTTAACTACATATATTGTATTGCCTTCTCCTGTGTTTGTATTGCCTGCTCCTGTGTTTTACCTTGTATTGTATACAGTGCACCGCCCCCTTTCTCCCCATTGGGTGTGTCAGCTCCGCCCATACCTGGCCCTACTTAAGACAAGCCCAGGCTTGTCTTGCAGCAGAACACCAGAATGCTAGGTGAAGCCACAGGCATCTTTCTTTGCTAATAAAAGCCTTGTTTTATCCAGTTAACTTTGAGCCTTGAAGTTATTGAGGTGCATCAATTTTAGTAGCAAACTTTCAACGATGGATCAACTTTTGAAACCGGAACGCTTGGATTTGGACGCGCATGCTTCGGATGCATCGGCATGGTTTGGACACTGGTTCCAGTGCTTGGAATTTTTTATGGCCAACTCCGAAGCCGTCACAGCCTCTAAAGCCACCGGAGATGTGAAACTCGGGATCCTGCAGAATCGGGTAAGCCACCGGGTTTTTCCACTCATCCAAGACGCCGCCACCTACCTGGATGCCTGCAACATTCTAAAGGCCCACTATCAGCGGCCTACCAACGAGGTGTACGCCAGGCATCTGCTTGCTACCTGCACACAGCGACCCGGAGAGTCGCTAGAGGACTTTCTAGTCACCCTAAAAGTGCTTGGCAAAGACTGCAAATGCAAAGACGTGAAAGCCACGGTATACACAGACGAGCTTATTCGGGATGCCTTTATCGCAGGCCTTAGCTCTAATTACATCCGGCAGAGACTGCTAGAGAAAACGGGCCTAGATCTGACACAGGCTGTGGACACAGCGCGATTGCTGGATGTGGCTCAGAAGAACTCTGACTCCTACTCTTCAGGCCGCGCGGCCCACGCCACCTCGTACGCACCAAGGGCGCCGCCATGTTGAAAGACATCTTCCCCGCCTGGTAGCCCAACACCGTCGGGGCCCTGCTCTCCCCCCAGAAGCCCTACGACCGCCGCGACGCATCGGGGCCCCAAATGCTACTTCTGCGGGCAGCCGAAGCACACCAGGAACCTGTGCCCGGCGAAAGGCACCACCTGCTGTAAGTGCGGCAAGAAGGGGCACTTTGGGAAGGTGTGCAGAGGGAACCCCGCAGGCAAACCCGCCACCGCCGCGTGCGCACCGTGGGAGCGGCCACCTTGGACGCCATCTTGTCCGACCTCGTGGGGTCCGGCATCTCGCGAGCAGACATCGTGGACGCCATCTTACCCGGCCTCGTGTGGCCCACCATCTTGTCCCGATCAGGGCCCTACAGTGGCGTTGATCACAGTGGACCAGTCCAGACCGCACCCACTATCCAAATCGATGGTGGACATCGAGGTAAACGGGTGCAAGGTTAAATGTTTAATTGACAGCGGGAGCACGGAGAGCTTCATTCACCCTGGTCTGGTACAATGACTCTCTCTAACTATAGTCCCTACTCAGGGCACGATCTCTATGGCCGACAAAACCCAGATATCGACTATTGCGGGTTACTGCGCGGTACGATTGTCCGTTAAAGGCACTGTATATAATAATTCTAAACTGTTAATTATGAAGGATTTATGTGTGAGCGTGATCTTGGGCCTGGATTTTCAGTGCCACCACCAAAGCATCACGCTCAATTTCGGTGGGACCCAGCCGCCCCTCACAGTGTGCGGTCTGGCTACCCTGAAGGTAAAGCCGCCTTCGCTATTCGCGAACCTTACCCCTAACTGCCGGCCAATAGCGACCAAAAGCAGGAGGTACAGCTGGGAGGACAGGCGGTTTATCGCGAACGAGGTAGACAGGCTCCTGAGGGAGCGCATTATTGAACGCAGCAACAGCCCGTGGCGCGCCCAAGTGGTGGTGGTGAGGGGTAGCGAGAAGAAGCGGATGGTGATTGACTATAGTCAAACAGTCAACATCTATACCCAACTAGACGTCTACCCGCTACCCCGCATATCCGAGATGGTGAACCAAATTACCCAATACCGGGTGTTCTCCACTATCAACCTCAAGTCAGCGTACCACCAGCTCCCTATCAGACCAGAGGACCGTTCGTACACCGCCTTCGAGGCAAACGGACGCCTCTACCAGTTCCCCAGAGTCCCCTTTGGGGTGACGAATGGAGTCTCGGTCTTTCAGAGGGAGATGGACCGCATGGTCGACCACCACTTGCAGGCAACCTTCCCCTATCTCGACAACGTCACCATCTGCGGCCACAACCAACAGGACCACGACTCAAACCTCGCGAGGTTTCTGAAAACCGCACAAAAACTCAACCTCACTTACAACGAGGACAAGTGCGTTTTCAACACCACGCGCCTCTGCATACTAGGCAGCGTGGTGGAGAATGGGGAAATCGGACCAGACCCCGACCGATTGCGCCCCCGACGGGAGCTCCCCCTGCCCAACACTCCCAAAGCCCTGAAAAGGTGCCTGGGGTTATTCTCGTACCATGCCCAATGGGTCCCTAACTACTCCGATAAAGCCCGCCCCCTCTTGAAAGCATCCTCTTTCCCGCTCTCTGCTGAAGCCCATGCTGCCTTCAAAAGCATTAAGCAGGATATTGAGCGGGCCACGCTACAGGCAGTGGACGAGAACACTCCCTTTCAAGTGGAAAGTGATGCGTCTGACTTTGCCTTGGCGGCCACCCTCAACCAGGCGGGGCGGCCCGTAGCTTTCTTCTCGAGGACCCTCCATGAGCCCGAGATCAGACACTCCTCCGTGGAAAAGGAGGCCCAAGCCATCGTGGAGGCAGTGTGCCACTGGCGGCATTACCTAGCCGGCAAACGCTTCACCCTACTTAACGACCAGCGGTCGGTAGCGTTTATGTTCAATAATAAACAGAGGGGGAAGATTAAAAATGATAAGATTCTTAGGTGGCGGATCGAGCTCTCCACCTTCGAGTATGACATCATATACCGGCCGGGCGTCCTTAACGAATCCCCCGATGCCCTCTCAAGAGGGATGTGTGCCCACGCCACCGGGGATCGGCTGCAGACCCTCCACAATGACCTCTGCCACCCAGGGGTCACACGGCTGTTCTACTTCATAAAGTCCCGCAACTTACCCTACTCGATTGAGGAAGTTCGGTCTCTGACCAGGAACTGCCGCATTTGCGCTGAGTGCAAGCCTCGGTTCTACCGCCCTGATAGAGCCCACCTAATCAAAGCTACACGGCCCTTTGAGCGGCTTAGCTTAGATTTCAAGGGGCCCCTCCCGTCCGTCGACCGCAATGTTTACTTCCTGAACATTGTGGACGAATACTCCCGTTTCCCATTCGCCTTCCCCTGCCCAGACATGACCAGCGTCACGGTCATTAAATGCCTCAACAGCCTGTTCTGCCTGTTCGGTGTGCCAAGCTATATCCACACGGATAGGGGGGCGTCCTTCATGAGTGAAGAGCTATGCCAGTACATGCTGTCCAAGGGGATTGCCACGAGCCGTACCACCAGCTACAACCCCCGGGGTAACGGTCAGGTGGAGTGAGAGAACGGGGCAGTATGGAGGGCAGTCGCCCTAACTCTAAGGGCCAAGGGCCTCCCTATCTCCCGCTGGCAGGAAGTCCTCCCAGATGTGCTCCACTCAATACGGTCACTATTGTGTACCGCCACTAACGCCACGCCTCATGAGCTAATGTTTGTGTTTCCCCGGAAATCCACCTCAGGCGTATCCATACCGTCATGGCTCTCCACCCCAGGTCCGGTACTTTTGCGGAAGCATGTGAGGGGCCACAAGACGGACCCTCTCGTGGAGCCAGTGCACCTGCTCCACGCCAACCCACAATATGCGTATGTCCGGCACGCCGACGGACGGGAGGACACTGTGTCCATAAAAGACCTCGCCCCAGCCGGTTAACTTTGAGCCTTGAAGTTATTGAGGCGCATCAATATATGTACACGACTTTACCTTTTCCTAACACTATGCACCTTTGATTCGGGTTGAGACTTGTTCTGCTTGCGTTCTGTTTGCTAATCCTTTCCAACTATTGTGGTTTCTTACAGTTGTGGCCAGTAACCTCGTCACAGTTGAGGAGACCCTAACTGCTCTTGCTGGGGCTGAGGTTTTGCTTCCGTGTCAGATAGAAGAAAGCACAAACATACTGCAGATTGCCTGGAGAAAGACGAATGAGGAGAATGACTTCATAGTATACAACCATCAGCTTGGGATTGATTACTCCAATGAATCGTACTCCAGACGGATAACCTTCAGAGACAATTCTCGGCTGGACTGTTCAATCCTAATCAACCCTTTGGAAATACAAGATGAGGGAAATTACTTATGCCAGAACACATTATACCCTGAGGGAAAACAAGAGATAAGGATAAGTTTAATGATTCTAGGTATGTATTATCCATGGCGCATTGTTCAATTAAAGACATATCTGTGTGGGAAATGTCATAAATACGGGGAGTGGTGGGTGAGGGTGGATTTTGGGATGTGGACCCAGATGTGGATTTGTTCCCCGTGCAATTATCATTGAAAATAAATGTTTCAAATTTTCCAATGATTCATTCCAGTCACATTCCAGCTCCTGTTTCTTGTTAGCGCGCAGTACACAGTTATTAATCTGATAATTTAGTGAGTGTTGGCTTTGTGGACGTGGGTCAACCTTTGATAGAATCATTGAATGGTTACAGCACAGAAGGAGGCCATTCAGCCCATCGAGCCCGTGCCGGCTCTCTGTAAAAGCCCTTCAGCTAGTCCCACTCCCCCGCCCTTTCCCCGTAGCTCTGCAGTTTTATTCCTTCAGGTACTGATCCAATTCCCTTTTGAAAACTGTGATTGAATCTGCCTCCACCACCCTCTCAGGCAGTGCATTCCAGATCCTAACCACTCGCTGCCTAAAAAAGTTTTTCCTCATGTCGCCTTTGGTTCTTCTGCCAATCACCTTAAATCTGTGTCCTCTGGTTCTCGACCCTTCCGCCAATGGGAACAGTTTCTCTACCGATCTACTCTGTCAGGACCCCTCATGATTTTGAACACCTCTATCAAATCTCCTCTCAACCTTCTCTGCTCTAAGGAGAACAGCCCCAGCTTCTCCAGTCTCTCCACGTAACTGAAGTCGCTCATCCCTGGAACCATTCTGGTCAATCTCCTCTCAACCTTCTCTGCTCCAAGGAGAACAACCCCAACTTCTCCAGTCTCTCCACATCACTGAAGTTCCTCATCCCTAGAACCATTCTGGTCAATCTTTTCTCATCCCCCAGAGACCATCATCGATGACAGAGTCTTCAGGCAACTCAGCCTCCCGTGCTTTGTTATATCACCGCCCACCTTTACAATCTTCTCACAACGCACTTCTTCAATATCTCCCTTTGGTGCTCTCCCCTAACACCCATCGCCACGTCCATCTTGAGAAGGTCCTTGACTGCTCCGCACGTGAAAGGCAAATTGTGCATAAGAGCAGGTTGTATCTTACTGATAGCAAAGACATTCCTGAATTGAAAAAAAACAGTTGACTTATGGTATTCCTGCTCCTTCCTTCCTTTCCCCCCTTTCCCTCCTTCCCTTTACCTTCCTTCCTTCATTCCTTCCATCCTCCCTCTTTCTATCATATCATCTGATGAACCAATAGATGGAGAAATAGCGTAAATATTCCCGCGATGCGGTGCCTGCTTTTGTTCCCGACAGATCTTAGACATAAGACGTAGGAGCAGGAGTCGGCCATTCGGGCCCTCGAGCCTGCTCCACCATTCAATAAGATCATGGCTGGTCTGATCTTGGGCTCAAAGTCACTTCCCTGCCCGCTCCCCATAACCCTTGACCCCCTTACCATTCAAAAATCTGTCTATATCTCCACCTTAAATATATCCAATGACCCAGCCTCCACAGCTCTCTGGGGAAGAGAATTCCAGAGATTCACGACCCTCTGAGAGAAGAAATTCCTCCTCATTTCTGATTTAAAAGGGTTCCCCCTTATTCTGAAACTATGCCCCCGAGTTCTAGATTCCCCCACGAGAGGAAACATCCTCTCTGCATCTACCTTGTCGAGCCCCTTCAGAATCTTAAATGTTTCAATAAGATCGCCTCTCATTCTTCTAAACTCCAATGAGTATAGGCCCAACCTGCTCAACTTTTTTTCATAAATCAACCCCCTCATCTCTGGAATCAACCTTGTGAACCTTCTCTGAACTGCCTCCAATGCAAATATATCCTTCCTTAAATAAGGAGACCAAAACTGTACGCAGTACTCCAGGTGTGGTCTCACCAACGCCCTGTACAGTTGTAGCAGGACTTCCCTACTTTTATACTCCATTCCCTTGCAATAAAGGCCAACACTCCATTTGCCTTCCTAATTTCTTGCTGTACCCACATGCTAACTTTTTGTGATTCATGTACGAGGACCCCCAGATCCCTCTGTACCTCAGTATTTTGTAATCTTTAAGAATCAAATGCTAGTTGAAAGAGACGTTGGGGCAGTAATTCCTCCCCAAACGCGTGAGTGCGGAAGGGGTACTCGCGCGTCTGGCCGGAGGAAATGCCGGTTTTCAGCATGCACAGCGCATGCGCTGAAAACCGGCATTTCCTCTCCTCTAACCCAAGAGGTGAAGAGGCTAGCGCGTGCGCTGTAGGAGGCAGCGCGTGCGTCTTGGATTTCCTCTGTTTTGGGGGATTTGCGCATGTCTAAAGGCCTCCGGTCTTTACGCTTGTAAAAAGCACACATAAGTATATATTTTTACAGGTAAGTGGTGTTTTATTGCAATTTACAATTTTTTTTCCCACAGGTTTATTATTTTAAAGAATCTACAATAAGGTAAGTTTAGTTTTAGACGCTTTTTATTAATAATTTATTTTTTAAAAAAAATTATTGTTTAAATTATTTTTTAAACTTATTTATACTTAATTTAATGATTGGGATGTTTTTAAAATTGTTATTTAAAGTTTAAATAGTGTTTTGGGCCCCCGTAGTTTTCATGAGTTTGACATTTCTTACTCTCAAACTCATGAATGATCCTTCCCCTCCCCTGATTGGTTGTACAGTGCTCACCTGATCCCAGCCGGCACATCGCACTAACTACGCCGCTGGATCAGGTAAGCACTGCGCGCTGACATCTGAACCGGGCCTGTGACAGGAAATGCAAGCAGGCCCGGGCTTCAGATGTCAGCGCGCAGGGTGAGTGCAGATCGGGGGCTTGCACACGCGGCAAGCCTCCGACACCAAGTTCTGGGCCAACGAATTAATTGCTTGTTTTATCTTTCCCCAAGCAATTCCCTCCAACAGCGCGAGGCCAGTTCCCGCACGAGCTGGTGATTTAGAGGTACCAGTGGCATCTTGTACTGCAGCAAATGGAAAGCCAGCAGCTCGCATCACGTGGATGTCTAACATGCCTGGAAACTCCACCTCAATCCAGACGACAAACGACAATGGAACAGTAACTGTCACCAGCCAGTACATGATCGCACCAAATAGTTCCAATAATGGCCAAACCGTGACCTGTGTCATCTCCCACGCAGCGTCACACGGCACGGATAAATTCACGGTGAAGTTATCAGTCCAGTGTAAGTGCAGCATATGTTTATATACGTAGAGTTTAAAAATACAAAGACAAATCACGTGAAACAGTTCTCGGAGCACTATGGTGGAGAAACAATTCAGCGAACTCCTCCCGAAGTGGAGCAGTGCCGAATCTGGTCCATTGAGAGAGTTGACATTTCCCAGGTGTCTGCGATTGCACGATTTCTGGGCGGTTTTAATCTGACTGCCTTTGTCTGATAAAATGGCCCCTCGCTGCTAGTCTCTAAATTCCACGTCTGTCCTATTAAAAAGTCATAAACTGACTCATTTTTCAGGGTTTAGTGTCAGCTGAGGCTCAGTGGGTAGCGCACTCGCCTCTGAGTCAGAAGGTTGTGGGTTCAAGTCCCACTCCAGAGACTTGAGTACATAAATCTAGGCCGACACTCCAGTACCATTACAGAGGGAGGGCCGCACTGTCAGAGGGGCAGTACTGATGGAGCACCGTGCTGTCGGAGGGGCAGTACTGAGGGAGCGCCGCACTGTCGGAGGGGCAGTGCTGAGGGAGCGCCGCACTGTCGGAGGGGCAGTACTGAGGGAGCGCCGCACTGTCGGAGGGGCAGTACTGAGGGAACGCCGCACTGTCGGAGGGGCAATACTGAGGGAGCGCCGCACTGTCGGAGGGGCAGTACTGAGGGAGCGCCGCACTGTCGGAGGGGCAGTACTGAGGGAGCGCCGCACTGTCGGAGGGGCAGTACTGAGGGAGCGCCGCACTGTCGGAGGGGCAGTACTGAGGGAACGCCGCACTGTCGGAGGGGCAGTACTGAGGGAGCGCCGCAAGGTCGGAGGGGCAGTACTGAGGGAGCATTGCACTGTCGGAGGGGCAGTACTGAGGGAGCGCCGCACTGTGGGAGGGACAGTACTGAGCGAGCCCTGCACTGTCGGAGGGGGAATACTCAGGGAGTGCCGCACTGTCGGAGGGACAGTACTGAGGGAGCGCTGCACTGTCGGAGGGGTAGTACAGAGGGAGTGCTGCACTGTTGGAGGGGCAGTACTGAGGGAGCGCCGCACTGTCGGAGGGGCAGTACAGAGGGAGCGCCGCACTGTGGGAGGGACAGTACTGAGCGAGCCCTGCACTGTCGGAGGGGCAGTACAGAGGGAGTGCCGCACTGTCGGAGGGGCAGTACTGAGGGAGCGCCGCACTGTCGGAGGGGCAGTGTAGAGGGAGCGACGCACTGTCAGAGGGGCAGTACTGATGGAGCGCCGCACTGTGTGAGGGTCAGTACAGAGGGAGTGCCGCACTGTCGGAGGGGTTTTACTGAGGGAGCGCCGCACTGTGTGAGGGTCAGTACAGAGGGAGTGCCGCACTGTCGGAGGAGCAGTACTGAGGGAGCGCCGCACTGTCGGAGGGGCAGTACTGAGGGAGTGCTGCAGTGTCAGAGGGGCAGTACTGAGTGAGCGCCTCACTGTTGGAGGGGCAGTACTGAGGGAGCGCCGCACTGTCGGAGGGACAGTACTGAGGGAGCCCCGCACTGTCGGAGGGGCAGAACTGAGGGAGCACCACATTGTTGGAGAGGCAGTACTGAGGGAGCGCCGCACTGTCGGAGGGGCAGCACTGAGGGAGTGCCACACTGTCGGAGGGGTGCTACTGAGAGAGCACTGCACTGTCGGAGGGGCAGTACTGAGGGAGCGCCGCACTGTCGGTGGGGCAGTACTGCGGGAGTGCCACACTGTCGGAGGGGTCGTACTGAGGGAGCGCCGCACTGTTGGAGGGGCAGTACTGAGGGGGTACCGTCTTTTGGATGAGACGTTAAACCGAGGCCCCGTCTGCTCTCTCAGCTGGACGTAAAAGGCACCATGGACACTATTTCGAAGATGAGCAGGGGAGTTCTCCCCGGTGTCCTGGGGCCAATATTTATCCCTCAACCAACATCACTAAAACAGATGATCTGGTCATTATCACATTGCTGTCTGTTGGAGCTTGCTGTGCACAAATTGGCTGCTGCATTTCCTACATTACAACAGTGACTACACTTCAAAAGTACTTCATTGGCTGTAAAGCGCTTTGAGACGTCCGGTGGTTGTGAAAGGCGCTATAGAAATGCAAGTCTTTCTTTTAGACTTAAGGAAACGGGTATTATTATTCCAATTTGTGGATTAAATGATTTGCCGACAGTAATTTGGGGTCACTTTAACTTCGGGCGATAACGCTCCCTGGGATATTTTACTACGCCAAAGGCGCTATATAAATGTAGGTGATTGTTGGGATGTAAAATGGACGACAGCGAAGCTGCCACCCAAAGTGCACCATGCACGGAATAAGTAATCCTGAAGAAAGTTGCAAGTTATAATGTGCTTAATGATTCCGCAGGAAATGGATCTGTGAACCCACTGACTCGGAAAGAATTCCAATCACACCAGATAAGAACAGAGAGGGGCCTTAGGTCAACCCAAGCACAAGCAGCCTCCCAACCTGACATAGCCAGTCTGATAAGGGAGACAGGGAACCAGTCAACCGAATAAGCAAAACACCCTTAACCACAATAAAACATCTAACACAAAAAGATAAGAAATAACTGAAATCCAGCTCGGAGAATCAGATGGTCAGGAAGCACCTTTGCCCTGGTAATAAAAATAATGAGCTGGATTAAAAATGATGGACATCTGTGATCCCAGCCCACCGAAATAAGAAATAAAAATAGGGCAGGGAGCAGTCTGCCTGTCTGTAGGTCTATCTATCTTTCTACCTCTCTGTCTGTCTATCTATCTGTCTATCTCTCCATCTCTCTATCTATCGCTCTATCTATCTAATCTATCTCTCTATCTATCTATCTCGCCATCTCTCCATCTCTCTATCTCTCTATTTCTGTCTCTATCTCTCTATCTCTCTCTCTATCTCTGTCTCTATCTATCTCTCTCTCTATCTCTCTATCTATCTATCTCACCATCTCACCATCTCTCTATCTCTCTATCTCTCCATCTATCTATCTATCTATCTAATCTATCTCGCCATCTCGCCATTTCTCCATCTCGCCATCTCTCTCTCTCTCTATCTGTCTCTCTATCTATCTATCTCTCTATCTATATCTCTATCTATCTCTCTATCACTCTATCTATCTCCCTATCTCTCTATCTACCTCTCTCTCTATCTATCTATCTATCACTATTTTCACAGGTTCTCACATTGAAACCGATCAGCTGATAACAATGGTACGATCAGATGTTCTGATACACAGCTCTGACTGCCGTTCCTAGTTAGACATTTGAAATCCCCAGCACCAAACTGGCTCGAATTAACTTGCGACCCCGAATAACCACAGTGGACGGCAGTCCCTCAGCCCGACAGCTCTGACGATGGTCCACCTGTCCTTCGATGAGAGGCACCTTGGAAAAAGCAGCCCAATGATTGGGGTTCAAGCTTTCGAAGCAATATGGAGCAGTAATTGTTGGAATCGCCTCTGGACTAAGGTCACTGACACAGTAACCTATCACAATTCATCATATGAACAAGTCTAAGACACAGAAACATGAGATCTGTCTAGCACAATAGTCGTTGGGTCAAAATTGTGATAACATCCTGGGGGGTCACCATTGACCACAAACTTAACTGGACCAGCCACATAAATACTGTGGCAACAAGAGCAGGTCAGAGGCCGGGTATTCTGCAGTGAGTTTCTCACCTCCTGACTCCCCACAGCCTTTCCACCATCTACAAGGCACAAGTCAGGAGTGTGATGGAATACTCTCCACTTGCCTGGAAGAGTGCAGCTCCAACAACACTCAAGAAGCTCGGCACCATTCAGGACAAAGCAGCCCACATGATCGACACCCCACCCACCACCTTAAACATTCAGTCCCTCCACCACCGGCGCACCGTGGCTGCAGTGTGTACCATCTACAAGATGCACTGCAGCAACTCGCCAAGGCTTCTTCGGCAGCACCTCCCAAACCTGTGACCTCTTCCACCTAGAAGGACAAGGGCAGCAGGCGCATGGGAACACTACCACCCCCAAGTTCCCCTCCAAGTCACACACACCATCCTGACTTGGAAATATATTGGCCGATCCTTCATCGTCGCTGGGTCAAAATCCTAGAACTCCCTCCCTAACAGCACTGTGGGAGCACCTTCACCACACGGACTGCAGAGGTTCAAGAAGGCGGCTCACCACCACCTTCTCAAGGGCAACTAGGGATGGGCAATAAATGCTGGCCTTGCCAGTGACACCCACATCCCTCAAACAAATAAAAAAAACAGAATCCAGGTTATGGACAGGAAGTCCACACATAAACCAGATTGTTAATAATTCATATACACAGTTCTTCCAATTCATTGTTTTCTCATTGTGTTTTCACAGATCCAGTTGTGAATGTAAAGAGAAATGTAATTATCTCCTGTGTGGTAGTCGGAGTGGTGGTGATTGTTCTGGCCACGTTTCTCATCGTTCTACTGATCAGGAAGAAATCCACAGCAGCAGGTAAATTATTGGAAACTGAGAGGTGAAATCAACTGTCTAGACAGCCACAGGCAGTTCAACTCCGACCGACCTCTCGACCTTTTATCTTTCTTCTGATTTTCAGATTGCTGGTCTTGCTCTCTGCTCTGATCCCAAGCTTTCTCTCTTTCCCGACAACCGCTTACCTTCTCCTCAATTCCCACCACTCCACTGTGCTCAGGAGTTGAGGGTGGTGAATGGGAGCCCTCATTGGGGGCAGGTTCCTCTACCGTCTCCCTGCATCACCTGGACAAGGTGCAAGAAAAGGCTCTTCCAAACCCTCTTATCTCATTCTGTCTGTCTGTTTGTCTCTCTCTATCCATCCGTCCGTCCGTCCGTTCGCGTCTCCCTGTCTGTCTCTCTCCATATAAATATATATAATTATGTCTGTCAGTGAGTGAGTCAGTGAGCGAGTCAGGTGAGTCAGTCACGTCAGTCAGGTCAGTCAGGTCAGTGAGTGATGTAAGGATTCTAGGGGCTTCCTTTAACTGGTTTAAGGTAATCTACCTGGCCAGCAGTCTTTTTGCTGCTGCACTCTAAACCAATTTACAAACAGCAGTTTCGAATCGCTCTCAGTCCCCCTCACTCACCCACGCTCAGACCCCCTCACTCACAGACTCTCAGTCCCCCCTCACTCACCGACTCTCAGTACCCCCTCACTCACCGACTCTCAGTCCCCCCTCACTCACCGACTCTCAGTCCCCCCTTTCTCACCGACTCTCAGTCCCCCCTCACTCTCCGACTCTCAGTCCCCTCACTCACTGACTCTCAGTCCCCCCTCACTCACCAATTCTCAGTTCCCCCTCAGTCACAGACACTGAGTCCACCCTCACTCACCGACTCTCAGTCCCCCCTCCCTCACCGTCTCTCAGCCCCCTCTCAGTCGGCCACCCACTCATCCTTCCCAGCCACAACTTATCTTCTTTGCCCGTGGGCCCCCGGGTGAGTTCCTCCCTCCCCCGACCGCACCCACGCGACTCTTGGGTCTCCCCCTCCTCTATACAATCATTCCCGGGCCATCACCACCCACCCCCGGGGAACGCGTCCCTATGACCAGGTGCCCGCGCTTCCCCATCGTGACTCCTCAACAGCGAGGTCTCCCGCACGTGAACTTCGGTCAGGATAGTGCTGGGTTGGGGGCCGTGCCCCACCCAGCTGGGGCCATCTCCTCCCCGTAGGAGGAGTAGGCAAGTTCCTCCAGACTCTGTCCGGTTTTTCCCCGAAGATCGCTGCGGGGTCTCCTGGATTCGTCCAGTGGCGAGGTGATCCCCAACATTCCGTATCTTCATTCGATGTCCAGCTCAGGCTGGGCGAACATGGCTGCTTCATTTTCCAATCTCCTGTAAAAACTTAAAAGGGACATGCAGCCAGGTCTCACTGACCTGCCTTAGGTGGAAACATGGTCGGGTCCCTCGACCTCGGACCAAAATACAAACACTTGGCACACATGTGAACTTAAACTCTTTGCTTAAACTTACAACTAGTTAAATCAACAAAACTTAAAATACACCTTAAAGCACGCTATATACACACATAGCTATAAATACAAATGCCGCCCGTCTCCGGACGGCCAGTCTAATCTCTGGCACTGTCGCAGATTGCTGCTGGCTGCAGCGAAGCTGGACTGCCTCCTGTCTCTGGTCCCTCGCAGCTTATGGCTGTTGAGTGGGGGCCTCTGTTCTCTGGCTTCTCCCTGGCTCGGGAAACCGCCCTACTCCACTGTAAAGTGGGTGACCATGCTTTCTTAGGCTGGGGCACCCGCTGAGACCTTCTGAGGGGTGTCTCTATGGGGGAAACTTTGGCTGGCGAACCCTGAGCTTGGGTCACAGCCCCAGCTGGCTGGGAACCTTCTCCCCCATGTCCAAATAGCCCGCACTGTATAATATATCTGGAAGCCTGCTGGTACAAATCTCTCTCTCCTGATCCAAAACCTGGTGTCAGCTCCCTCCCTATGTCTCCTACCACCCCATTGTCCACCCCTCCTCGCTGCCAGAGCTCCTCAAGACCCGGAGCTGTGGGCTGCTGCCTTGGGATCTCTAATTCCCAATCCAGCACCGTTCTGGGTGTTGCCTGTGGGATGGTTCTACTTGGGCTGCCAGTAAAGTCTGGCTGACCTGCCTTCAGGCTGATCATGCAAATCATCCCCTTAGATGCATTTAAAGCCATGTTAAGGCTTTCTATCTCTGCCCTACAGGGGCCATGATCTGCTTCCTCAAACCTTAGGGCGCAGGCCAGCTTATAAGCTGCCTTTGCTTCCCTTAACCTTTCCTCCTGCTCTCTCTTCACACCCTTCCTAACCCAGCCACCTATACCCCGATAGGTCAGCCTACACGCTGCTGCTAACATCCGCAGGGCTACCCACATACTGCAAACAACGAGAGAATCAATAGCTGATGCTTTCTCCAGATCCAGACCACTTATTAAATCAAAAACTGCCTCCACTCCTACCTGGCTCGCCATTGTAAGGATTACGGGGGCTTCTTTAAACTGGTTTAAGGTAATCTACCTGGCCAGCAGTCTTTTTGCTGCTGCACTCTAAACCAATTTACAAACAGCAGTTTCGAATCGCTACCCCTCCTTTAGTTCTGAGTGGAGGAACTTATAATTAATGATATTAAAACGGAACAAGTGGTTTGGATGAGAGAACAAAAATCAAGCTTTATTAACTAAAAGAAACTATAATCACAATATCAAACTATCCCACACGAACACAGTAAAATTGTAAAACTATATAACAAGGGGGTACACACGGCAAAAACGAGGGATACAATGGCTACAATGTTATTTAAACAATCTTAGCAATTCCCTTAAATCACCACCCCCCAAACTCCTGCTAGGTTGCTTTGCTGAGGAGTCAGAACACCCTGCTCACCTGTGGTCCAGCGAAGAGAGAGAGAGAGAGAGAGAGAGAGCTCACCTATGGTCCCAGGAAGTCAAGAGAGCGAGCTGGCTTCTCAGCCCTCCTTTATATCTGGTGAGCCCCTCCCGTCCTGCCTTGCAGGCTGTGTGCAAAATTCCCCACCCAAAAGGGTCCCATACACAAGAGAAAGCTGTGATAGGCTAACTCAAAGTGGTTAGATTGAGTTAATGTGATTTTCAGAGCTCCCTGTGCTGAAACAAAAGGGAGATACATCTGCTCTATTGTCCAGTACTGGGGTGATTTAAATCCATTCAAATCTGTTAACGCTTCCCATTCAAGATACAAAAAGTCTCTTCTGCAGTTTAGATGTCCTTTGTCTTCCAAGCCCCTTTGTCTTCGGCCATGTGGTGCGACTGCCATTTTTTCCCTGGAAATTTAAAAGCACAACGCCCAGGGATTCTTTAATCAAAAAAATGAATCTTCAGAACTGTAAATCATTGCAAATTCTTACAGTAGGTCAGTCAGGTCAGTGAGTCAGTCAGGTCAGTGAGTCAGTCAGGTCAGTTAGTTCAGTGAGTCAGGTCAGTGAGTCAGTCAGGTCAGTCAGATCAGTGAGTCAATCAGGTCAGTCAGGTCAGTGAGTCAGTCAGGTCAGTCAGATCAGTGAGTCAGTCAGGTCAGTGAGTCAGTCAGGTCAGTCAGATCAGTGAGTCAATCAGGTCAGTCATGTCAGTGAGTCACTCAAGTCAGTCAGGTCAGTGATTCAGTCAGGTCGGTGAGTCAGTCAGGTCATTCAGGTCAGTGAGTGAGTCAGTGAGTCAGTCAGGTCAGTGAGTCAGTCGGGTCAGTTGGGTCAGTCATGTCAGTCAGGTCAGTCATGTCAGTCAGGTCAGTCATGTCAGTCAGGTCAGTCAGGTCAGTGAGTCAGTGAGGTCACTCAGGTCAGTCAGGTCAGTCTGTCATTCAGTCAGTCAGGTCAGTGAGTCAGTCAGTCAGGTCAGTGAGTCAGTCAGGTCAGTGAGTCAGTCAGGTCAGTGAGTCAGGTCAGTCAGTTCAGTGAGTCACAGGTCAGTGAGTCAGTCAGGTCAGTAGGTCAGTCAGGTCAGCGAGTCAGTCAGGTCAGTCAGGTCAGTCAGGTCAGTGAGTCAGTTAGGTCAGTGAGTCAGTCAGTTTAGTCAGGTCAGTGAGTCAGTCAGGTCAGTGAGGTCACTCAGGTCAGTCAGGTCAGTGAGTCACAAGTCAGTCAGGTCAGTGATTCAGTCAGGTCGGTGAGTCAGTCAGGTCATTCAGGTCAGTGAGTGAGTCAGTGAGTCAGTCAGGTCAGTGAGTCAGTCAGGTCAGTGAGTCAGTCGGGTCAGTCGGGTCAGTCATGTCAGTCATGTCAGTCAGGTCAGTCAGGTCAGTGAGTCAGTGAGGTCACTCAGGTCAGTCAGGTCAGTGAGTCAGTCAGGTCAGTCAGGTCAGTCTGTCATTCAGTCAGTCAGGTCAGTGAGTCAGTCAGTCAGGTCAGTGAGTCAGTCAGGTCAGTGAGTCAGGTCAGTCAGTTCAGTGAGGCAGTCAGGTCAGTCAGTTCAGTGAGTCACAGGTCAGTGAGTCAGTCAGGTCAGTAGGTCAGTCAGGTCAGTCAGTGAGTCAGTCAGGTCAGCGAGTCAGTCAGGTCAGTCAGTCAGGTCAGTCAGGTCAGTGAGTCAGTGAGGTCAGTCAGGTCAGTGAGTGAGTCAGTCAGGTAGGTCAGTCAGGTCAGTGAGTCAGTCAGGTCAGTGAGTCAGTCAGATCAGTCAGTCAGGTCAGTCAGGTCAGTGAGACATTCAGGTCAGTCAGGTCAGTCAGGTCAGTGAGACAGTCAGGTCAGTGAGTCAGTGAGTCAGTCATGTCAGTCAGGTTACGGTGTTATGGGGATAGGGCTTGGGTGGGATGGATGTCGGTGTAGGGACCGGGTGCTAGGGTTTGGATGATCAGCCATGATTTCGTTGAATGGCGGAGCAGGCTCGAAGGGCCGAATGGCCTACTCCTGCTACTATTTTCTATGTTTCTATGTTTCTAGGTCAGTGAGTCAGTCAGGTCAGTGAGGTCAGTGAGTCAATCAGGTCAGTGAGTCAGTCGGGTCAGTCATGTCAGTCAGGTCAGTGAGTCAGTCAGGTCAGTCAGGTCAGTCAGGTCAGTGAGTCTGTCATTCAGTCAGTCAGGTCAGTGAGTCAGTCAGTGATTAAGTGAGTCAGTCAGTCAGGTCAGTGAGTTCGTCAGGTCAGTTAGTTCAGATAGGTCAGTCAGGTGAGTCAGGTCAGTCAGGTCAGTGAGTCAGTCAGTTCAGTCAGGTCAGTTAGTTCAGATAGATCAGTCAGTTCAGTCAGGTCAGTGATTCAGTGAGTCAGTTGGGTCAGTTATGTCAGTCAGGTCAGTGAGTCAGTCAGTTCAGTCAGTTCAGTCAGGTCAGTCAGGTCAGTGAAGTCACTCAGGTCAGTCAGGTCAGTGAGTCACTCTGGTCAGTCAGGTCCGTGATTCAGTCAGGTCAGTGAGTCAGTCAGGTCAGTGAGTCAGTCAGGTCAGTGAGGTCAGTCAGGTCAGTGAGTCAGTCAGGTCAGTGATTCAGTCAGGCCAGTGAGTCAGTCAGGTCAGTCAGGTCAGTGAGTCAGTCAGGTCAGTCAGTTCAGTGAGTCAGTCAGGTCAGTGATTCAGTCAGGTCAGTGATTCAGTCAGGCCAGTGAGTCAGTCAGGTCAGTGAGTCAGTCAGGTCAGTGAGTCAGTCAGTTCAGTGAGTCAGTCAGGTCAGTGAGTCAGTCAGGTCAGTGAGTCACCCAGGTCAGTCAGGTCAGTGAGTCAGTCAGGTCAGTCAGTTCAGTGAGTCAGTCAGGTCAGTGAGTCAGTCAGGTCAGTGAGTCACCCAGGTCAGTCAGGTCAGTCAGGTCAGTGAGTCAGTCAGGTCAGTGAGTCAGTCAGGCCAGTGAGTCAGTCAGGTCAGTGAGTCAGTCAGGTCAGTGACTCAGTCAGGTCAGTGAGTCAGTGAGTCAGTCAGGTCAGTCAGGTCAGTGAGTCAGTCAGGTCAGTGAGTCAGTCAGGTCAGTGAGGTCAGTCAGGTCAGTGAGTCAGTCAGGTCAGTGATTCAGTCAGGCCAGTGAGTCAGTCAGGTCAGTCAGTTCAGTGAGTCAGTCAGGTCAGTGAGTCAGTCAGGTCAGTGAGTCACCCAGGTCAGTCAGGTCAGTCAGGTCAGTGAGTCAGTCAGGCCAGTGACTCAGTCAGGTCAGTGAGTCAGTGAGTCAGTCAGGTCAGTGAGTCAGTCAATTCAGTCAGATCAGTGAGTCAGTCAGGTCAGTCAGGTCAGTCAGGTCAGTGAGTCAGACAGGTCAGTCAGGCCAGTGACTCAGTCAGGTCAGTGAGTCAGTGAGTCAGTCAGGTCAGTGAGTCAGTCAATTCAGTCAGATCAGTGAGTCAGTCAGGTCAGTCAGGTCAGTCAGGTCAGTGAGTCAGACAGGTCAGTCAGGTCAGTAAGTCAGTCAGGTCAGTGAGTCAGTCAGGTCAGTGAGTCAGTTATGTCAGTCAGGTCAGTGAGTCACTCAAGTCAGTCAGGTCAGTGATTCAGTCAGGTCGGTGAGTCAGTCAGTTCAGTCAGGCCAGTGAGTCAGTCAGGTCAGTCAGGTCAATCATGTCAGTGAGGTCACTCAGGTCAGTCAGTCATTCAGTCGGTCAGGTCAGTCAGGTCAATCAGGTCAGTGAGTCAGTCAGTGATTCAGTGAGTCAGTCAGGGTCAGTCAGGTCAGTGAGTTAGTCAGGTCAGTCAGTTCAGTGAGTCAGTCAGGTCAGTCAGTTCAGTGAGTTAGTCAGGTCAGTGAGTCAGTCATGTCAGTGAGTTAGTCAGGTCAGTTAGTTCAGTGAGTTAGTCAGGTCAGTTAGTTCAGTGAGTCAGTCAGGTCAGTTAGTTCAGTGAGTCAGCCAGGTCAGGTCAGTCAGGTCAGTGAGTAGGTCAGGTCAGTGAGTTAGTCAGGTCAGTCAGGTCAGTGAGTCAGTCAGGTCAGTGAGTCAGTCAGGTCAGTCAGGTCAGTGAGTCAGTCAGGTCAGTGAGTTAGTCAATTCAGTCACGTCAGTGAGTCAGTTCAGTCAGGTCAGTCAGTCAGGTCAGTCAGGTCAGTGAGTCAGTCGGGTCAGTCGGGTCAGTCGGGTCAGTCAGGTCAGTGATTCAGACAGATCAGTGAGTCAGTCAGGTCAGTGAGTCAGTCAGGTCAGTCAGGTCAGTGAGTCAGTCAGATCAGTGAGTCAGTCAGGTCAGTGAGGTTAGTCAGGTCAGTGAGGTCAGTCAGGTCAGTGAGGTCAGTCAGGTCAGTGAGTCAGTCAGGTCAGTGGGCCAGTCAGGTCAGTCAGGTCAGTGAGGTTAGTCAGGTCAGTGAGGTCAGTCAGGTCAGTGAGTCAGTCAGGTCAGTGGGCCAGTCAGGTCAGTCAGGTCAGTGAGGTCAGTCAGGTCAGTGAGTCAGTCAGGTCAGAGAGTCAGTCAGGTCAGTGAGTCAGTCAGTGAGTCAGTCAGGTCAATCAGGTCAGTCAGGTCAGTGAGTCAGTCAGTTCAGTCAGGTCAGTGAGTTCGTCAGGTCAGTCAGGTCAGTGAGTCAGTGAGTCAGTCAGTTCAGTCAGGTCAGTGAGTCAGTGAGTCAGTCAGTCAGTCAGGTCAGTGAGTTCGACAGGTCAGTCAGGTCAGTGAGTCAGTGAGTCAGTCAGTTCAGTCAGGTCAGTGAGTCAGAGAGTCAGTCAGGTCGGTGAGTCAGTCAGGTCAGTCAGGTCAGTGAGTAGGTCAGGTCAGTCAGTCAGTCAGTCAGGTCAGTGAGTCAGTCAGTGAGTCAGTCAGGTCAATGAGTCAGTTGGGTCAGTCATGTCAGTCAGGTCAGTGAGTCAGTCAGTGAGTCAGTCAGGTCAATGAGTCAGTTGGGTCAGTCATGTCAGTCAGGTCAGTGAGTCAGTTCAGTCAGGTCAGTGAGTCAGTCAGGTCAGTGAGGTCACTCAGGTCAGTCAGGTCAGTCAGTCAATCAGGTCAGTCAGGTCAATGAGTCAGTTGGGTCAGTCATGTCAGTCAGGTCAGTGAGTCAGTTCAGTCAGGTCAGTGAGTCAGTCAGGTCAGTGAGGTCACTCAGGTCAGTCAGGTCAGTCAGTCAATCAGGTCAGTCAGGTCAGTGAGTCAGTCAGTCAATCAGGTCAGTCAGGTCAGTGAGTCAGTCAGGTCAGTCAGGTCGGTGAGTCAGTCAGGTCAGTGAGTCACTCAGGTCAGTCAGGTCAGTGAGTCAGTCAGTGATTCAGTGACTCAGTCAGTCAGGTCAGTGAGTCAGGTCAGTCAGTTCAGTGAGTCAGTCAGGTCAGTGAGTCAGTCAGGTCAGTGAGTCAGTCAGGTCAGTGAGTTAGTCAGGTCAGTGAGTCAGTCAGGTCAGTGAGTCAGTCAGTGATTCAGTGAGTCAGTCAGGTCAGTGAGGTCAGTCAGGTCAGTGAGTCAGTCAGGTCAGTGATTCAGTCAGGTCAGTAGGTCAGTCAGTTCAGTCAGGTCAGTCAGGTCAGTGAGGTCAGTAAGTCACTCAGGTCAGTCAGGTCAGTCAGTCAGTCAGGTCAGTCAGTTCAGTCAGGTCAGTGAGTCAGAGAGTCAGTCAGGTCGGTGAGTCAGTCAGGTCAGTGAGGTCAGTCAGGTCAGTGAGTCAGTCGGGTCAGTCATGTCAGTCAGGTCAGTGAGTCAGTTCAGTCAGGTCAGTGAGTCAGTCAGGTCAGTGAGGTCACTCAGGTCAGTCAGGTCAGTGAGTCACTCAGGTCAGTCAGGTTAGTCAGGTCAGTGAGTCAGTCAGATCAGTGAGTCAGTCAGGTCAGTCAGTCAATCAGGTCAGTCAGGTCAGTGAGTCAGTCAGGTCGGTGAGTCAGTGATTCAGTGAGTCAGTCAGGTCAGTGAGTCAGTCAGGTCAGTCAGGTCAGTGAGTCACTCAGGTCAGTCAGGTCAGTGAGTCAGTCAGGTCGGTGAGTCAGTCAGGTCAGTGAGGTCAGTCAGGTCAGTGAGTCACTCAGGTCAGTCAGGTCAGTGATTCAGTGAGTCAGTCAGTCAGGTCAGTCAGTCAGTTAGGTCAGTGGGTTCGTCAGGTCAGTTAGTTCAGTGAGTCAGTCAGGTCAGTCAGGTCAGTGAGTCAGAGAGTCAGTCAGGTCGGTGAGTCAGTCAGGTCAGTGAGGTCAGTCAGGTCAGTGAGTCAGAGAGTCAGTCAGGTCGGTGAGTCAGTCAGGTCAGTGAGTCAGTCAGGTCAGTGAGTCAGTTGGGTCAGTCATGTCAGTCAGGTCAGTTCAGTCAGGTCAGTGAGGTCACTCAGGTCAGTCAGGTCAGTGAGTCAGTCAGGTCAGTCAGGTCAGTGAGTCACTCACGTCAGTCAGGTCAGTGATTCAGTGAGTCAGTCAGTCAGGTCAGTGAGTCAGTCAGGTCAGTGAGTTCGTCAGGTCAGTTAGTTCAGATAGGTCAGTCAGGTGAGTCAGTTCAGTCAGGTCAGTTAGTTCAGATAGGTCAGTCAGGTCAGTCAGGTCAGTGAGTCAGTCAGTTCAGTCAGGTCAGTGAGTCAGTTGGGTCAGTTATGTCAGTCAGGTCAGTGAGTCAGTCAGTTCAGTCAGGTCAGTCAGGTCAGTGAGGTCACTCAGGTCAGTCAGGTCAGTGAGTCACTCTGGTCAGTCAGGTCAGTGAGTCAGTCAGGTCAGTGAGGTCAGTCAGGTCAGTGAGTCAGTCAGGTCAGTGATTCAGTCAGGCCAGTGAGTCAGTCAGGTCAGTCAGGTCAGTGAGTCAGTCAGGTCAGTGATTCAGTCAGGTCAGTGATTCAGTCAGGTCAGTGAGTCAGTCAGGTCAGTGATTCAGTCAGGTCAGTGATTCAGTCAGTTCAGTGAGTCAGTCAGGTCAGTGAGTCAGTCAGGTCAGTCAGGTCAGTGAGTCAGTCAGGTCAGTGAGTCACCCAGGTCGGTCAGGTCAGTCAGGTCAGTGAGTCAGTCAGGCCAGTGAGTCAGTCAGGTCAGTGAGTCAGTCAGGTCAGTGAGTCAGTCAGGTCAATGAGTCAGTCAGGTCAGTGACTCAGTCAGGTCAGTGAGTCAGTGAGTCAGTCAGGTCAGTGATTCAGTCAGGTCAGTGATTCAGTCAGGTCAGTGAGTCAGTCAGGTCAGTGATTCAGTCAGGTCAGTGATTCAGTCAGTTCAGTGAGTCAGTCAGGTCAGTGAGTCAGTCAGGTCAGTCAGGTCAGTGAGTCAGTCAGGTCAGTGAGTCACCCAGGTCGGTCAGGTCAGTCAGGTCAGTGAGTCAGTCAGGCCAGTGAGTCAGTCAGGTCAGTGAGTCAGTCAGGTCAGTGAGTCAGTCAGGTCAATGAGTCAGTCAGGTCAGTGACTCAGTCAGGTCAGTGAGTCAGTGAGTCAGTCAGGTCAGTGAGTCAGTCAATTCAGTCAGATCAGTGAGTCAGTCAGGTCAGTCAGGTCAGTGAGTCAGACAGGTCAGTCAGGTCAGTAAGTCAATCAGGTCAGTGAGTCAGTCAGGTCAGTGAGTCAGTCAGGTCAGTGAGTCAGTTATGTCAGTCAGGTCAGTGAGTCAGGTCAATCAGGTCAGTCAGGTCAGGTCAGTCAGTCAGTCATGTCAGTCAGTCAGTGAGTCCGTCAGGTCAGTCAGGTCAGTGAGTCAGTCAGGTCAATGAGTCAGTCAGGTCAGTGAGTAGGTCAAGTCAGTCAGGTCAGTGAGTCAGTGAGTCAGTCATGTCAGTGAGTCAGTCAGGTCACCCTTATTTAAGAAGGGAAGTAGACAAAAAGCTGGAAACTATAGATCAGTTAGCCTAACATCTGTGGTTGGCAAAATGTTGGAGCCCATTATTAAGGAAACAGTAACAGAGCATTTGGATAAACATATTTTAATAGGACAGAATCAGCATGGTTTTATGAAGGGGAAATCATGTTTGACAAATTTGCTCGAATTCTTTGAGGACGTAACATACAGGGTGGATAAAGGGGAACCAGTGGATGTAGTGTATTTGGACTTCCAAAAGGCATTTGACAAGGTTCCACACAAAAGATTACTGATCAAGATAAAAAATCACAGGATTGGTGGTAATATACTGGCATGGGTGGAAGATTGGCTATCTAACAGAAAACAAAGTGTTGCGATCAATGATTCGTTCTCGGGCTGGCAATCAGTAACTAGTGGTGCTCCGCAGGGGTCAGTGCTGGGACCCCAACTCTTTACAATCTATATTAACGATTTGGAGGAAGGGACCGAGTGTAACATATCCAAGTTTGCCGATGATACAAAGATGGGAGGGAAAGCAGTGAGTGAGGAGGACATAAAAAACCTGCAAAAGGACATAGACAGGCTAAGTGAGTGGGCAGAGATTTGGCAGATGGAATATAATATTGGAAAGTGTGAGGTTATGCACTTTGGCAGAAAAAATCAAAGAGCAAGTTATTATTTAAATGGAAAGAAACTGCAAAGTGCTACAGTACAAAGGGATCCGGGGGTCCTGGTGCATGAAACACAAAAAGTTAGTATGCAGGTGCAGTAGGTGATCAGGAAGGCCAGTGGAATCTTGGCTTTTATTGCAAGGGGGATGGAGTATAAAAACAGGGAAGTCTTGCTGCAGTTATACAGGGTATTGGTGAGGCCACACCTGGAATACTGCGTGCAGTTTTGGTTTCCATATTTAAGAAAAGTTATACTTACTCTCGAGGCGGTTCAGAGAAGGTTCACTCGGTTGATTCCGGAGATGAGGGGGTTGATGTATGAGGAAAGGTTGAGTAGGTTGGGCCTCTACTCATTGGAGTTCAGAAGAATGAGAGGCGATCTTATCGAAACATATAAGATTGTGAGGGGGCTTGATCGGGTGGATGCGGTGAGGATGTTTCCACTGATGGGTGACTAGAACTAGGGGGCATAACCTTAGAATAAGGGGCTGCCCTTTCAAAACTGAGATGAGGAGAAACTTCTTCACTCACAGGGTAGTAAATCTATGGAATTTGCTACCCCAGAGAGCTGTGGAAGCTGCAACATTAAATACATTTAAAACGGAGATAGACAGTTTCCTAGCAGATAAGGGAATTAGGGGTTACGGGGAGAGGGCAGGGAAGTGGACGTGAGTCTAGATTCGGATCAGCCATGATCCTATTGAATGGCGGAGCAGGCCCGAGGGGCCGTATGGCCTACTACTCCTTCTACTTCTTATGTTCTTATGTCAGGTCAGTCAGTCAGTCAGTGAGTTAGTCAGTCAGGTCAGTCAGGTCAGTGAGTCAGTCAGGTCAGGTAGGTCAGTGAGGTCAGTGAGTCAGTCAGGTCAGTAGGTCAGTCAGGTCAGTCAGGTCGGTGAGTCAGTCAGGTCAGTCAGGTCAGTCAGGTCAGTAGGTCAGTGAGGTCAGTCAGGTCAGTGAGTCAGTCAGGTCAGTCAGGTCAGTCAGGTCAGTGAGTCAGTCAGGTCAGTCAGGTCAGTCAGGTCAGTGAGTCAGTCCAGTCAGTAAATATAAATCAAACCCAGGGGTCAGGACTGTGGTGGTCAAGAAATGATTTTATTTTGAAAGTGAGCCTTCCGCATTGCCTCCTTCCCAGTTTCCTATTGATCACACTGGGCTTCACCATCTCCCTCTGATGCACACTTGCAATAAATGTTCAAATCATGGCAATATCAGTGTCGTAGACAGAGCCTGAAAAATCAATAACTCACAGCTTTCACTATGTCCGCGAGAGAAAGAAAGTGAGTGCGAGAGAGAGAGAAAGAGAGTGAGAAAGAGAGAGCAAGAGAGAGAATGAATGAATGGCCTTGCCTTTCAGGACGTCTCAGTGCTTTACAGCCAATAAACTACGTTTCAAATGCAGGAATCGTGACGGACAATTTACACACAGCAAGATCCCCGAAACAGCAATAAATTGAATGCCAGGATTATTTGTTATCGGTCTTGGTTCGGATGCCAGGAGGATTTCCCCGCTCTTCTTTAAAAAGTGCGGTGGGATCTCTGAGGGCAGATGGGGCCTCGGTTTAACGTCCCATGCGAAAGACGGCACCTCAGACAGTGCAGCACTCCCTCAGTACTGCACTGGGAGTGTCAGACTGGATTTTGTGCTCAAGTCACTGGAGAAATACCTGAACCCACAACCTTACGACTCGGGGGTGAGAGTGCTATCACAGGACCAAGACTGACACCTATTTTCAGCATAAACAGTAACACACCACCCCGGCCCCACATCAAGCACCTGATACTAGAACCTCAATAGAACGGTAAAATCAGCAACTCACAATTATCTTTCAATAGCACCACACAGACACCGACTATATTTTGTAATAAGATAGGAAATCTATACCAATACACAGCCAGTGAATCAATATCTGTCGAGAGAAATGACAGAGACAGCTGTATGTCCTCCAGTGGCTCAGTGGGTATCACCCTCGCCTCTGAGTCAGAAGGTCGTGGGTTCAAGTCCCACTCCAGAGACTTGAGCACAAAAAGCTGGGCTGACACTCCAGTGCAGTACTGAGGGAGCGCCGCACTGTCGGAGGGGCAGTACTGAGGCAGCGCTGTACTGTCGGAGGGGCAGTACTGAGGGAGCGCCTCACTGTCGGAGGGGCAGTACTGAGGGAGTGCCGCACTGTCGGAGGGGCAGTACTGAGGGAGCGCCGCACTGTCGGAGGGGCAGTACTGAGGGAGTGCTGCACTGTCGGAGGGGCAGTACTGAGGGAGCGCCGCACTGTCAGAGGGGCAGTACTGAGGGAGCTCCGCACTGTCGGAGGGGCAGTACTGAGGGAGCGCTGCACTGTCGGAGGGGCAGTACTGAGGGAGCACCGCACTGTCGGAGGAGCGGTACTGAGGGAGCGCCGCACTGTCGGAGGGGCAGTACTGAGGGAGCACCGCACTGTCGGAGGAGCAGTACTGAGGGAGTGCCACACTGTCGGAGGGGCAGTACTGAGGGAGTCGTGCACTGTCGGAGGGGCAGTACTGAGGGAGTGCTGAACTGTCAGAGGGGCAGTACTGAGGGGGTGCTGCACTGTCGGAGGGGCAGTACTGAGGCAGCACCGTACTGTCGGAGGGGCAGTACTGAGGGAGCGCCTCACTGTCGGAGGGGCAGTACTGAGGGAGCGCCGCACTGTCAGCGGGGCAGTACTGAGGGAGCGATGCACTGTCGGAGGGGCAGTACTGAGGGAGTTGTGCACTGTCGGAGGGGCAGTACTGAGGGAGTGCTGAACTGTCGGAGGGGCAGTACTGAGGGAGCGCCGCACTGTCGGAGGGGCAGTACTGAGCGAGTGCAGCACTGTCGGGGGGCAATACTGAGGGAGCGCCGCACTGTCAGAGAGGCATTACTGAGGGAGCACCGCACTGTCGGAGGGGTAGCACTGAGGGAGCGCCGCACTGTTGGAGGAGCAGTACTGAGGGAGTGCCGCACTGTCGGAGGGGCAGTACTGAGGGAGTTGTGCACTGTCGGAGGGGCAGTACTGAGGGAGTGCTGAACTGTCGGCGGGGCAGTACTGAGGGAGCGCCGCACTGTCGGGGGGCAATACTGAGGGAGCGCCGCAATGTCAGAGGGGCAGTCCTGAGTGAGTGCTTCACTGTCGGAGGGCAGTAATGAGGTAGCGCTTTGCTGTCGGAGGGGCAGTACTGAGGGAGCACAGCACACTTGGAGGGACAGTAATGAGGGAGCACTGCACTGTTGGAGGGTCAGTACTGAGTGAACGCTGCTCTGTCGGAGGGGCAGTACTGAGGGAGTGCCGCACTGTTGGAGGGGCAATACTGAGGGAGCACTGCACTGTCGGAGGGTCAGTACTGAGGGAGCGCTGCACTGTCGGAAGGTCAGTACTGAGGGAGCGCTGCACTGTTGGAGGGGCAATACTGAGGGAACACTGCACTGTCGGAGGTGATGTCTTTCAGAAGACATGTTAAACTGAGGCCCCGACTGCAGTCTCAGGTGGACGTAAAGAGATCCCATTGCACTATTTCGATGAAGAGCAGGGGGAGTTATCCCCGGGACCCTGTCAATATTTATCCCTCATCCAACATCACTAAAAACAGATGATCTGGTCATTATCACATTGCTGTTTGTGGGAGCTTGCTGTGCACAAATTGGCTGCAAGCAGTGACAACAGTGACTACACTCCAAACAGTACTTCATTGGCTGTAAAGCACTTTGGGACGTCCGGTGGTCATGAAAGGCGCCAAAGAAATGCAAGTCTTTCTTTCTTTTGTCCATTCGAATTGAGCTGGTTTACATCAATGTGCACTGATACGATACATTTTATGCTTTCAGAGGGACCCTACATGAATGTTTCTCTTCAAAGAAAGAAAGCTGAGCAGGTAAATCCAATCCCGCATTAATATATGGTCACTTCGCGCTCCTCACTAAACTTCCCATTTTGAATGCTGACGGGCTGAATCATGTCCTTCCTCAGTTTACTAACAACATCGATTCCTTCACCAGAACCCCACGGTACAAATGACTGTTTAAGGCAATACCTTAATAAATCTTAGAGCGTTTAACGATAACGGGTCACATAAGAACTTAAGAAATAAGAGCAGGAGTCGGCCATTCGGCCCCTCGAGCCTGCTCCACCATTCAATAAGATCATGGCTGATCTTCGACCTCAACTCCACTTTCCCACCCGATCCCCATATCCCTTGATTCCCCTAGAGTCCAAAAATCTATCGATCTCAGCCTTGAATATACTCAACGACTGAGCCTCCACAGCCCTCTGGGGCAGAGAATTCCAAAGATTCACCACCCTCTGAGTGAAGAAATTCCTCCTCATCTCAGTCCTAAATGGCCGACCCCTTATCCTGAGACTGAGACCCCTGGTTCTAGACTCTCCAGCCAGGGGGAAACAACCTCTCAGCATCTACCCTGTCAATCCCCCTCAGAATCTTATACCTTTCAATGAGATCACCTCTCGCTCTTCTAAATTCCAGAGAGTATAGTGCTGAAGGGTTCACGTCTTGGTTACAATATTGCACAAACCAAAAGCATAAACACAGCAAAGCATCTCTGCTTTGATATACCGGATAGTTATACCCGCAATATATCACCGTACACCAATCGTTCCAATGGTTTTGGGTGTTTCAATAGGGGAATTGGACAAATTCTTCAATAGGAAAAGTGCTCAGGGCTACGGGGAGAGAGCAGGGGCGAGCGGAACTAATTGGAGAGCTCTTTCAAAGAGCCGGCACAGGCACGATGGGCTGAAAAGGACACTTCTGTGTGACTCTGTGACTCCATGAATGAATTTCAGCCATTATTTACAGCCCAGAGAACTGCTGACAGTGATACGTGCTGTAGCATTGATCTCATTGTTCATGGAGCACATTTTGCGCGCCTGTGTCCATGTACGCATTGCAGTTTGCCTTTCCCCTTACTGTCCAGGCCAATTCCTGAATGTTCCTCTATTGAGCTGCATTAACTTTATGTTCCAGGATACGTCTGACTTGAACTCCATTTACATGGTACGTATATCCAACACTCAGACCATTCCAAGCGTAACCTCATTTCATCTCTAAGTTATAGAGACATCAAAAATTCTCACTTGTTTCAACAACTCCTCACAGGATTTGAAGATGGAGGAACAGTCAGTTTACAGCCAGCTGCAGAGGTATGGTTCATACACTGTGAAATTAATAGTCAGCAATCCCCCGACATCATGTCTCTGTCTGTCTGTCTATCTATCTGTCTCTCTGTCTGTCTCTCTGTCTATCTATCTATCTGTGTCTCTCTGTCTGTCTATTTATCTATCTATAATTATCTCTCCCTATCTCTCTATCGGTCTGCCTGTCTTTCTATCTATCTCTGTCTGCCTGTCTATATATCTCTCTCTCTCTATCTATCTATCTATCGCTCTCTCTCTCTATCTCTCTATCTCTATCTCTCTATCCGTCTCTCTATTTATCTATCTATCTATATGTCTATCTATCTCTCTATCTATATATCTATCTATCTATCTCTCCATCTATCTATATATCTCTCTATCTATCTATCTATCTCTCTATCTATCTATATATATATATATCTATATATCCCCGTCTCTATCTATCTATCTATCTATCTCTCACTCTCTCTATCTATCTGTCTCTCTCTATCTCTCTCTCTCTATCTCTCTCTCTATATCCATCTCTCTCTATCTCTCTCTCTATCTATCTGTCTATCTATCTATCTCTCTGTCGCTCTATTCAATTTTTTTTTTCAATTCAAATCGCTTTATTGGCATGACAAGGTACACCTTATGTTGCCAAAGCATCGAAAAACATTCATGGTTGTACGCAAAAATACAGATCTATCCATACAGTGTATAAACAGATATATCCCTGAGTGTATAAATATACATTCATATAATTTGTATATACTCTTTTCTTATATTTAGTGGTTGTCCCTCTGTTTATGGCAAGCTGTAACATAGTGTGCAGCTAAGGTTACACAATTTCTCTCTTCCCCTAGTAGGTATGGGAGTTTTTGGTCGTCATTCAAATTTCTGAATTCCGGGCATATTTTTGTGAATTTTGGGTAGAAATTCTCCCTTATGCCCTGATATTTTCTACAAGTTGTGAGGAAGTGCATCTCTGTCTCCACCACTCCCTGACTGCAGTGAGAGCATATCCTGTCCTCTCTTGGTAGCCGGGTCTGCCTGTGTCTACCTTTTTCGATCGCCAGGCTATGTTCACTAAGTCTGTACATTGTCAAGGTTTTTCTCAGTTTGCTATCCTTTACCCTGGTCAGGTAATCAGCCATGTTGTATTGTCTGTTTAGAGCCAAGTAGCAATTGAGTTTGCTTTGGGTTTTTGTTGTTTCTGCCCAATATGACAGATATTTTTCCTTTTGCTTAGCGACTATTGTGTTGGGTCGAATTCTTTGTGTTTCGCTGTCACTGTCCTGGGGCTGGTTATTGTTAGTAGTGTTAGTAGTTACTTCACTGAGTCCCAGGACTAGTTGACTGAGGGTATTCTTCTTTATGGTCCTCTCTTGGCATTTCAGGGCTTTGTAATGATAGCATTGGGGGTTGCTCATTTCTAGGTGTTTCCAAAATTTGGTGGCTCTTTTTTGGATAGTGATTATTAATGGATATTGGCCTAGTTCTGCCCTGCATGCATTGTTTATGGTTTTCCTTTGAGTCCGGAGGATACTTTTACAGAATTCTGCATTTAGGATCTCAATTGGGTGTTTGTGTTTGTCCCATTTTGCAAATTCTTGTTGTGTTAGCGGTCCCCACACCTCACTGCCATAGAGTGCAATTGGTTCAATTACTGTTTTGAAAATTTTGAGCCAAATGCTAATTGGGATTTCTATTTGGATTGATTTTTTAATGGCATAGAAAGCCCTTCTTGCTTTCTCTTTCAGTTCATTCACAGCCAGATGAAAATTTCCCGTAGAACTGGTTTTTAAGCCCAAGTATGTGTAGTTAGTGGTTTGTTCAATTTTGGTTGTTCCTAGTGTGAAATTTATTTTGGGTCCCTGATGTCTGGATCTTTGTTGGAACACAAGGACTTTGGTTTTTTGGGGATTTATTGTCAGGGCCCAGGTCTGGCAGAACGACTTCAGCAGATCCAGGTTCTGCTGTAGACCCTCCTTAGTTGGTGACAGCAGAACCAGGTCATCTGCATAGAGGAGGAATTTAACCTTGGATTCATATAGGGTGAAGCCGGGTGCTGTAGATTGTTCAAGTAGTTTTGCCAATTCATTTATGTAAATATTAAAGAGTGTCGGTGAGATGGGCGAGCCCTGCGTCACCCCCCGCCCCTGTGGGAAGTATTTTGTTTGTTTGTCTCCAATTTTAACTGCACATTTGTTGTTTGTATACATTGATTGAATTACATCATATGTTTTTCCCCCTACCCCGCTTTCGATAAGTTTCAGGAATAAACCGTCGTGCCAGATGGAATCGAAAGCCTTCTGGAAATCTATAAAGCATGCGTAGATTTTGCTTTTGTTTTGATGAACGTGTTTGTCAATTAGGGTCTGTAGGGTGAAGATATGATCTGATGTTCTATAGTTTGGCAGGAATCCAATTTGGCTTTTACTCAAGACATTGTGCTCCTCAAGGAAGTTTATAAGTCTTTTGTTTATGATGCTACAGAATATCTTCCCCAGGTTACTGTTTACACAGATGCCTCGATAGTTATTTGGGTCGACTTTGTCCCCACTTTTGTATATGGGCGTTATGAGTCCTTTGTTCCAGATATCAGGGAAGTAACTGACACTCAGAACCAAGTTGAAGAGTTTTAGGATAGCCAGTTTCATTTTATCGTCTGTGTGTTTAATCATCTCGCTTAGTATGCCGTCTGCACCACAAGCTTTTCCTGGTCGCAGGTCCTTGAGTTTTTCAAATAGTTCTTTTTCTGTTATTATGGAGTCTAGCGGGTTTTGGTTATCTTTTATGGCCATTTCGAGCTTTTCCAGTTTTTTGCATATTTGGTGTTGCTCTGGGCTTAGTGTGTTTTTCTGGTATAATTTTTCAAAGTGGTTTTCCCATGTGTCTCCATTTTGAATGGCCAATTCGTCATGTTGTTTTTTGTGTAATGTATTCCAGTTGTCCCAGAAACAATTGGAATCAATGGATTCCTCAATGGAGCTGAGTGTATTCTTAATATACTGCTCTTTTTTGGTTCTGAGTGTGTTTCTGTATTGTGTTAGTGTCTGACAATAAGTAAGGCGTAATTCCTCGTTTTCTGGCTGTCTGTGTTTTTGGTTTGATATTTTTCTAAGTTTTTTCCTCATGTTATGGCAATCTGGGTCAAACCATTTTTCATAGTTTTTTGTTTTGGGTTTGTTCTTGTGAACTTTCAAGTTTGACCTTGTTGCCAAATTATCAAAAATATTGTTTAGGTTATTCACTGCCCGGTTTACGCCTTCTTTATTGTGAGTGTATATGTTATCCAGAAAGGTGTCCAAGAGAGCTTGAGTTGATTCATTGCTAATTGCTTTCTGGTATTTTTCCGTGCTGTTTTTGACCCATCTGTACGATTTTTTGGTGTTGTACAGCTTACTGGGTTGTGTTTCTGTGTTGGTTGTTTCTGTCTTTTTAAGATACATAGTAATTTGACTGTGGTCTGACAGTGTTGTTTGTGGTTTGACTGTGAATGCTCTGAAAGAGGATGGGTCCAAATCCGTAATCATATAGTCTATGGTGCTACAGCCAAGAGGTGAGCAATAGGTCGATCTTCCTAGGAGGTCTCCCATGAACCTACCATTGACAATGTACAGACCCAGGCTTCGACAGAGCTGCAGGAGCTGTTTTCCGTTGGTATTTGTCTGCTTGTCGCAGTTATGCCTGTATGGAAAGGAAGGGATATCGAAGTGGTTATTCCCGAATATGTAATTGTTTCCCTGATTATTGGTGAAGTCTGGTTCTTCGCCAGTTCTTGAATTGAGGTCACCACAGATCAACACGTTCCCCTGGGCCTGGAATTGGATAATCTCCCTCTCAATGTTGGAGAAGGTGTCCTCTTTAAAGTACGGGGATTCCATTGGGGGGATATAGAGTGCGCAAATGAAAACATCTTGGGTGTTAGAGATAATCCCCCTCTCAATTTTGAGCCACATGTGGTTTTCGCCCTTTTTTATAAATTTGATGCAATTCTTAAGCTCTGTTTTAAACCAAATCAGTATGCCTCCGGAGTCTCTGCCTTGGGTTACTCCTGGCAATTTATTGGAGGGGACCACCAGCTCTGTGTACCCTTGGGGATGGCCAGTGTGTCCTTCTCCTCTATACCAAGTTTCCTGTAAAATGATAATATCCAGATCTTTAGTTTCATCTATGAACTCTGGGGTCCTACTCTTCACGTCGAGCACCGAAGAGCGTAGACCTTGGATATTCCAGGTCGAAATATATAAGGATTTCATGTTAAGTTTGATCTTTTACTATGATAGGTTAAAGAATGATATGTGTTTGTCGTGTCTAAATGGGGGGAAAAAAAAGATCATCTCAATTGTCTATAAATGCTAATACTACTTGGTTACAATTCTTTCTAGTAATTAGTCCTTGATTTTTTTTTTTTCCTTTTCTGATCCATAAGGCGGAAGTAGATGCTGCTGCACGTCTGCTTAGTGTCTCTTAATGGATTGTCTCTGCCTGAGGTATTGTGTACGCCCTGTGCATCTCTCCCTCTGTCTGGCTGGGAGCGGTCCTGTTCCCCTGTATGACAGGTGTGGTGCAGGTCTGATGTTGTTGTGCATGGGGATCCTCTCTAGTCCCGGTTGGTGTGGTGGTGGTCTCTGTAGTAGTCCTGGTATGTAACCCGCTGATCTCTGGTGGTCGGGGGGGGGTGGTCCTCCTGGAGTCTGGGTATAGACCCGATTAAAAGCGATGTCCTTCAGGGCTTTAGCAAAGATCGGTATTCGTTTCCTGTGGATGTGGACGTGGTCGTGAAGACATTCCACATCGAGGGTGGGGTGTTGGGCCAGGTGCACGTTGTGTTTTAATTCACAGTCTCTTGCTATGCTGGCATTTAGCTCATGAATTGTGTTGTTGTTAAAGTCTGTACTCGGCAATATTGTGGAAACAGTGATTCTAGTGTTTGGGAATGTATTGCTTGCCTTCTCAATCACTGCTCTGAGCGATGTTGCTACCCCTTTCTGCTGGGCCTTTAGGTCATTTGTGCCCGTGTGTATTATTATGTGTTGGGGGGAGCCTAATCGGGTTTTGGTCAGCCATTCCAGGGCTCTGTCTGTTGTTGGGCACCGGATCGTTTTTACTATATGTCTAGGGAAGAGCTTTTTCTCCCATAGAAATTTTCCATTTGAGTCTATGAGTATTACGATGCCAGCCTTGTTGGTGTTTACTGTCTGGTGGCTTTCGCCTGGACTCATAGGGTGTGTGTTGGACTGGGGTGGTCGTGTCTGGTGTGTGCGCTCCTCTTGTGAGTGGCTCGCTTGTGGTTCCACGGTGGTGGGGGAAGACTGAGCTTCAGTATGCTGGTCGGTCTGTGTGGCACCCCTTGTATTGTGTGTCTGCTGCTGTTGTTCAGTGTGGGAGTGCAGCTGTTCAGTCGAGCTCTGTATTGTCTTATCTCTAGCCTTTGGCTGCTGGTCTAATGGTGCTATCTCTCCTCTATGGCTCTTTTTGTTTTCCTGCAGCTCTTTCACCTGATTCCCAAGTCGATTCAGCTCTCTCCTGTATCTCTCCCTCTCTTGCTTTGCTTCGTGTTTCAGTTTAAGGACCTCCTCTCTAAGTTTAACCAGCTCTGTCTCTAACTGGTTAAATTTATCCTTTAGTTGTATCTGGCTGTGTGATCCCGGGGTATGTGTCTGGTCGGCGTTGGAAGGCTCACTCACTTCCTGGCTAGGCTGCTCTTCCCTTGGGGAGCTGGAAGTGGTAGGGGGAGTATGTGTGGCTTCCTCCCTGGTAATTACGCTGGGGTTAGTCAGCTGTATCATGTGGCTGTGGGGCCCCGGGGTGAGTGTCTGGTTAGAACTGTGTGGCTCGTTCACCTCCTGACCAGGCTGATTTACTCCTGGTGAGTTGTCAATGGTGGGGGGAATGTGAGTTGCTTTTCCCCTGTTAGCCACTCTGGGGCTGTTCCTTTCCCTGTCAGTTATTTCTTTCCGTGTCTTGAAGGCCGTTTCAAAGTCGTCGAGGTTGCCTTGCACCAATATTGTTCTGTTATTGTACATGTTGACGGTCGTGGTTGCACTGTCCGGGTCCCCTGGTTTCTTAATTTTCAGTTTGGACCCATTAGCGGTTCTTTCCTGCTTAACCCTGGTATAGTGTGATTTTATTGCTGTGATCCAAGCCGCTGACTGATCTGAGTAAAAAATGAGATTACACTTTTTCCCAGTGCTGTACCAGTCAGCAAAAAGAGTTTCTGGTTTTTCTCTCAGCTGCTTCTGCTTGATCGATTTTTTAGCATTTTTTCTGGTGTTGGGGGGAATCTGGAAGAGGTTGCTCTCAGTGTGCCTCGGGAGCTGCTGTGGCTCCTCTGATTCGCTCATTATTGGTAGTGTAGAGGTAGAAAGTATTGTTGACCTTAGAATATGCTTTTCTGGGGCCCCGGGTTTGGTGTTTCCCTCTCCCTGCTCGCGACCTTTCCCAGTCCCCGGACTCGCTCGCTCTCCAGGCCCTCCCCAGGCCCCGTACTCACTGTCCTGGCCTGCGTCTGGGATTTGCCGTTTCCCAGTGTCTCCCGGCTGCTCCCCTCCCCCTCAGAGGTCTCTGGCCCTCTGTCTTGGCCAGGCTCCTCGGGCCTTTCCCTGGCTTCAGGCTCCCTCCCCAGGACCCGTACTCACTGTCTGCGTCTGGGAGCCGCTGCCTCACGGTGTCTTCGGGCTGCTCCCCTCTCCCTCAGAGGCCTCCAGGCCTCTGTCTCGGCCCGGCTCCTCTGGCCTTTCCCTGGTTTACGGTCCTGTGTTCCGGCCGCCGTTCAGGAGTCGCGCTCCGACCTCCTGCTGCTGTGGCCCCGTGCGGCCTCCGTTGAGTCGCCGCTCCGACTGCTGCTGTGGCCCCGTGCGGCCGTTGTTGAGTCGCCGCTCTCCTGCTGCTGTGGCCCCGTGCGGCCGCTGTTGAGTCGCCGCTCCGACTGCTGCTGTGGCCCCGTGCGGCCGCTGTTGAGTCGCCGCTCCGACTGCTGCTGTGGCCCCGTGCGGCCTCCGTTGAGTCACCGCGCTCCGACTGCTGCTGTGGCCCCGTGCAGCCTCCGTTGAGTCACCGCGCTCCGACTGCTGCTCTGGCCCCGTGCGGCCGTTGTTGAGTCACCGTGCTCCGACTGCTGCTGTGGCCCCGTGCGGCCGTTGTTGAGTCGCCGCTCTCCTGCTGCTGTGGCCCCGTGCGGCCGCTGTTGAGTCACCGCGCTCCGACTGCTGCTGTGGCCCCGTGCAGCCTCCGTTGAGTCACCGCGCTCCGACTGCTGCTGTGGCCCCGTGCAGCCTCCGTTGAGTCACCGTGCTCCGACTGCTGCTCTGGCCCCGTGCGGCCTCCGTTGAGTCACCGCGCTCCGACTGCTGCTGTGGTCCCGTGCGGCCGTTGTTGAGTCGCCGCTCTCCTGCTGCTGTGGCCCCGTGCGGCCGTTGTTGAGTCACCGCGCTCCGACTGCTGCTGTGGCCCCGTGCAGCCTCTGTTGAGTCACCGTGCTCCGACTGCTGCTCTGGGCCCGTGCGGCCTCCGTTGAGTCACCGCGCTCCGACTGCTGCTGTGGCCCCGTGCGGCCGTTGTTGAGTCACCGCTCTCCTGCTGCTGTGGCCCCGTGCGGCCTCCGTTGAGTCACCGTGCTCCGACTGCTGCTGTGGCCCCGTGCGGCCGTTGTTGAGTCGCCGCTCTCCTGCTGCTGTGGCCCCGTGCGGCCTCCGTTGAGTCACTGCTCTCCTGCTGCTGTGGCCCCGTGCGGCCTCCGTTGAGTCACCGCGCTCCGACTGCTGCTGTGGCCCCGTGCGGCCGTTGTTGAGTCGCCGCTCTCCTGCTGTTGTGGCCCCGTGCGGCCGCTGTTGAGTCACCGCGCTCCGACTGCTGCTGTGGCCCCGTGCAGCCTCCGTTGAGTCACCGTGCTCCGACTGCTGCTCTGGCCCCGTGCAGCCTCCGTTGAGTCACCGCGCTCCGACTGCTGCTGTGGCCCTGTGCGGCCGTTGTTGAGTCGCCGCTCTCCTGCTGCTGTGGCCCCGTGCGGCCTCCGTTGAGTCACCGTGCTCCGACTGCTGCTGTGGCCCCGTGCGGCCGTTGTTGAGTCGCCGCTCTCCTGCTGCTGTGGCCCCGTGCAGCCTCCGTTGAGTCACCGCGCTCCGACTGCTGCTGTGGCCCCGTGCAGCCGTTGTTGAGTCGCCGCTCTCCTGCTACTGTGGCCCCGTGCGGCCTCCGTTGAGTCACCGCTCTCCTGCTGCTGTGGCCCCGTGCAGCCTCCGTTGAGTCACCGCGCTCCGACTGCTGCTGTGGCCCCGTGCGGCCGTTGTTGAGTCTCCGCTCTCCTGCTGCTGTGGCCCCGTGCGGCCGCTGTTGAGTCACCGCGCTCCGACTGCTGCTGTGGCCCCGTGCAGCCTCCGTTGAGTCACCGCGCTCCGACTGCTGCTGTGGCCCCGTGCAGCCTCCGTTGAGTCACCGCGCTCCGACTGCTGCTGTGGCCCCGTGCAGCCGCTGTTGAGTCACCGCTCTCCTGCTGCTGTGGTCCCATGCGGCCGTTGTTGAGTCACCACTCTCCCGCTGCTGTGGCCCCGTGCGGCCGTTGTTGAGTCACCGCGCTCCGACTGCTGCTGTGGCCCCGTGCGGCCGCTGTTGAGTCACCGCGCTCCGACTGCTGCTGTGGCCCCGTGCAGCCTCCGTTGAGTCACCGCGCTCCGACTGCTGCTGTGGCCCCGTGCAGCCTCCATTGAGTCACCGCGCTCCGACTGCTGCTGTGGCCCCGTGCAGCCGCTGTTGAGTCACCGCTCTCCTGCTGCTGTGGTCCCATGCGGCCGTTGTTGAGTCACCACTCTCCCGCTGCTGTGGCCCCGTGCGGCCGTTGTTGAGTCACCGCTCTCCTGCTGCTGTGGCCCCGTGCGGCCTCCGTTGAGTCACCGCGCTCCGACTGCTGCTGTGGCCCCGTGCGGCCGTTGTTGAGTCACCGCTCTCCTGCTGCTGTGGCCCCGTGCAGCCGTTGTTGAGTCACCGCGCTCCGACTGCTGCTGTGGCCCCGTGCAGCCTCCGTTGAGTCACCGCGCTCCGACTGCTGCTGTGGCCCCGTGCGGCCTCTGTTGAGTTGCCGCTCCGACTGCTGCTGTGGCCCCGTGCGGCCGTTGTTGAGTCACCGCTCTCCTGCTGCTGTGGCCCCGTGCGGCCGCTGTTGAGTCGCCGCTCTCCTGCTGCTGTGGCCCCGTGCGGCCGCTGTTGAGTCACCGCGCTCCGACCTCCTGCTGCTGTGGCCCCGTGCGGCCGCTGTTGAGTCACCGTGCTCCGACCTCCTGCTGCTGTGGCCCCGTGCGGCCTCCGTTGAGTCACCGCGCTCCGACTGCTGCTGTGGCCCCGTGCAGCCTCCGTTGAGTCACCGCGCTCCGACTGCTGCTGTGGCCCCGTGCGGCCGTTGTTGAGTCGCCGCTCTCCTGCTGCTGTGGCCCTGTGCGGCCTCCGTTGAGTTGCCGCTCCGACTGCTGCTGTGCCCCGTGCAGCCGCTGTTCGGATTCTTCTTTGGTCTGTAAATTCCTCTCCTTTCTTTTTGCTTTGGCTTTTCTTTCTGTTTTCTACTTTCCTCTGGTTTTTTTTTTTTTTCTTTTTTTTCGGGTCCCGTCTTTGGCGCTCTTTTTTTTCTGGGCTTTTTCTTTTCTTTCTGTGCTTAAACTAACCTTAAACTTAAACTAGATTAAACTAAACTAAACTGAACTAACTTAGCTAGAATTTATACTTCTTAAAACTTGAAATGTAACTTTTTTCCCCCACTTTAGACACTAAAAAACATTAAAACTCAGCAGCTCATCTTTCATGCGACCTCCCTCCCTGTAGCTCCTCTCTCTCTCCGCTCTATCTCTCTCTATCTCTCTCTCTATCTCCCTATCTCTCTGTCGCTCTCTCTATCTCTATCTCTCTCTCTATCTCTCTATCTATCTCTCTCTCTCCCTCTCTATCTCTCTCTATCTATCTAATGTTCATTCAATTCCCTTTCTCCTGTTTCCTGCTATAAATAACTATTGCACTGTGTCCATTTCTTTTCCACATATTGATCCTCTGGCCGTGACAGGTCTAACTCTTTGATCTTTTTCAGATAAGGTGCTCGCATGTTTACTGGGAATGTAAGAACAGGGACAACTCCTGCTCACCCCGGGGAGTGTTCCCTCCTCCATGGGGGTCCCGGTCCTTCAATTGTGTTCAACAGACTCCCTTAAGGAAATTACCTTCTGAATGGAACACTGGTCTAGAAACTGCGACGTACCCTTTTCTAACCAGGGCTTTGTGCAGCTGCAGCACAACTTCTACCCACTTGTATTCTAGTCACCCACCACCAACTCCACAACCGCCAACTCTGAGTCTGTTGGAACCAGAAGAACACACGGCGAAATATAATAAGAAAATAAGAAATTGGAGCAGGAGTTGGCCATTCGGCCCCTCGAGCCTGCTCCACCATTCAATAAGATCATGGCTGATCTTCATAATCATAATCAACTTTTATTGTCATTGTTATTGCACAAGTGCAGTACAACGAAATGTAGGCTTGCGGCTCCCGAGAGTGTACATTTAGATTAAGACATTTAAACATTCAACATACATTTGGCTTGTAATACATTAACATAAACATAACCATAATAAAGTGCATTGGCAGATGTGCAGGCTTTAGAGTTTATTTGTGGAGTTCAGTAGGATGACAGCCCTGGGAAAGAAGCTGTTCCTAAATCTGGTCGTACGGGTGCGAATGCATCTGTAGCATCTCCCAGATGGCAGGAGGGCGAACAGACTGTGGCTGGGGTGGGTAGGGTCTTTGATGATGGTCCGTGACCTCCGTAAACAGCGTTTCTGGTATATGTGCTCTATGGTCGGTAGCCGGGTGCCGGTAATGCGTTGGGCAGTTTTGACTACCCGCTGCAGGGCTTTCCGGTCATAGTAGCTACAGCTGCCATACCATACTGTGATACAGTTTGTCAGGATGCTCTCTATTGTGCAGCGGTAAAAGTTAGAGAGGATCAGGGGTGACAGGTTACATCCCTTCAGCCTCCTTAGGAAATATAGGCGCTGCTGGGCCTTCTTCATCAGAGAGGAGGTATTGAGGGACCAGGAGAGGTCTTCCGTGATGTGGACTCCGAGGAACTTAAAGCTGTCCACCCTTTCCACCACAGCCCCATGGATGTGGATGGGGGTGTGACTTCTGCCTTTAGACTTCCTGAAGTCCACAATGATTTCTTTGGTTTTCTTGATGTTAAGGGCCAGGTTGTTATCGGCGCACCACTTCACGAGATGCTGGACCTCCTCCCTGTAGGCTGACTCATCGTTGTTGGTGATCTGGCCTACTACCGTGGTATCATCCGCAAACTTGATGATGGTGTTGGAACCATGAACAGCCACACAGTCGTGGGTGAAGAGGGAGTAGAGGAGGGGGCTCAGCACACATCCTTGTGGGGCCCCCGTGTTCAGGGTCAGGGGGGCGGAGGTGTGGTTACCTCATTTGACAGACTGGGGTCTGTTTGTTAGGAAGTCCAGGGTCCATTTGCAGAGGGGAAGTGTTCAGGCCAAGAGTGTGGAGTTTGGTGGCCAGCTTGTTGGGGACGATAGTGTTGAATGCTGAGTTGTAGTCTATGAACAGCATTCTGATGTAGGTCTCTTTACCATCTAAGTGATTCAGTGCAGAGTGTAGAGCAGTTGTGATTGCATCCTCCGTTGATCTGTTTGCACGATAGGCAAACTGGTGTTGGTCAAGAGAGGCGGGAACACTGGCTTTGATGTGAGCCAGGACCAGTCTTTCGAAACATTTCATTATGATGGGTGTGAGTGCGACAGGTCGATAGTCGTTCAGGCACGTCACAGCCGTTTGCTTTGGCACAGGAATAATGGTAGCGGTCTTGAAGCATGTGGGGACTACTGCCTGGGCCAATGACAGATTGAAGATGGCGGTGAAGACATCAGCCAGCTGATCAGCACATTCCTTGAGTACCCGTCCTTCGATCTCATCTCCACTTTCCTGCACTATCCCCATATCCCTTGATTCCCTTAATATTGAAAAACCTATCAATCTCTGTCTTGAATATACTCAACAACTGAGCCTCCACAGCCCTCTGGGGCAGAGAATTCTAAAGGTTCACCACCCTCTGAGTGAAGAAATTTCTCCTCATCTCAGTCCTCAATGGCTGACCCCTTTATTCTGAGACTGTGACCCCTGTTTCTAGACTCCCCAGCCAGGGGAAACATCCTCCCTGCATCTACCCTGTCAAGCCCTGTAAGAATTTTGTATGTTTCAATGAGATCACCTCTCATTCTTCTAAACTCTAGAGAATATAGGCCTAGTCTACTCAATCTCCCCTCATAGGACAATCCCCCCATCCCAGGAACCAGTCTGGTGAACCTTCGCTGCACTCCCTCTATGGCAAGTATATCCTTCCCTAGGTAAGGAGACCAAAGCTGGGTACAATACTCCAGGTGTGGTCTCACCAAGGCCCTGTATAATGGCCAGGATTGGGCGGTGGTTATGACGGTGAAGCTGTCAGCATTTGCCATCATTCCCCCTCTGGAACTTCAGGAGTTGCTGCATACGCAGATACAGATGGGAATCCAGAAGTTGCGGTCAGCCATTCCCTGTCCCAGTGTGGAACTCCCCAGAGCAGACAATCAATCCAAATCACACTGACGGATGAAATTGTCCCCTGTTACACTGTGGAATGTCGCTGTTAAACTACCCTTCCAAACCTCCCCAAACAAGTTAAGCTTTGTTGAAAGGGGTGTGACTGGGCTTGTAACGACGTACTGACTGCTGAGCAACCTCTCTGGCCCTGAAAATCTAATTTTATATTTTTGGAATGTCAAATTTTTACATTCATATGATTAAGAATGACATGTTTCTTTATTAAATAATATTTTTTAAGGTTTGTTTTTGATATTTCAGCTTCTGCCTTAATCCTACGTGTATGTCCCAATCTTTATTTCACTCTGTAAAATTGATTAAAAAAAATAAATTAGAATCTGTGCATTTTACTTCCTGGTTTGCAGTCTGTGAGAATTCTTCAATCGGATTACCTGCTCAGCCTGTTTTTAAAAAAAATTAATTTATGGGATGTGGGCATCGCTGGAAGGGCCAGCACTTATTGCCCATCCCCAATTGCCCTTGAGAAGATGACATCACTGTTGCTGGACACTGGAGATTCGCCTGATTGGATGCCAGATTAAAACTGACGTTGGCAGAGGGGAAATTCATGCCGCAGAGGTCGGTGGATCTTTGTGGGCAGCTTTCTTCGAGGCCAACGGTGAGCGCCGTCACTTCGCTGCTGACCGCAAGTTCTGGGCTGAGTTATAACCTGAGATGAAGATGATTCCGTCAGTATTCCCAAAATCCCCAAGAGCCCTAACAACTCCGGATCCCTTGCTTCCCTGTCACCAAAGATTGAGACGGCCCATGCCCCAAGTCAGCGCAGGTCCTGACGCTTAACGGTGCATTTCCACCTTCGCTGGAGGGCGGATTTAGCAAAAACAAACATAAATTAGACATTGGTGAGAATGATTCCAATTAGAAGAGTGCAGCACTGACGGCAGCACCAAGCAGCTTGGCCACTTCCCAAGTGCTCAGCTAAGAATCCCCAGAAAAGAAGCTTAGAGGAATCATCGAATCATCGAATGGTTACAGCACAGGAGGCCATTTGACCCCTCGAGCCTGTGCCGGCTCTCTGCAAGAGCACTTCAGCGAGTCCCTTTCCCGTAGCCCTGCAAATTTGTTTCCTTCAGGTACTTATCCATTTCCCTTTGAAAGCCATGATTGAGTCTGCCTCCACCACCCTCTCGGGCAGTGCGTTCCAGATCTGACCCACTCACTGCGTAAAAAAGTTTTTCCTCATGTCGCCCTTGGTTCCTTAAATCTGTGTCCTTTGGTTATCGACCCTTCCGCCAATGGGAACAGTCTCTATCTATCTACTCTGTCCAGACCCCTCATGATTTTGAACATCTCAATCAAATCTCCTCTCAACCTTCTCCAAGGAGACAACTCAACTTCTCCAGTCTCTCCACGTAACTGAAGCCCTTCATCCCTGGAGTCATTCTTGTAAATCTTTTCTGCACCCTCTGTAAGGCCTTCACATCCTTTCTAAAGTGCGGTGCCCAGAATTGGACACAATACTCCAGTTGAGGTCGGACCAGTGTTTTATAAAGGTTCATCATAACTTCCTTGCTTTTGTACTCTATGGCTTGATTTTCCAAGCCCCGAGGAGGCGGGTTTGGAGGCGGGAGTGGTGGGAAAATTGCAGAATCGGTGGCAGGAACCCATCCCGCCCCCAACCCGCCTCCGTGCCAATGTCCCAGGAGGCGGGTACCCGACCTGTGCTGAGAGCAGCCTCCCCAAGGCAGGAAGGGGATTAGTGCCAATTTACTGCCTGTTAACAGGTAGTTAACAGGCAGTTTTTTGCCTAATCCCTATTTTTAGCCCTGAAGTGTGAGATTCCCGACGGCTCCGAACCACACCAAGTTAGCGAGGTGGACCGTCGGTCTGCAGGGGTTGGAGGGGTCGAGATGTCTGTTGTGCCGGTGAGTGATGGGTGCATGTTTGCAGAGGTAAGTGTGTGAGGTGAGTGTAAAGTGTTTTAATGGGGCAGAAATTCCTCCCCAAATGCGTGAGTACGGAAGGGGTACTCGCGCGTCTGGCCGGAGGAAATGCCGGTTTTCAGTATGCCCAGCGCATGCGCTGAAAACCGACATTTCCTCTCCTCTAACCCAAGAGGTGAAGAGGCTAGCGCGTGCGCTGTAGGGGGCAGCGCGTGCGTCTTGAATTTCCTCTGTTTTGGGGGATTTGCGCATGTGTAAAGGCCTCCGGTCTTTACGCTTGTAAAAAGCACACGTAAGTATTTATTTTTACAGGTAAGTGGTGTTTTAGTGCAATTTAGAATTTTTTTCCCAAAGGTTTATTATTTTAAAGAATCTACAATAAGGTAAGTTTAGTTTTAGACCCTTTTTATTAAAAATTTATATTTTTCAAAATAAAAAATTATTGTTTAAATTATTTTTTTAAACTTATTTATACTTAATTTAATGATTGGGATGTTTTTTAACATTTTATTTAAAGTTTAAGTAGTGTTTTGGGGTGCAGTACTTCTCATGAGTTTGACAGTTCTTACTCTCAAACTTATGAATGAAGTTTCCCCTCCCCTGATTGGCTGAACAGTGCTCACCTGATCCCAGCCGGCACATCGCACTAACTACACCGCTGGGTCAGGTTAGCACAGCGCGCCGACATCAGAACCTGGCCACTGAAAGGAAATCCACTGTGGGCCAGGTTTCAGATGTCGGCGCGCAGGGTGAGCGCACATCGGGGGCTTGCACGCGCGGCAAGCCCCCGACACCAAGTTCTGGGCCATTAAGTTTTACTTACCTTTACTTTCTCCTGCAGGCTTCCTTCCTTCAGTTCTCGGGAGTCCCTCAGCTCACCAGCACAGAAAGCAGAATGGCCGCTGAACTGTCAAAGCTGCAGCCTCTGCTTTCTGGTCTGGAGAGCTCTCTAACTCTGAGTAGAAGGACTCAAGTTAGTGTAATGATATCAGAAAAGAGATGTTAAAAAAGATCCATGGAGGACATCTGGGAATCGAAAAGTGTAAGAAAAGAGCATGAGAGGTGATGTACTGGCCACGAATCAACCAAGATGTGACAAATGAGGTGTCAAACTGCACAATATGCCTGAAATATCGAGCAAGCAATCCGGTAGAACCACTAAAGCCACACCCAGCGCCAGACAGACCTTACCAGAAGGTAGGCACTGACCTATTCGTATGTCAAGGGAAGGACTGTCTTGTAGTCACAGACTATTACTCCCTGTATCCAGAGGTTTGTAGACTGCACACCACCACTGCAGATGCTGTGATAACATGTATGAAAGCCATATTCTCCAGACATGGCGTGGCAAGCGAGGTCTTCACAGACAACGGACCCCAGTTTTACAATGCAAGTTTCCGACACTTTGCCAAAGAGTGGGACTTTGTCCACACAACGTCAAGTCCTCACTATCCACAGTCCAATGGACTAGTGGAAAAATCGGTCCAGACAGTGAAAAGACTGATGTACAAGGCAAAAGACAGTGGAACTGACTTCTACCAAAGCATGTTTGTATACTGCACAACGCCGCTCGAGTGTGGTAAGTCACCAGCCCAACTCCTGATGGGACGTCGGCTAAGGTCAAACCTACCCATCCCGGAGAACCTCCTGAAAACAAAAGAGGGGGAGAAAATGAGGAAGTTCAAAGAACAACAGAAAGAAAAGCAAAAGTACTACTATGACAGAGGAACACAAAACCTACCTGAACTCCACACTGGTGACCAAGTAAGGTTGAAAGACAAAACAAACACATGGACTCAGAAGGGAACTGTCCTGAGTGAAGTTCAACCAAGATCATACACCATTCAGACAGATGAGGGTGCTGTTCTGAGAAGAAATCATCGAGATCTTCTCATGGGACCAGCCACAGCAGGTCAAGAGACTGATACTGTTGAACAACCTGATCACACAGCTGGGAACCAATCATCTGAGGCAACAACTCAGATTCAAGGACAATCAATCAGAAAATCCTCAAGACACGTGAAGCCTCCTGAGAGACTCATTGAGCAAATTTAAGGACTATTGTTATAGAAGGAAGTAATGTTATCTTATTCTTTCTTCAAGTTCTAGTGTATTGACATATTTCATGTGAACACACAAAGCAAGGTTAAAAAACCTTGATCATGATAATGATAATATAAGTTCATTAAGTGTTACAGTTAAAATGCAGATTAATACAAAGAAAACATGTTGTTAGTTAAAAGTAAAATACTTTTGTTTTAAGAAAAGGAGATGTAATGATATCAGCAAATAGAGATGGTATTTGCCTGTTTGATTATGATGCCTTACCAGCATGTTTGTATGTATTGATTGCTTGTGCCTGACCAGCAGAGGGCATGTGACCAAGACAAGCAAGGCAGTTTGTTTTAGTTTCAGTTTCGTTCTAGATGCATCACTAGCATAATGTCTCCTGTAAATGCTGTATAAAAAGTTGAACAGACTTTAGATTAAAAGACATTCTCTTTCATAAATGTCTCGTCATTGAACCCAAAAAGAAATCAATACAGTTAGAAGACAGATTGTCAGTGTTTGACAGCTTCACAGAGCTGTCAAACGCTGATTTTTCATCTGTCAAAGGCTCTTGACAGATGAAATGTCAATCATTGATGTCACCAGTAACGAGGTATCCCTTAATTGGCCTGCTGAGCCCGCTGGGCGGGCTTAACAAGGTCAATCAAGGGAAAATAGCGTGGGTTGGCCACAAGTCGATGGAGGCGGGACTACAACCCAAAAAGTGGGAGTCCCGCCTTCAAAAGCGCCCCACTGACAAAATCCAGCCCTTTGCTTCTATTTATGAAGCCCAGGATCCCGTGGGCTTTTTTACCTGCTTTTCCAACCTGCCCTGCCACCTTCAACGATTTGTACACAGACACCCCCAGGTCTCTCTGTTCATGCACCCCCTTTAGAATTGTACCCTTTAGTTTATATTGCCTCTCCTCGCTTTTCCTACCAAAATGTATCACTTCGCATTTTTCTGCGTTAAACTTCATCTGCCACCTGTCCACCCATTCCACCAGCCTGTCTATGTCCTCTTGAAGTCCATCACTTTCCTCCTCACTGTTCGCTGTACTTCCAAGTTGTGTGCCCTCTGCAAATTTTGAAATAGTGCCCTGTACTCCCAAGTCGCAGTCAGCAATATAGATCAAGGTGGTTTGCATTCTAATTGCTTCTCTTCCCACTCCCACATCATTACCTCTGGTGTCCCCCAAGGATCTATCCTTGGCCCACTCCTATTTCTCATCTGCCCCTTGGCAACATCACCCGAAAACACAGTGTCAGCTTCCACATGTACGCAGACAACACCGAGCTCTACCTCACCACCACTTCCCTCAATGGTCTCTAAATTGTCAGGCTGCTTGTCCGACATCCAGTTCTGGATGAGCAGAAATTTTCTCCAATTAAATATTGGGAAGACCGAAGCCATTGTTTTCGGTCCCTGCCACAAACTCTGTTCCCTAGCCACTGAATCCATCCCTCTCCCTAACATCTGTCTGAGGCTGAACCACACTGTTCACAACCTTGGTGTCATATTTGACCCTGAAATGAGCTTCCAACCACATATCCGTGGCATAACAAAGACCGCCTATTTCCACCACCGTCACCACCCTTGCCTCAGCTCATCTGCTGCTGAAACCCTCATCCAGGCCTTTGTTACCTCTAGACTTGACTATTCCAACACACTCCTGGCTGGCCTCCCACATTGTACGCTATGTAAAGTTGAGGTCATTCAAAGCTCGGCTGCCTATGTCCTAACTCGCACCAAGTCCCATTCGCCCATCACCCCCTGTGCTCGCTGACCTACATTGGCTCCCGGTTAAGCAACACCTCGATTTCAAAATTCTCATCCATGTTTTCAAATCCCTCCCTGGCCTCGCCCCTCCCTATCTCTGTAATCTCCTTCAGCCCCACAACCCCCCTGAGATATCTGCGCTCCTCTAATTCTGCCCTCTTGAGCATCCCCGATTATAATCGCTCAGCCATTGGTGGCCGTGTCTTCTGTTGCCTGGGCCCTGAGCTCTGGAATTCCCTCCCTAAACCTCTCCGCCTCGCTACCTCTCTCTCCTCCTTTAAGACGCTCCTTAAAACCTACCCCTTTGACCAAGCTTTTGGTCACCTGTCCTAATTTCTCCTTATGTGGCTCGGTGTCAAATTTCTTTGTCTTATACGCCGCCTGTGATGCACCTTGGGACGTTTTACTACATTAAAGGCGCTATATAAATGCAAGTTGTTGCTGCTGGATGAGCAGGAGATGCTTTTCACCCAGAGCAAGATTGTATGAGGCAATGTCTAATCTTCCCATGAGCAAATTGCATTAATAGAATAGAGAACCAGGGAGATTGCTGTAGTGATGGAGCAACAACTGGCTTTTAAAACGGAAGAGGACTTGGCAGCCCGCTCAGGGAGAGAGAGTGAAAGGCAGTCAGGGTTGTCAGTATACTGGCCAAGGGCAGCGTATTTGGTGGGTGGATTCAGAAGTCGCGGCCCCGGGTCAGAGCTAAAGCAGCACTGCTAGCGGTCTGGCAGGAGAGAGTTGTACTTGAACAGAGGGGAAAAATGAGAAAATGAGACAGCCAGCGAACGGACCTAGGCAGTCGGAACATTAGTCGTCCAGGGGGGTTTGGAGAGCACTAGTCTGCGGCAGAGCTGCTTATGTGGGGCAGATAGAAAGGAAAGTAAATAAAGACAGAAAATCAAAAGGCAATATAGATTAAACATAGAAACATAGAAAAATAGGAGCAGGAGTCGGCTATTCGGCCCTTCGAGCCTGCTCCGCCATTCAATATGATCATGGCTGATCCTCTATCTCAATACCATATTCCCACTCTCTCCCCATACCCCTTGATGCCTTTTGTGTCTAGAAATCTATCTATCTCCTTCTTAAATATATTCAGTGACTTGGCCCCCACTGCCTTCTGTGGTAGAGAATTCCACAGGTTCACCACCCTCTGAGTGAAGAAATTTCTCCTCATCTCAGTCCTAAATGTCCTACCCCGTATCCTGAGATTCTGACCCCTCATTCTAGACCCACCAGCCAGGGGAAACATCCTCCCTGCATCCAGTCTGTCTAGCCCTGTCAGAATTTTATACGTTTCAATGAGATCCCCTCTCATTCTTCTAAACTCTAGTGAATACAGGCCTAGTCGACCCAATCTCTCCTCATATGACAGTCCGGCCATCCCAAGAATCAGTCTGGTGAACCTTTGCTGCACTCCCTCTATGGCAAGTATATCCTTTCTTAGGTAAGGAGACCAAAACTGCACACGGTACTCCAGGTGTGTATAACTGTGGTAAGACATCCTTGCTCCTGTACTCAAATCCCCTTGCAATGAAGTCCAACATACCATTTGCCTTCTTAACTGCTTGCTGCAATTAGGGTACAATTTTATCGGCGGCGTATGAACAGAGAGACCTGGGGGTTAGTGCACACAAATCATTGAAGGTGGCAGGGCAGGTTGAGAAAGCGATTAAAAAGCCTATGGGATCCTGGACTTTATAAATAGAGGCATAGAGTACAAAAGCAAGGAAGTTATGATGAACCTTTATAAAACACTGGTTAGATCTCAACTGGAGTATTGTGTCCAATTCTGGGCACCGCACTTTAGGAAGGATGTGAAGGCCTTAGAGAGGGTGCAGAAAAGATTTACGAGAATGGTTCCAGGGATGAGGGACTTCAGTGACGTGGAGAGACTGGAGAAGCTGAGGTTGTTCTCCTTAGAGCAGAGAAGGTTGAGAGGAGATTGACCAGGATGGTTCCAGGGATGAGGGACTTCAGTGATGTGGAGAGACTGGAGAAGCTGGGGTTGTTCTCCTTAGAGCAGAGAAGGTTGAGAGGAGATTTGATCGAGATGTTCAAAATCATGAGGGGTCTGGACAGAGTAGATAGAGAGAAACTGTTCCCATTGGCAGAAGGGTCGAGAGCACAGTTGTGTTTTCACACTTTAACTAAACACGAACAGAACAGATAAAACAAAACAAAACAGCACATGCTTGCAGAAAACAATAAATTACGTCATATTTCTTATTGTCCTTTCTTCAGATGCCTTTCCAAAATACTGTAAAAACATTGAATACAGCTGGAGAAAAATTAGTTTTTCTCATTTAAACAAATCAAATCAATCTGCTTTGGAAGGTTTCACCATAGCAACCGCGACTCCAAGGTTAAATCTTAGACTGAAACTTAGGGCTAGATTTTCGTGGAGCCGTGAGGCGGGGTTTCAGGCGTGTGGGGGGGGGGGAAATCCCGAATTTGGGGGTCCCGACACCATCCTGCCCAAAACCCCGCCCCACGTAAGTTTCAGGGGCGGCGGGTACCTGCCCCGCACTGGGACCCGCCGAAACCAGGCGGGAAGGGATTAGTGCCAATTAACTGCCTGTTAACAGGTAGTTAACAGGCAGTTTTTAGCCTAATCCCTATTTTGAGGGGTGTCGTGTGGGTTTCCCGACAGCTCCAAACCACGCCAGGTTAGAGCAGTCGGGCCGTCAGGTTGAAGGATTTGGAGGGGTCGCGATGTCGGTGTTCAGGTGAGTGATGGGTGCATGAGTACAAAGGTAAGTGTGTTTGGTGTGTCTAAAGTGTGTAAAGAACTTTTACTTACCTGTACTTACCTTAACAGCCTTTCTTCCTGTAGCTGTCGGGAGCCCATCACTCAGCCGGAACTGAAAGCTGAATGGCTGCAATCTGTCAAAAGTGACAGCCTTCAGCTTTGAGTGCCGATGAGAGTTCGAACTGAGTCTGTGCAGAAGGACCCATGTTAGAACTCAGAGTGTCAGTGTTTCACAGCTTCAAACAGCTGTGAAACACTGATATTTCATCTGTCAAGAACTCCTGACAGATGAAATTGCAATCTGTGACGTCACCTGTTGCCGGGTGGACCTTAATTGGCCCGCTGAGCCCACTGGGTGGGCTTAACAAGGTCAATCAAGGGAAAATCAAGCGGATTGGCCGGATGTCGAAGTAGGCTGGTCAAAAACCCGAAAGGGGAAGTCCCGCCTTCTTCCCGACAGGTTCGGAAAAATCTACCCCTTAATCTTTTGTTAAACAAACTTTTTGTTGTTCTTCTCAGTTTTTACACACCAGCTTAACTTAAATTGTAGTTCAAAGTTGTTTTTCCAATTCTGGGGGCACAATCTTATTCGCACATTCTTAAAACTTCCAAAATCCAAGACAAGACAAAAGTTTTAAATGCTTTTAACACAGAGAAGTGGGTGGAGCTAAACACACATAAGAGAATCTTTCTTTTAAAGACAGACTTTTCAGACAAAAGAAATACTGTAACTTCTTAAACATTCAGTCAGGGAAACTTTCACACTTTAACACACATTTTCATGCAAACTGAAACTGCAGAATTTTTTTTTAAGGTTCCTTCCACTCAGCAAATCTTGTGTTTTATTTGTCTCGGCACAGACGTTGGCCCAGAAATTTGGGTCTCCACGGGTGAGTACGCACGGGGTACTCACGCGTAGACCCAATGGAAGTGCCGGTTTCCTGCATGCACTGCGCATGCGCGGGAAACCGGCACTTCCATTCCCCTGAAAGAAGTAGTTCAGAAGTCGAACGTGTGCGCCAGAGAGGCAGCGCGTGCGCATCGAACTTACGTTTTTATTGCAGGTTTTCCCAGGAGGGTAAGTCTCCAGAAGTTACTCATGTAAAAAACAGTCGCAAGGCTTGCTTTTTACAAGGTAAGTGGTGAATTAATTAAAATTAAAACATTTTTTCCACAGGTTTATTATTTTTAAATACTTTAAAGAAAGGTAAGTTTATTTTTAGCCCCGTTAGAAAATGTAATTAATTTTTTCAAAAATTTAAATTATTGTTTAAAATAGTTATTTCATGTAATTTATAGTTATTTTAAAAATGTGATTTTTTAAAAAGTTTATTTGAAGATTTACTGATGTTTTGGGGCTTATAGTATTTATAGGTTTGACAGCTCTTCCTGTCAAACTTATGAATGAAGCATTCTCTGCTGCCATTGGCTCCCCATGGCCCACGTGATCCCAGGGGATGCATCAAACTAACTGCGCCCCTGGGATACGCAAGCACTGCGCGCCGGCAGTTGGAGGAGGACCAGGATCGCAATTCCACGGGGGCCCACAGCTCAACGGCTGGCGGGCTGGGTAAGTGCAGGTCGGGGGCTTGCACCCGCGGGAAGCCTCCGACCCGAATTTCTGGGCTGTCAATAACTTCCATATCGGTAAAACTTTAGGTTTCTCTCTCTTTTTTTTCCTTTTTTTAAACCAGCGTCTCAGCAACTTAGGGGTTACTTCAGTTCTAGTTAGGACACTTAACTGGTTTCTCAATGTATGCGGAACCGTCCAGCGGGGTTTTTTCCATGTCACTGCTGACATAGGCTAGGGAGACTGCCGTAGGAGGAGGTGGTAAGGGAGGATATAATTCTCCACTTACCACCTCGCATTCTGTATCAGAACTCATGGGGTGTTCTACTCCCGTGACTGCCGCTATTACAGCCCGTTGTTTACCCAACTGTTTTCCTAATTATTGTATAGTATCCTGGCATTGCTAGTGGTCTAACTCCCTGTGGGGGCACTGATGAGCCTCTCTTAGGGCTCCTCGTGCATCATTTAATTGGCTAATCAGACGGTCATTGGGCAAGATTTTCATTGGGCCGTGGAGCCGGGATTGGAGGCGTGTGGGGGATTAAAATCCCGAAATCGGGGGTCCCAAACCCATCCCGCCCCAACCCGCCTCCATGCCAGTTTCAAAGGAGGCGGGTACCCGCCCCGCACTGGGACCTGCCTCCCCGAGGCGGGAAGGGATTAGTGCCAATTAACTGCCTGTTAACAGGCAGTTTTTAGCCTAATCCCTATTTTTAATGTAGGAATCCCGACGGCACAAAACCACGCCAAGTTAGAGGAGGCTTGGAGGGGTTGAGATGTCCGGTGTTCAGGTGAGTGATGGGTGCATGTGTGCAAAGGTAAGTGTGTTTGGTGTGTGTAAAGTGTTTAAAAAAGTTTTACATACCTTTACGTACCTTTACAGCCTTCCTTCCTTCAGGTCTCGGGCGTCCCTCATCTCACTGGCACAGAAAGCAGAATGGCCGCGAGCTGTCAAAAATTGCAGCATTCAGCTTTCTGTTCCGGGGAGATCTCTAAATCATCCTGAGAGGAAGGAATTAACTTAGAATACAGATCATCAGTGTTTGACAGCTTCAAACAGCTGTCAAACACTGATATTTCATCTGTCAACAGGTCTTGACAGATGAAATGTCAATCTGTGACGTCACCTGTTGCCAGGTGGCCCTTAATTGGCCTGCTGTGCCCGCTGGGCGGGCTCAACCAGGTTATTCAAGTCAAAATCGTATGGGTTGGCCACAACTCGATGGAGGCGGGACTACAATCCCACCTCCTACCCGCCTCCTCAATGAAAATCCAACCCTATGGCCTAGAAATTGAGTTTGCGCTGCGCCGAGGCTTAACGCCGGAGATTTAGCGCCGGTGCTAAGTCGCGCTGTGTGCGCCAAAAATTCACTTGTTCTGCGCCCAAACGGCTGCCGGCGCTACTGAAGGCTGTTTGCGCCTGAAAACTGGCGCTACGCGCTGAATTGCGGCGCTATTGCGGCGCCCGCTGCGGTGCGGCAGGTTCGGGAAGTGCAGGCCTCCTCCTTCCCTTAAGGAGGAGCTGCCTGCACCCGGCCGCGGCCCGCCAAAATCATTGTAAAAATGAGCCCGGCACCTCGGACAAGTGCCGGGCTTGCATCTGTCCCGGGGGGGGGGGGAGAAGTCCGGGAGGGAGCTGCGGCCAGGCGGCCGGCGGGAAAGCGACCGGCCGCCGCGGGGCCTTTAATGCGCTGGCGCAAAGTCCAGTAAGGCACCTCTGCCAGAACGTTGCTTGCGGCTGCCACGGGCGAGGCGGCCGCAAGTCAATTTCGGAGTTTGGGCGGGTTACCATGGCAACCGGGACGCTGCGCACACCGATGACGTCATCGGTGCTGGCGCAGCGCTAACGGCCTAACGCCGATTTAGGGACCCACTCAATTTCCAAACTGGCCATAACTCCGGCGCTAGGCCCTCTAGCGCCTCAAAAGCGGCGCTAAGCCTACCGAATTTCTAGGTCTTTTGTTAAGAAGGCGACTTGCCTTTTAGCCTCCTCAAGATTTTGCAGTGCAGCGCCGACATGAACGGTGTTAATACTCTGTTGTTGCATTATTGCTGCCAAGGCACTGACCTGTCCCTGAAGAATTTCAGTCTTGTTTTTTAACTCTATAGGATGTTCCTGCCATGGAGGGAGTGCAGCGAAGATTCACCAGGCTGATACCTGGGATGGCAGGAATGACGTATGAGGAGAGATTGGGTCGATTGGGCTTATACTTGCTGGAGTTTAGAAGAATGAGAGGGCATCTCATTGAAACTTATAAAATTCTAACAGGACTAGACAGACTAGATGCAGGAAGGATGTTCCCGATGGTGGGGGAGTCCAGAACCAGGGGTCGCAGTCTAAGGATAAGGGGTAATCCATTTAGGACAGAGATGAGGAGGAATTTCTTCACCCAGAGAGTGGTGAACCTGTGGAATTCTCTACCACAGAAGGCAGTAGAGGCCAATTCATTAAATAAATTCAAGAAGGAGTTGGATATATTTCTTAAGGCTAAAGGGATCAAGGGATATGGAGAGAAGGCAGGGACAGGGTACTGAATTTGGATGATCAGCCATGATCTCATTAAATGGCGGAGCAGGCTCGACGGGCCGAATGGCCCACTCCTGCTCCTATCTTCTATGTTTCTATGTATCTCCCATTTTGACTTCTCCCTCAGTAACGTTAGATTCTCCTCTATAAGCCGTGACTTTTCACCCGTTAACATTAGATTCTCTTGTATCAGCCGTAGTTTGTCTTTTTCTACTTGATCCTGATCATCTTCCATCTCTAGGAAGGTTTCTTTATCTTGTTCTACACAATACACTGTGGCATAGGCCATTAGCTGCGCTGCCCTATCCGGCTTCCATCTCTGCTCCTTAACTTGCTTTTCAATGAACGCAACACCGTCCTCGAAAGATACTCTCACATCCTTTGTTAGACATTCTACTATTAACGTCTGCAACTGTGCATCCTCACGCTTCTTCATTCATTTCGCTTTAAAGTCTATAAAGAAATTCTCACTCAACATTCTTACTGTACTTGAAAGAGACACAATCTGTTAGCTAACCTAACTCGCCACAAGAACTTTCGTTGATCAGACGAAAATCCAAGCGAAAATCCAAATGCCTGCCTTATGCACTATGGACCTGATTTCAGTTAATAGTCACAGCCCCACGTTGAGCGCCAATTTGTAGCTTTTGAAAGCTCCTTTTAATTTGTCCGTGACTATACAAACCACTCTGGGTAAAGGTATATTGTGTATCAGTAAAACAGGTTTATTAAACATTAAGCATCCAGTGCAAAGAAGTAATACTTAACAAGAAGATAGTCACAGTCTGTTCATTGAATCCCAGCGTTCCTGTAGTGCAGTCTCCTGATGTGTCTTGCTGTGTTCTGTTGACTGAAGCTCACTTCCTTGGGTCCTTGCTGTGTTCTGTTGACTGAAGCTCCTATCAATCTCTGGTTACGCAGTGCGCAGCTTTCGATGTTCAAAACCTATATCTTTATACCCTCTTTCCTCTCGTTTTGCCTACGTGGAGTGGGACTAGCTGAAGTGTTCTTGCAGAGTGCTGGCCCAGGCTCGACGGGTCGAATGGCCTCCTTCTGTGCTGTAACCATTCTATGATTCTACACTGTCTGAAAGGGCGGTGGAAGCAGATTCAATAGCAGCATTTAAAAAGGAATTGGTTAAATGCTTGATGGGAAATAAATACAGGGCTATGGGAAAAGAACGGGGGAGTGGGATAATTGGATAGCTCTACCAAAGAGTCGGCACAGGGACGATGGGCCGAATGGCCTCCTTCTGTGCTCTATCATTCTCCGATTCTATGAATTAGCTGTTTCTACAAGAGCTGATGGAGCGACTGTCCCAAATTATCCAAGAGGATCTAAAACAGATAGGCACCAAGTGTGCATCTCAATGTGATATATGGACAAACTGTTCAGACTGAGAAGAGAACACACGCATGCAATACATTGACATCAAAACGGGAATTAAACATTCTGTCCACTTTTTGGATGTTTATTGACACGGGTGTTCAGAACTGAGCAACAATAGATAATAATAAAATAATAACACTGCTCTGGCGTGTATGTGCTGAAAACTCTAGTTTGTTTCCCTCCCTTGACAGTGTTTAATATCCTAATTTGGTATTTTAAATTATCGCAGCAATATTTTACAACAATAAAATTTATTCATTCCTGGGGTGTGGGTGTCGCTGGCAAGGCCAGCATTTATTGCCCATCCCTAATTGCCCCTTGAGAAGGTGGTGGTGAGCCGCCTTCTTGAACCGCTGCAGTCCGTGTGGTGAAGGTGCTCCCACAGTGCTCTTAGGGAGGGAGTTCCAGGATTTTGACCCAGCGACGATGAAGGATCGGCCGATATATTTCCAAGTCGGGATGGTTTGTGTGACTTGGAGGGGAACTTGGAGGTGGTGGTGTTCCCAAGCGCCTGCTGCCCTTGTCCTTCTAGGTGGAAGAGGTCGCGGGTTTGGAAGGGGCTGCCGAAGAAGCCTTGGCGAGTTGCTGCAGTGCATCTTGTAGATCGTACACACTGCAGCCACGGTGCGCCGGTGGTGGAGGGAGTGAATGTTTAAGGTGGTGGATGGGGTGTCGATCATGCGGGCTGCTTTGTCCTGGATGGTGTTGAGCTTCTTGAGTGTTGTTGGAGCTGCACTCATCCAGGCAAGTGGAGAGTATGCCATCACACTCCTGACTTGTGCCTTGTAGATGGTGGAAAGGCTTTGGGGAGTCAGGAGGTGAGACACTCGCCGCAGAATAGCCAGCCTCTGACCTGCTCTTGTCGCCACAGTATTTATGTGGCTGGTCCAGTTAAGTTTCTGGTCAATGGTGACCCCCAGGCTGTTGATGGCGGGGGATTCGGCGATGGTAATGCCGTTGAATGTCAAGTGGCAGTGGTTAGACTCTTGCTTGTTGGAGATAGTCATTGGCTAGCACTTGTGTGGCGCAAATGTTTATCTGCCATTTATCAGCCCAATAGATAACAATAATCAGCAGATAGGTTCAGTCCTAATGAATCGGGTTAGCGTATTACATCTCTGGGGCATGGTTCCAAGCCAAGCCTGGAGATGTAGGCTTAAATTCCCTGTGTCTGCTGCTGAAGTGCGGACCTGCGTGCGAGCAGCTGAGGAGTTCAAAAACCGGCGGCAGTTGGGGAGCGGGGCTGATTCAGCGAACGAGGCCCGACCAATTCAACAGCAGGGGAGAGAGGTAAAAAGTAATCAAAGTGTGACGCCACCAGGAAGCAGGTAAGTGATTGGTTGGTGAGTATTTCTCTCTTTTTTTAAACTTTAACTCTGGTTTATAGTTTCTAAGGTCTCTCTAGTGTAGCAGGGACTGTTGGTAAACCAGTTAACTGCAGTGTAATTAGTGGGATTGATTGATTTAATTTAAATTCAATTAATTAAAGGGTAAGTCATGGCAGGACAGCCGGGCCCCGTGATCTGCTCCTCCTGCGATATGTGGCAACTCAGGGACACTTCCTGTGTCCCTGACAACTACATGTGCAGGAAGTGCATCCAGCTGCAGCTACTGACAGACCGCATTGCGGCGCTGGAGCTGCGATTGGATGCATACTGGAGCGTTCACGATGTTCAGGACATCATGAATAGCACATTTACGGAGTTGGACACACCGCAGGTAGAGGTTGGACAGGAAGAAAGGGAACGGGTGACCAACAGGCAGAGTACTAGGAGCAGGCAGGTAGTGCGGGGGTGCCCTGTGGCCATCCCCCTCTCCAACAGATACACCACTTTGAGTACTGTTGGGGGGGATGGCTTATCAGAGGAAGGCAGCAGCAGCCAACTTCCTGGCACCAGGGGTGGCTCTGCTGCACAGAATGGGAGGAAAAAGAGGGGTAGAGCTATAGTAATAGGGGATTCAATTGTAAGGGGAACAGATAGGCGTTTCTGCGGCCGCAAACGAGAATCCAGGATGGTGTGTTGCCTCCCTGGTGCAAGGGTCAGGGATGTGTCCAAGCGGCTGCAGAACATCTTGGAAGGGGAGGGTGAACAACCAGTTGTCGTGGTGCATATAGGCACCAACGATATAGGTAAAAAGTGGGATGAGGTCCTAAAAGCGGAATATAGGGAGTTAGGAGATAAATTAAAAAACAGGACCTCAAAGGTAGTAATCTCAGGATTGCTACCAGTGCCACGTGCTAGTCAGATGAGAAATAGAGGGATACTTCAGATGAATACGTGGCTAGAGGAATGGTGCCAGGGGGAGGGATTCAAGTTCCTGGGACATTGGAACCGGTTCTGGGGGAGGTGGGACCAGTTCAAACCGGACGGTTTGCACCTGGGCAGGGCTGGAACTATGTTTGCTAGTGCTGTGGGGGAGGGTTTAAACTAAAATGGCAGGGGGTTGGGAATCTGAGCAGGGAGACAGAGGAAAGGGAAACAAGGATAAAAGCAAAAGATAGGAAGGAGAAAAACAAAAGTGGCAGTCAGAGAAATCAACGGTTTAAATCAAACATGGCCACAGTAAATAATAATTCTAATAGGTCTAAGAGCGTTAAAACAAGCCTGAAGGCTTTGTGTCTTAATGCGAGGAGCATTTGTAATAAGGTGGATGAATTGACTGCGCAAATAGAAGTAAACAAATACGATTTGGTTGGGATTACGGAAACGTGGCTCAAGGAAGGCCAGGACTGGGAACTCAACATCCAGGGGTATTCGATATTCAGGAAAGATAGGCAAAAAGGAAAGGGAGGTGGGGTAGCATTACTGGCTAAAGAAGGGATTAACACAATTGTAATGAAGGATATTAGCTCTGATGAGGTGGAATCTATATGGGTAGAATTGAGAAATACTAAGGGGAAAAAAACGTTAGTGGAAGTGGTTTACAGACCTCCAAACAGTAAGGCGGAGGCTGGGGATGGCATTAAAAGGGAAATTAAAGAAGCGTGCAATAAGGGCACAGCAGTCATCATGGGTGACTTTAATCTACATATAGATTGGGCCAACCAAATTAGTAACAATACTGTGGAGGAGGAATTCCTGGAGTGTTTACGGGATGGTTTCCTGAACCAATATGTCGAGGAACCAACCAGAGATCAGGCCATCTTAGACTGGGTATTATGTAACGAGAAAGGATTAATTAGCAATCTTGTTGTACGAGGCCCCTTGGGTCGGAGCGATCATAATATGATCGAAATCTTCATTAAGATGGAGAATGAAGTAATTGACTCGGAGACTAGGGTCCTCAATTTAAATAAAGGAAACTATGATGGTCTGAGGAGTGAGTTGGGTAGGATTGATTGGGGAATGGCACTCAAAGGGTTGACGGTGGATAGGCAATGGCAAACATTCAAAGACCGAATGGATGAACTACAGAATTTGTTCATCCCAGTTTGGCATAAAAATAAAACAAAAAAGGTGACCCAACCGTGGCTAACAAGGGAAATTAGGGATAGCATAAGGTCCAAGGAGAGGGCATATAAATTGGCCAGAAAAAGCAATAATCCTGAGGATTGGGAGCAGTTTAGGATTCAGCAAAGGAGGACAAAGGGATTAATTAAGAAAGGGAAAATAGAATATGAGAGTAAGCTTTCAGGGAACATAAAAACTGACTGTAAAAGCTTTTATAGATATGTGAAGAGAAAAAGATTGGTGAAGTCAAGCGTAGGTCCCTTGCAGTCAGAATCAGCGGAATTTATAATGGGGAACAAAGAAATGGCAGACCAACTAAATACATATTTTGGTTCTGTCTTCACAAAGGAGGACACAAATAACCTCCCAGAGATGCCGGGGAACATAGGGTCTGATGAAAGGGTGGAACTGAAAGAAATCAGTATTTGTAGGGAAATGGTGTTAGGAAAATTGATGGGACTGAAGGCCGATAAATCCCCAGGGCCTGATAATCTACATCCCAGGGTACTTAAGGAAGTGGCCCTAGAAATAGTAGATGCTTTGCTGGTCATCTTCCAGAACTCGATAGACTCTGGAACGGTACCCATGGATTGGCGGGTAGCTAATGTGGTAAAAAAGGTGGTAGAGAAAAGGCGAGTAAGCTTGACATCGATAGTGGGAAAATGCTAGAGTCCATTATAAAAGATGTAATAGCAGAGCACTTGGAAAGCAGTGACTGGATTGGACAAAGTCAATATGGATTTACAAAAGGTAAATCATGCTTGACTAATCTACTGGAATTTTTTGAGGATGTAACTGGTAAAATAGATAAGGGAGAACCAGTGGATGTGGTGTATTTGGACTTTCAGAAGGCTTTCGATAAGGTCCCGCATAAGAGATTAGCGTGCAAAATTAAGGCACATGGGATTGGGGGCAAGATATTGACTTGGATAGAGAACTGGTTGGCGGACAGAAAGCAAAGAGTTGGAATAAATGGGTCGTTTTCCGAGTGGCAGGCAGTGACTAGTGGGGTACCGCAAGGATCGGTCCTAGGACCCCAGCTGTTCACAATATATATTAATGATCTGGACGAGGGAATTGGATGTAATATCTCCAAATTTGCAGACGACACAAAGCTGGGTGGGAGGGTATGCTGTGAGGAGGATGTCTTGAAACTCCAGTACGATTTGGACAGGTTGGGTGATTGGGCAGAAACATGGCAAATGCACTATAATGTGGATAAATGTGAGGTTATCCACTTTGGTGGCAAAAACAGGAAGGCAGATTATTATTTGAATGGCAATAGATTGGGGGAAGGGGAAGTGCAAAGAGACCTGGGTGTTCTTGTTCACCAGTCGCTGAAGGTAAGCATGCAGGTGCAGCAGGCGGTTAAGAAGGCAAATGGTGTGTTGGCATTCATAGCAAGAGGGTTTGAGTACAAGAATAAGGATGTCTTGCTGCAGTTGTACAGGGCCTTGGTGAGACCACACCTTGAGTATTGTGTGCAGTTTTGGTTGCCTTACCTGAGGAAGGACGTTCTTGCCATGGAGGGAGTGCAGCGAAGATTCACCAGGCTGATACCTGGGATGGCAGGAATGACGTATGAGGAGAGATTGTGTCGATTGGGCTTATACTCACTGGAGTTTAGAAGATTGAGAGGGGATCTCATCGAAACCTATAAAATTCTGTCAGGCCTGGACAGACTAGATGCAGGAAGGATGTTTCTGATGGCCGGGGAGTCCAGAACCAGGGGTCATAGTCTAAGGATAAGGGGTAAGGCATTTATGACTGAGATGAGGAGGAATTTCTTCACCCAGAGAGTGGTGAACCTGTGGTATTCTCTGTCACAGAGGGCGGTGGAGGCCAGTTCATTAAGTATATTCAAGAAAGGGTTGGATATATTTCTTAAGGCTAAAGGGATCAAGAGATATGGGGAGAAGGCAGGGACAGGGTACTGAATTTGGATGATCAGCCATGATCTCGTTGAATGGCGGAGCGGGCTCGAAAGGCCGAATGGCCTACTCCTGCTCCTATCTTCTATGTTTCTATGTTTCTATGTAAGGGCACGTCATGGAAAGACGTTCCACAGACTTTGCTCCATTGCACAAAACTAACAATAAGCTATCACATTCAGAGGGATAATGTTTAATGGTAACACTGGGTATTCGAAATGCGAATTGTATACATTCAATGCCACTGCACTAAGATTCAAGTGTATGAACTGCGCTGGGACAAAATATGAATCGAATTTTAACTAAGTTGTTCCATCCAAGTCCAAACATAGTTACGATGCAAGACTACCACTTCGGTGACAAAAACAGGAAGACAGATTATTATCTGAACGGCAATAGATTGGGAAAAGGGGAAGTGCAACGAGACCTGGGTGTCCTTGTGCACTAGTCACTGAAAGTAAGCATGCAGGTGCAGCAGGTGGTTAAGAAGGCAAATGGTATATAGGCCTTCATAGAGAGAGGATTCGAGTACAGGAGCAAGGAGGTCTCGCTGCAGTTGTACAGGGCCTTGGTGAGGCCACATCTTGAGTATTGTGTGCAGTTTTGGTCGCCTTATCTGAGGAAGGATGTTCTTGCATGGAGGGAGTGCAGCGAAGATTCACCAGACTGATACCTGTGATGGCAGGAATGACGTATGAGGAGAGATTGGATTGATTGGGCTTATACTCGCTGGAGTTTAGAAGAATGAGAGGGGATCTCATTGAAACTTATAAAATTCTAACAGGACTAGACATACTGGATGCAGGAAGGATATTCCCGATGGTGGGGGAGTCCAGAACCAGGGGTCACAGTCTAAGGATAAGGGGTAATCCATTTAGGACTGAGATGAGGAGGAATTTCTTCACCCAGAGCAGAGAGTGGTGAACCTGTGGAATTCTCTACCACAAAAGGCAGTTGAGGCCAGTTCATTAAATATATTCAAGAAGGAGTTAGATATATTTCTTAAGGCTAAAGGGATCAAGGGATATGGGGAGAAAGTAGAGATAGGATACTGGATTTGGATGATCAGCCATGATCACATTAAATGGCGGAACAGGCTCGAGGGGCTGAATGGCCTACTCCTGCTCCTATCTTCTATGTTTCTATGCTATCTTGAAAGTTAGAGGTCAGCGTTAACAGTACGTCACCGAGCAATATATCAAGAAGAAAAGGTGGAATGAAGCTACTTCGCTTTGACCGCGCTGTACACAATGTCTTCTGAGTCAATGTTATCTTCACTCGGACCTTTCCTCGATGGGGTCTCGCATGCTGTGTGTCGGTGCAAACTCAGGGATGCATACACGATCTCACGGTGGTCCTAGTGAAGCAAAGCATGTTTCACCATCGCGATTACTTTACCAGCAGACGCTACAGCTCCTTCCCAACGTATAACACCGCCTTAGTGTATAATGCAGACGTCTCTGCAGATGACAACAGTGTGAATCTATATATATAAACGGATACTCCTTTCTGTCTGTCTATCTGTCTGTCCTTCTGTCTGTCCTTCTGTCTGTCCTTCTGTCTGTCCTTCTGTCTGTCCTCGGGTGTGCGTCTGTCCGGCTATGCGCTCAAAAGTTACAGAGCGTACCTACACGTGCGTTACGTCGAAAGAAAGCTTACCTTTCCGAAACCCTGGAAAGCATATTTACGTTTCAGCCGGACGAAAATCGCGCCCGCGATATCCGAAAAACCTTCAACATTCCGCTCATTAGCATCTCATTATCCGCTCATTAGCGACAGAGTGACCTCGAGGTCGACCAATCGTACGCCGGGTTGCTGGTGCGTGCGGCCGGGCCCTCCTACGGTCGAGTGACGGTACGATTGACCAATCCTACGCTTTGGTGACCTGACGGTCGACCAATCGGTGCGTGTGTGGGCGGGCCTTATCGTTCTGAACCGAGGTGAGTAGCCGCCATCTTGCTTCCATTCTTTTTCCTGCTTTCTGCGTCTTTCTTTTCAAATATACATTTCCAGCAAAATAAAATTGCTTTTATTAAATTGTTTTAAAAAAAACTTCATTCATTTGTAAATATTTTCTCTAACCTGAAGATTCTTTTTCCTACCTTTCCCCGTTTTTGTTAGGCCTCAAAGCCTGGGCCTTTCTTGCCCAGCCAGGCCCGAGCTAGGTAATTGTCCCACGGCTTCTGCAAAGCTCCTCACCCCCCCCCCGGTGTCACGTTACCCGGGGCAACGGCGTCAGCCACGAGGGTCAGGGTGCGCGCGCAGCAGGAGCAGCTGAGAACGCGGCGTCTTTCTCTGTTCCCCGCTCGGCTCGGGCGGGGGGGGCGGGGCTCTCGGGAGTGCGGATCTCGGGCGGAGCTTGGAGAGCGGGAAGGGTTACCCCGGCAACCGGGCCCGCCGGCCGTCTCTCACAGCCGCAATCGGCGGACTTCAAGCCGGCTCGGCCGGGGGCGTGGGGCTTGGAGAGCGGGGCTCTCGGGAGTGCGGGGCAGGCGGGGCTCGGAGAGCGGGGCTCTCGGGAGTGCGGGGCGGGGCGGCTGGGCTCGGAGAGCTGGGCTCTCGGGAGTGCGGGGCGGCCGGGGCTCGGAGAGCGGGGCTCTCGGGAGTGCGGGGCGGCGCGGCCGGTGCTCGGGAGGACGGGGGCTCGGAAGGGGGGGAAGGGTTACCCCGGCAACCGGGCGTGGCCGTCTCTCAGCCTCAAGCCGGCTCACGCCTGTTCTCGGGGCTTGGCTCCATTTGCGGCCGCAGGCCACTCGCCCTCTCTCTCTCTCCTTCCCTCTGTCTCTCTCTCTCACTCCCCCCCTTCTCTCCCTCCCCTCTCTCTCTCCTCCCCCCCTTCTCTCCTCCCCCCTTCTCTCCTCCCCCCACTTCTCTCCTCCCCCTTCTCTCCTCCCCCCTTCTCTCCCCCCTTCTCTCCCCTTCTCACCCCCTTCTCTCCCCCGCTCCCCCTTCTCTCCCCCACTCCCTCTCCCTCCTCGCCCCCACTCCCCCCACTCCCTCCCCCCTCGTCGCCCCCCTTCTCTCCCCCCTTCTCTCCCCCCCTCCTCCCCCCTCCTCCCCTCCCTCCCCCTCCCCTCCCTCCCCGCCCTCCCTCGCCCCCTCCCCACCCTCCCTCCCCCTCCCCACCCTCCCTCCCCCCCTCCGCGCCCTCCCTCCCCCTCTCCCTCCCCCCTCCCCCCCACTCCCCCCCTACCCCCCTCCCCGCTCTCTCTCTTCCCCCCAGTCGCTCTCTCTCTTCCCCCCAGTCGCTCTCTCTCTTCCCCCAGTCGCTCTCTCTCTTCCCTCCAGTCGCTCTCTCTCTTCCCCCCAGTCGCTCTCTCTCTTCCCCCCCAGTCGCTCTCTCTCTTCCCCCCAGTCGCTCTCTCTCTTCCCCCCAGTCGCTCTCTCTCTTCCCCCCAGTCACGCTCTCTCTTCCCCCCAGTCGATCTCTCTCTTCCCCCCGTCGCTCTCTCTCTTCCCCCCAGTCGCTCTCTCTCTTCCCCCCAGTCGCTCTCTCTCTTCCCCCCAGTCGCTCTCTCTCTTCCCCCCATTCGCTCTCTCTCTTCCCCCCAGTCGCTCTCTCTCTTCCCCCCAGTCGCTCTCTCTCTTCCCCCCAGTCGCTCTCTCTCTCTCTTCCAACAACAACATGCCCTCGAAAAAGCCTCGGCACCGCCGGGCACTTCAGCTAGTATCTCAATACAATAGCAAAATACTGCGCATGCTGGAAATCTGAAATAACAACAGCAAACGCTGGAATAACTCAGCAGGCCAGGGCAGCATCTGTGGAGAGAGAAACGGAGTCAACGTTTCAGGTCGAAGACCCTTCGTCAGAACTGGAGAAGGCTAGAGATGGAACAGACTTTAAGCAGGTACAGGGGCAGGGAAAGGGGGAGGGGAGGAAGGAACTGAAGGAATATTCTGTGCTGGGGTTGGAGGCAGGAGAGATTAAATGTTGCATATGGGGAGGGCAGAATCATCAACAGCCTGATAAATGGGGGTAGGTTTTATGGTCTGAAATTGTTGAATTCGATGTTGAGTCCAGAAGGCTGTAAAGTGCCTAATCGAAAGATGAGGTGCTGTTCCTCGAGCTTACGCTGAGCTTCGTTCGAACCATGTAATAGGCCGAGGACGGAGAGATCAGAGTGGGAGTGGAGTGAAGGATTAAAGTGACAGGCGACCGGAAGCTCGGGGTCACCCTTACTGACTGAACGGAGGTGTTCCGCAAAGCGGTCGCCCAATCTGCGTTTGGTCTCCTCAATGTAGAGGGGACCGCATCGTGAGCAGCGAATACAGTATACTAAATTGCAATTGCAATCGGACTCTTACACTGTTCTGGAGTGGAACTTGAACCCACAACTTTCTGACTCAGAGGCGAGAGTGACTCCCACTGACCCTTTGCTAAATTTGCGCACTTTCATTCCTCAAGTTTTAAGTTCAGTTCCTCTTTCTTGTTTTAATTCTCACGCATACCGGTAATAAGCTAAGTCATACCTTCCCGTGAGATCAAGAGATTTTAGCAGCACATACCTCATCCATGTCCAACCCGGGGGCGTTGCATTCAGCAGCTAAACCACAAGGAAAAGAATATTCAGAGCGATGTTAATGGTTGAATGCATGAGGTCAGCGTATTCGTCCGTCTGAGTATAAACCAGCGCACTGTAACACACCATCCGTCTGTGTATCTAATCAACCTCTCCTCTATCCATCCAATCAACACTTTCATCCATTTGTCTGTGATGCAGCGATTGATAACTTGTTAAGTGCGATATTTGAATGGTTTTCTGAGGGTGGCCATATCTCCATCGATCTATCTGGCCATCTATATATCTATCTATCCAGCATCTACCTGGCTAGCTAGCTATCATCTATCATCTATCTATCTATATCTCTGTCTCTCTATCTGTCTGACTGTCTGTCTGCCTGTCTGTCTGTCTACCGGTCTGTCTACCGGTCTGTCTGTCTGTCTGTCTATCGGTCTGTCTGTCTGTCTGTCTGTCTATCTGTCTATCTGTCTGTCTGTCTGCCTGTCTCTCTATCTATCGGTCTGCCTGTCTGTCTATCTGCCTGCCTGTCTGTCTATCTGTCTGTCTATCTACCAATCTGTCTCTCTGTCTGTCTGTCTATCTGTCTGTCTATCTACCTATCTATCTGCCTATCTATCTGTCTGTGTATTTATCTATCTATCAGTCTATCTATCTGTCTATCTATCTACCTGTCTGCCCATATATCTATCTGTCTATCTATCTATCTATCGATCTATCTATCTGTAATATATCTACCTATTTATGTATCTACATATCTCTCCAGCTATGTTAGGACTGTGTTCATGTTTGTGTGTGATGGAACGATACTGTCTCGGAAGAGCGATGTTATGTCAAAAGCACAGACACATATAACCCACCGTGGTGGAAAACGCACTCAATTCTGCCCCGTTTTTGCACCGCAATGGGCAAATTAAAGCTCTTTTTAGGAGAGCATCATTTGAGAAGAGGCCATGTTTGTTGCGGGCAACCGCGAGTCCTGAACTGGAATACAGTCATTGTTCCGCGAACTTGCAAAGCAACGTGTTTTCATTGGGTTATTCGTCATACCGCACGCCTAATTTAGCAGCGATGTCTGCTCCGTGTCTCTGACTGGGGTGTTACCGTGCGATTAAGGGCATTCTGTAAATCAACGGCATATTGGTAGAGACCTGCAATTATTGGTCTAATCCGGGGTCACAGTTCACATTTAAAGGAGGTCAGCTTACCTCGAACTTGCCCGTTCTTCAGCTTTACATGTATGCCTATTATTAACAACAGTCCCAGCACCAATACTATACATATCACACCAAGGATTATACATTTTCTGTACCTTATCGGCAAAGTATCTGTGTGAGGAAAACATTTCCAATATCTGAAAAAAATTTCATGGCTGGACATGTGTAACATTATCACTGCTCTTTCTATGAGATTCAATTATATGTTACAATCATCATTCTTATTGTTATGTCCAATACCATGTCAAATATCCACAGCATTAAAATATAGCTACATATATTATATAATACCCTCCAATTGCCTGGATGAGTGCAGCTCCAACAACACTCAAGAAGCTCGACACCATCCAGGACAAAGCAGCCCGCTTGATCGGCACCCCATCCACCACCTTAAACATTCACTCCCTCCACCACCGGCGTACCGTAGCTGCAGTGTGCACCATCTATAAGATGCACTGCAGCACCCTCTGAGAGAAGAAATTCCTCCTCATCTCCGTCTTAAGTGTGCGACCCCTTATTCTGAGACTGTGGCCCCTGGTTCTAGGCTCACCAGCCAGGGGAAACATCCTCCCTGCATCCACCCTGTCAAGCCCTGTAAGAATTTTGTATGTTTCAATGAGATCACCTCCCATTCTTCTAAAATCTAGTAAATATAGGCCTAGTCTACTCAATCTCTCCTCATACGACAGTCCTGCCATCCCAGGAATCAGCCTGGTGAACCTTCGCTGCACTCCCTCTATGGCAAGTATATCCTTGCCATAGTATAAGGAGACCAAAACTGTACTAAGTATACAGAAATTCTAAGGTGGTAAACACCTGCTTAATGAGGAAAGTTAATAGGAGAGATGGGGAAGAAATGGCTCCGAATATCTGCAGCGAAATGTTGTTACTGCGCGATATAGGTGTGCCAGCATTTCCGTACAGTTCAACACCGCTATAGTGGGTTTGCAATGTACATTTTTCCTGTTTTGACCGAGATAGCATGTCCTTTATAAACATTATATAAAACAGGGCTTTAGTGAGACCACATCTGGAGCACTGTGTACAGTATTGGTCTCCTTATTTAAGGAAGGATGTAAATGCGTTGGAAGCAGTTCAGAGAAGGTTTACTAGACTAATACCTGGAGTGGGCGGGTTGTCTTATGAGGAAAGGTTGGACAGGCTAGGCTTGTATCCACTGGAGTTTAGAAGAGTAAGAGGTGACTTGATAGAAACATATAAGATCCTGAGGGGTCTGGACAGGGTGGATGTGGAGAGGATGTTTCCTCTTGTGGGAGAATCTGGAACTAGGGGTCGCTGTTTAAAAATAAGGGGTCGCCCATTTAAGACAGAGATGAGGAGACATGTTTTCTCACAGAGAGTCGTGAGTCTTTGGAACTCTCTTCCTCAGAGGGCGGTGGAAGCAGAGTCTTTGAATATTTTTAAGGCAGAGGTAGATAGATTCTTGGTAAGCAAGGGGGGTGAAAGGTTATCGGGAGTAGGCGGGAATGTGGAGTAATCGGATCAGCCATGATCTTATTGAATGGCGGAGCAGGCTCGAGGGGCCAAGTGGCCGACTCCTGCTCCTAATCCGTATGTAAAACCTCATCCATACCTTTATCACCTCTACACTTGATATATTCCAACACGCTCCTGGCCCGCCCCCCTAGGTCTACCCTCCATACACTTGAGCTCAAACAAAACTCGGCTGCCCGTGTCCTAACTCGCACCAATCCCGTTCGCCCATCACCCCTGTGCTCGCTGACCTACATTGGCTTTATTGAATTTATAATGGGGAACAGAATTTATAATGGGGAACAAAGAAATGGCAGACCAATTAAATGCATACTTTGGTTCTGTCTTCACAAAGGAGGGCACAAATAACCTCCCAGAGATGTCGGGGAACATAGGGTCTAATGAGAGGGAGGAACTGAAAGAAATCAGTATTTGTAGGGAAATGGTGTTAGGGAAATTGATGGGACTGAAGGCCGATAAATCCCCAGGGCATGATAATCTACATCCTAGGGTACTTAAGGAAGTGGCCCAAGAAATAGTAGATGCATTGCTAGTCATCTTCCAGAACTCGATAGATTCTGGAACAGTACCCATGGTTTGGAGGGTAGCTAATGTTACCCCACTATTCAAAAAAGGTGGTAGAGAGAAAACAGGGAATTACAGACCGGTAAGCCTGACATCGGTAGTGGGGAAAATGCTAGAGTCTATTATAAAAGATGTAATAGCAGAGCACTTGGAAAACAGTGACAGGATCAGACAAAGTCAGCATGGATTTACGAAAGGTAAATCGTGCTTGACTAATCTACTGGAATTTTTTGAGGATGTGTGGTAAACCACGTTCACTATCGTATCACTGTTAGTAGTTATAACTGTATCACTGACCACTATTGTATCACGGTACGAGGTCGCCTCTTGCCACACTGCTATACCTGGGATGACCACTGCCGACTCCGCCTTGGCTCCACCCACCAGGCCAGGTATAAAGGTGAGCGACTGGCTGGTATTCCTCCTGCTTGGATCGGATCACCCACGAGAGTGGGCTGTTATTTAGTCAATAAAAACCTTTAGTCACCTTCGTAACTCTTCGCCTTTTATTGGAGGAATTGATAGGTATATCAATTTTATTGACTAAATTTAATGATGTCCGACAACGAGTCACAACCGGCGGAGGAGCCACCAGCGCAGCTCCCAGGAGCACAGCCACACCAGCCAGCTTGGCTGCGAGCCCTCAGACCGCCGTACCTGGACCTGAACCCACGAGCAGCAAACTCAGCCGCAGACTTTAAACACTGGCTGGTCTGCTTCGAATCATACCTGAGAGAATCCAGCGTCCCTCAGGCATCCAAACTAAGTGTCCTGCAGGCACAACTGAGCCCGAGAGTATACACTCTCATCGAGGACATGACTACCTACGAGACCGCCATCAACCTGCTGAAACAGAAGTACCGGACCCCGGTAAACTACATGTACGCTAGGCACCTCCTAAGATCACGGCCGCAACAGCCAGGAGAATCAGTAGCCGAATTCTCACAGGCGCTATATGCACTCGCCAGGAACTGTGACTTTAAATCGGTGTCGGCAGCCGAAAATACTGAAGATAATATCCGCGACGCATTCCTGAAAGGCCTACGGTCCGAGTACTCACGGCAAAGACTGCTGGAAGCTAAAGACCTCAGCATGGAAAAAGCTGAAGCCCTCGCTATCTCCCTGGAAGTGGCCCACCAAGATCAGGAAGCATTCACCAGGTACTGCTCGCGACCCTGGGACTCGGGCCCGACCCCTACCACAGCACCCTTCCCAGCGCCGCCCCCGGGACCTACCTCTGCGTCGGCGTCCCGGACCCGACCGGCCCCGCCACCCCCGGCACCGGCCCCGACATCGGGCATCCGCAATCGGGCCGCCGGCTGTTTTTTTTGTGGCCAGGAGAAGCACCCGAGGTCGCGCTGCCCAGCCAAGAACTCCATATGTAAAACCTGCCTGAAGAAAGGCCACTTCTCCAAGGCCTGCAGGAGCGGATCCTCAGAGGCCAGCAGTGCCGCATGCGAACTATGGGGGCGGCCATCTTCGTTTAGGGCAACTGAGGCCAGCATCCCCACACATGAGTCATGGGGGCGGCCATCTTTGTTTAGGGCAACTGAGGCCAGCATCCCCACACATGAGTCATGGGGGCGGCCATCTTTGATTAAGGCAACCGACCCCAATAGTGCCTCATGGGGCCCTACCTCGTGGGAGACGCCATTTTACTCACCACGCCCGACCGCCTCGCCTGCAGATGACAACGACTCGCTCAGCTACACACTAGCTTCCGTCACCCTGGACCAAGCCCGCCCGCACCATCTGTCCAAGTCAATGATGGACATCAAAGTGAACGGCCACGCCACGACCTGCCTGTTCGACAGCGGAAGCACGGAGAGCTTCATCCACCCAGACACGGTGAGCCACTACTCCCTCTCTGTCCTACCAACGCGCAGCCGAATCTCGATGGCATCGAGGTCCCACGCCACGGACATCAGCGGCTACTGTGTCGTGACCCTGTCGGTTAAGGGCACGGAGTATAAAAACTTTAAACTCCTCGTCCTCCCCCATCTCTGCGCTGCTGTCCTACTAGGGCTGGACTTCCAATCCCACCTCCAAAGCGTAACCCTAGCATACGGTGGACCCCTCCCCCCACTCACAGTCAACAACCAGCAAACGTTAAACCGCCCACCGCGTAACACCTGCAGCCTCTCCACCCTCAAGGTCCCGCCACCCTCTCTGTTTGCTAACCTTACCCCTGACTGCAAACCCGTCGCTACCAAAAGCAGGCGGTATAGCGCCGGGGACAGAGCCTTCATTAGCTCTGAGGTGCGGCGCCTCCTGAAAGAGGGCATTATCGAGGGGAGCAGCAGCCCCTGGCGTGCCCAGGTCGTAGTCGTAAAGACCGGCGATAAAAACCGCCTGGTCATCGACTACAGCCAGACCATAAACAGATATACCCAGCTGGACGCATACCCCCTCCCCCGCATATCTGACATGGTCAATCAGATTGCACAGTATAAAGTATTCTCGACCATCGACCTGAAGTCGGCCTACCACCAACTCCCTATCCACCCTGAGGACCACCAGTATACCGCCTTCGAGGCGAATGGGCGCCTATACCACTTCCTTAGGGTCCCCTTCGGTGTCACTAATGGGGTCTCGGTCTTCCAAAGGGAGATGGACCAGATGGTTGACCAGAACGAACTGCAGGCTACATTCCCCTACCTAGATAACGTCACTATCTGCGGCCGCGACCAGCAGGAACATGACGCGAATCTGGAGAAATTCCTCCGTACGGCCCAACGGCTGAACCTCACCTACAATAAGGAGAAATGCGTGTTTAACACCACGCGCCTTGCCATCCTCGGCTGCGTAGTGGAGAACGGAATCATCGGCCCCGACCCAGAAAGAATGCGCCCCCTCATGGAGCTACCCCTCCCCCACTGCCCTAAAGCACTTAGGAGAACCCTGGGGCTTTTCGCCTACTATGCCCAATGGGTACCCAATTACGCGGACAAAGCCAGACCCCTCCTGAAAGCCACTTCCTTCCCCCTCACGGAGGAGGCGTGCGCGGCCTTCTCCCTCATTAAGGGAGACATAGCCAAGGCCACGATGCACGCAGTGGACGAGTCCATCCCCTTTCAGGTGGAGAGCGACGCATCCGACTTCGCCTTAGCCGCCACCCTAAACCAGGAGGGGAGGCCAGTGGCCTTCTTCTCAAGGACCCTACAGGGCCCCGAGATCCGACATTCGTCGGTCGAGAAAGAGGCCCAGGCGATCGTGGAGGCAGTACGGCGCTGGAGGCACTACCTGGCAGGCAAACGATTTACCCTCCTCACCGACCAGCGTTCGGTGGCTTTCATGTTTAATAACAAGCTGAAGGGCAAAATCAAGAATGACAAGATTTTGAGATGGAGAATCGAGCTCTCCACCTACGATTATGAGATCTTGTACCGGCCAGGCAAGCTGAACGAATCCCCTGATGCCCTTTCACGAATGACATGCGCCAGCGCGCATATCGATAGGCTTCAGACCCTCCACGACCAGCTCTGCCACCCCGGAGTCACCAGACTCTACCATTTCATTAAGGCCCGCAACCTGACCTACTCCATCGAGGAGGTCAGGACCATGACCAGGAACTGCCAGACCTGTGCGGAGTGCAAACCGCACTTCTATAGGCCGGACCGAGCAAGCCTGATCAAGGCCACCCGCCCCTTCGAGCGCCTGAGCATCGACTTTAAGGGGCCCCTCCCGTCCTCTGACCGTAATGTGTACTTCCTCAACATCGTTGATGAGTACTCCCGTTTCCCCTTTGCCTTCCCCTGCCCCGACATGACCAGTAGCACGGTCATTAAGTGCCTGAATGCCCTCTTCGCCTTGTTCGGGTTCCCGAACTATATACACAGCGACCGGGGCTCCTCCTTCATGAGCGAGGAACTCCGGCAATTCCTCCTAGAGAGAGGTATTGCAGCAAGCAGGACCACCAGCTACAACCCCAGAGGTAACGGTCAGGTGGAAAGAGAGAACGCGACGGTATGGAAGGCCGTCCTCTTAGCCTTAAAGTCTAAGGGCCTCCCAACCTCCCGCTGGCAAGAAGTCCTCCCGACAGCGCTGCACTCCATCCGGTCATTACTTTGCACGGCCACTAACACCACCCCCCATGAACGAATGTTCGTTTTCCCCAGGAAGTCGACTACGGGAACCACTCTACCAACCTGGCTGACCGCCCCGGGGCCGGTCTGGCTGCGGAAACACGTGAGGACCCATAAAACGGACCCCCTGGTCGAGAGGGTGAACCTCCTGCACGCCAACCCCCAGTACGCCTACGTGGCGTACCCAGACGGGCGGGAGGACACTGTCTCCCTACGAGACCTCGCACCCTCAGCCGATCCGGAAACACCGCCACCACCCCCCCCAACCTCAGTCCAGGTAGACGGCATGCCGGAACCCCACGAGCCCTCGCCGACCACGCAAACACCAGCATCAACACCGGATAAGGCACCAGCACCGGATAAGGCAACACCACCGCTGCGGCGATCGGAGAGGCTTACGAAGCCTCCGGACAGACTGACCTACCAGAATTGGTAGTACACTTCACCCCGCCGGACTTAATTCTAAACAAGGGGTGAATGTGGTAAACCACGTTCACTATCGTATCACTGTTAGTAGTTATAACTGTATCACTGACCACTATTGTATCACGGTACGAGGTCGCCTCTTGCCACACTGCTATACCTGGGATGACCACTGCCGACTCCGCCTTGGCTCCACCCACCAGGCCAGGTATAAAGGTGAGCGACTGGCTGGTATTCCTCCTGCTTGGATCGGATCACCCACGAGAGTGGGCTGTTATTTAGTCAATAAAAACCTTTAGTCACCTTCGTAACTCTTCGCCTTTTATTGGAGGAATTGATAGGTATATCAGGATGTAACTGGTAAAATAGATAAGGGAGAACCAGTGGATGTGGTGTATTTGGACTTTCAGAAGGCTTTCGATAAAGCCCGGCATAAGAGATTAGCGTGTAAAGTTAAGGCACATGGGATTGGGGGCAAGGTACTGACTTGGATAGAGAACTGGTTGGCAGACAGGAAGCAAAGAGTTGGAATAAACGGGTTTTTTCCAAGTGGCAGGCAGCGACTAGTGGGGTACCGCAGGGATCGGTCCTAGGACCCCAGCTATTCACAATATATATTAATGATCTAGACGAGGGAACTAGATGTAATATCTCCAAGTTTGCAGACGACACAAAGCTGGGTGGGCGTGTGTGCTGTGAGGAGGATGCCGAGAAACTCCAGTATGATTTGGACAGGTTGGGTGATTGGGCAGATGCATGGCAGATGCAGTATAATGTGGATAAATGCAAAGTTATCCACTTTGGTGGGAAAAACAGGAAGGCAGATTATTATCTGAACGGCAATAGATTGGGAGAAGGGGAAGTGCAACAAGACCTGGGTGTCCTTGTGCACCAGTCGCTGAAGGTAAGCATGCAGGTGCAGCAGGCGGTTAAGAAGGCAAATGGTATGTTGGCCTTCGTAGCGAGAGGGTTCGAGTACAGGAACAAGGATGTCTTGCTGCAGTTGTACAGGGCCTTGGTTAGACCACATCTTGAGTATAGTGTGCAGTTGTGATCTCCATATCTGAGGAAGGATGTTCTTGCCATGGAGGGAGTGCAGCGAAGATTCACCAGACTGATACCTGGGATGGCAGGAATGACGTATGAGGAGAAATTGTGTCGATTAGGATTATACTCGCTGGAGTTTAGAAGGATGAGAGGGGATCTCATTGAAACTTATAAAATTCTATCAGGACTAGACAGACTAAATGCAGGAAGGATGTTCCCGATGGCGGGGGATTCCAGAACCAGGGGTCACAGTCTAAGGATAAGGGGTAAGCCATTTAGGGCAGAGATGAGGAGGAATTTCTTCTCCCAGAGAGTGGTGAACCGGTGGAATTCTCTACCACAGAAGGCAGTTGAGGCCAATTCATTAAAGATATTCAAGAAGGAGTTAGATATATTTCTTAAGGCTAAAGGGATCAAGGGATATGGGGAGAAAGCAGGGACAGGGTACTGAATTTGGGTGATCAGCCATGATCTCATTGAACAGCGGAGCAGGCTCGAGGGGCTGAATGGCCTTCTCCTGCTCCTATCTTCGATGTATCTATGGCTCCCGGTTAAGCAACGCCTCGATTTCAAAATTCTCATCCTAGGTTATTAAATCTCTCCACGGCCTCCTCACCCTCCTCCCTATCTCTGTAATCTCCTCCAGCCCTAGAATCGCCCTAGACCTCTGCGCTCCACCTATTCTGGCCTTCTGAACATCCCCGATTTGAGTCGATCTGCCACTGGTGGCTGCCTGGGTCCCGAGCTCTGCCAGTTCTACCTACCTAAAATGTCCAAGGTCATTGTGCGGGAAAATTTCCCCACGGGCAACGTGGTCCAGGAACACGTGTAAACACCCGCGTCACTTCTGCTGTTGTTGCTTATCACAAGCGTGGCGTCGTGCGGGGAAGGGTGTCTGAAATATAGCCGGCTGGAGTTGGGCTGCGCTGGGTAGTTAGTCCCTTCCTTGGGGTTGTACACCGCCGTGTTTGCAGTCACGCCGGCCTTCTTCCACGTGACATCAACGACCTGCACTCCTGAACGGGAAATGGTTAGCCGGCATGGAAGTGTCATCGCCTGTTCCTTGTAGCCGGTTACCGAGGCCAACGTATGTACAGTCACTTCACTGTCAGCTAGCAAAAAAAAATACAGCTTTAGCCCAAGGCAAGTTTTCGACTGTCTCTGAAAGGAATATTTCCCCTCTGGCAGTTTCTGCAATCAGTTTGGGCTGGAGATCTAGAAAAGCGGGAGTTGGCAACTTGAGGTGCGGTTCCCATCTAACTCTCCATCACAGTACGACCAAGAGAGGGCAAACCCCACCCAGAAGATATAGAATTAAGTTGTACTTACAGGGCAGAAACAGGCCATTCGGCTCATTTGGTCCGTGCCGGTGTTTGTGCTCCACACCAGCCTCCTCCCACCCCTCTTCATCTCACCCCATCAACACCAGCCTCCTCCCAACCCTCTTCATCTCAACCCATCAACACCAGCCTCCTCCCACCCCTCATCATCTCACCACGTCCACACCAGCCTCCTCCCACCCCTCTTCATCTCACCCCATCAACACCAGCCTCCTCCCACCCCTCTTCATCTCACCCCATCAACACCAGCCTCCTCCCACCCCTCTTCATCTCACCCCATCAACACCAGCCTCCTCCCACCCCTCTTCATCTCACCCCATCAACAGCAGCCTCCTCCCACCCCTCTTCATTTCACCCCACCAACACCAGCCTCCTCCCAACATTCTTCATCTCACCCCATTAACACCAGCCTCCTCCCACTCCTCTTCATCTCACCCTGTCAACACCAGCATCCTCCCACCCCTCTTCATCTCACCCCATCAACACCAGCCTCCTCCCACCCCTCTTCACCTCACCCCACCAACACCAGCCTCCTCCCAACATTCTTCATCTCACCCCATTAACACCAGCCTCCTCCCACTCCTCTTCATCTTACCCCGTCAACACCAGCATCCTCCCACCCCTCTTCATCTCACCCCATCAACACCAGCCTCCTCCCATCCCTCTTCATTTCACCCCATCACCACCAGCCTCCTCCCACCCCTCTTCAACTCACCCCATCAACACCAGCCTCCTCCCACCCATCTTCATCTCACCCCACCAACACCAGCCTCCTCCCAAACTTCTTCATCTCACCCCATCAACACCAGCCTCCTCCCACCCCTCTTCATTTCACCCCATCACCACTACCCTCCTCCCACCCCTCTTAAACTCACCCCATCAACACCAGCCTCCTCCCATCCTTCTTCATCTCACCCCATCAACACTAGCCTCCTCCCAACCTTCTTCATCTCAACCTATCAACACCAGCCTCCTCCCACCTCTCTTCATCTCACCCCATCAACACCAGCCTCCTCCCACCCTTCTTCATCTCACCCCGTCAAAACCAGCCTCCTTCCACCCCTCTTCATCACAACCCATCCACACAAGCCTCCTCTCACCCCTCTTCATTTCCCCATCAACACCAGCCTCCTCCCACCCCTCTTCATCTCACCCCATCAACACCAGCCTCCTCCCACCCCTCTTAGAAATATAGAAGATAGGAGCAGGAGTAGGCCATTCAGCCCCTCGAGCCTGCCCCGCCATTCAATGCGATCATGGCTGATCATCCAAATTCAGTACCCTGTCCCTGCTTTCTCCCCATATCCCTTGATCCCTTTAGCCTAAAGAAATATATCCAACTCCTTCTTGAATATATTTAATGAATTGGCCTCTACTGCCTTCTGTGGTAGAGAATTCCATAGGTTCACCACACTCTGGGTGAAGAAATTCATTCTCATCTCTGTCCTAAATGGCTTACCCCTTATCCTTAGACTGTGACCCCTGGTTCTGGACTCCCCGACCATCGGGAACATCCTTCCTGCATCGAGTTTGTCTAGTCCTGTTAGAATTATATGAGTTTCAATGAGATCCCCTCTCATTCTTCTAATCTCCAGTGAGTATAAGCCCAATCGACCCAATCTCTCCTCATACGTCATTCCTGCCATCCCAGGTATCAGTCTGGTGAACCTTCACTGCACTCTCTCCATGGCAAGAACATCCTTCCTCAGATAAGGCGACCAAAACTGCACGCAATATTCAAGGTGTGGTCTCACCAACGCCCTGTACAACTGCAGCAAGACATCCTTGCTCCTGTACTCAAACTCTCTCGCTACAAAGGCCAACATACCATTTGCCTTCTTAATCGCCTGCTGCACCTGCATGCTTACCTTCAGCGACTGGTGCACAAGGACACCCAGATCTCGTTGCACTTCCCCTTCTCCCAATCTATTGCCATTCAGATAATAATCTGCCTTCTTGTTTTTAACACCAAAGTGGATAACCTCGCAATTATCCACGTTATATTGCATCTGCCCTCCTTCTGCCCAATCACCCAACCTGTCCAAATCATGCTGGAGTTTCTCGGCATCATCCTCACTGCACACACACCAACCCAGCTTTTTGTCTTCATCTCACCCCGTCAACACCAGACTCCTCCCACCCCTCTTCATCTCACCCCATCAACACCAGCCTCCTCCCAACCCTCTTCATCTCACCCCATCAACACCAGCCACCTCCCACCTTTCTTCATCTCACCCCATCAACACCAGCCTCCTCCCAACCCTCTTCATCTCACCCCATCAACATCAGCCTCCTCCCACCTCTCGTCATCTCACCCCTTCAACACCAGGCTCCTCCCACCCATCTTCATCTCACCCCATCTAAACCAGGCTCCTCCCACCCCTCTTCATCTCACCCCATCAACATCAGCCTCCTCCCACCTCTCTTCATCTCACCCCATCAAAACCAGGCTCCTCCCACCCCTCTTCATCTCACCCCATCAACATCAGCCTCCTCCCACCTCTCTTCATCTCACCCCTTCAACACTAGGCTCCTCCCACCCATCTTCATCTCACCCCATCAAAACCAGGCTTCTCCCACCCCTCTTCATCTCACCCCATCAACATCAGCCTCCTCCCACCCCTCTTCATCTCACCCCATCCACACCAGCCTCCTCCCAACCCTCTTCATCTCACCCCATCCACACCAGCCTCCTCCCACCTATCTTCATCTCACCCCATCAACACCAGCCTACTCCCACCCCTTTTCATCTCACCCCATCAACACCAACCTCTTCCCACCCCTCTTCATCTCACCCCATCAACACCAGCCTCCTCCCACCCCTCTTCATCTCACCCCATCAACTCCAGCCTCCTCCCACCCCTCTTCAACTCACCTTATCAACATCAACCTCCGCCCACCCCTCTTCATCTAACCCCATCAACACCAGCCTCCTCCCACCCCTCTTCAACTCACCCCATCAAAACGAGCCTCCTCCCACCCCTCTTCATATCACCCCATCAACAGCAGCCTCCTCCCACCCCTCTTCATCTCACCTCATCCACAGCAGCTTCCTCCCAACCTTCTTCCTCTCAATCCATCAACACCAGCCTCCTCCCACCCCTGTTCATCTCGCCCCATCAACACCAGCTTCTCCCACCCGTCTTCATCTCACCCCGTCAACAGCAGCCTCCTCCCACCCCTCTTCAATTCATCCCGTCAACACCAGCCTCCTCCCACCCCTCTTCATCTCACCCCATCAACACCAGCCTCCTCCCACCCCTCTTCATCTCACCCCATCAACATCAGCCTCCTCCCACCTCTCTTAGAAATATAGAAGAGAGGAGCAGGAGTGGGCCATTCAGCCCCTTGAGCCTGCTCCGCCATTCAATGCGATCATGGCTGATCATCTAAATTCAGTACACTGACCCTGCTTTCTCCCCATATCCCTTGATCTCTTTCGCCTTAAGAAATAAAACCAACTCCTTCTTGAATATATTTAATGAATTGGCCTCTACTGCCTTCTGTGGTAGAGAATTCCATAGGTTCACCACTCTCTGGGTGAAGAAATTCCTTTTCATCTTTGTCCTAAATGGCTTACCCCTTATCCTTAGATGGTGACCCCTGTTTCTGGACTCCCCGACCATCGGGAACATCCTTCCTGCATCTAGTTTGTCTGGTCCTGTTAGAAATATATAAGTTTCAATGAGATCCCCTCTCATTCTACTAATCTCCAGTGAGTATAAGCCCAATCGACCCAATCTCTCCTCATACGTCATTTCTTCCATCCCAGGTATCAGTCTGGTGAATCTTCACTGCACTCTCTCCATGGCAAGAACATCCTTCCTCAGATAAGGCGACCAAAACTGCACACAATACTCAAGGTGTGGTCTCACCAACGCCCTGTACAACTGCAGCAAGACATCCTTGTTCCTGTACTCAAAATGTCTCGCTACAAAGGCCAACATACCATTTGCCTTCTTAACCGCCTGCTGCACCTGCATGCTTACCTTCAGCGACTGGTGCGCAGGACGCCTAGGTCTCGTTGCACTTCCCCTTCTCCCAATCTATTGCCATTCAGATAATAATCTGCCTTCATGTTTTTGACACCGAGGTGGATAACCTAACATTTATCCACGTTATATTGCATCTGCCATGCTTCTGCCCAATCACCCAACCTGTCCAAATCATACTGGAGTTTCTCGGCATCCTGCTCACTGCACACACGCCCACCCAGCTTTGTGTCTTCATCTCACCCCATCAACACCAGAGTCCTCCCACCCCTCTTCATCTCACCCCATCAACACCAGCCTCCTCCCACCCCTCTTCATCTCACCCCATTAACACCAGCCTCCTCCCACCCCTCTTCATCTCACCCCATCAACACCAGCCTCCTCCCACCGCTCTTCATCTCACCCCATCAACATCAGCCTCCTCCCATCCCTCTTCATCTCACCCCATCAACACCAGCCTCCTCCCAACCTTTCATCTCACCCCATCAACACCAGCCTCCTCCCACACCTCTTCATCTCACCCCATCAACACCAGCCTCCCCCCACCCCTCTTCATCTCACCCAATCAACACCAGCCTCCTCCCACCCACTTCATCTCACCTCATCAACACCAGCCTCCTCCCACCCCTCTTCATCTCACCCCATCATCACCAGCCTCCTCCCACCACTCTTCATCTCACCCCATCTACACCAGACTCCTCCCACCCCTCATCATCTCACCCCATCAACACCAGCCTCCTCCCACCCTTCTTCATCTCACCCCATCAACACCAGCCTCCTCCCACCCCTCTTCATCTCACCCCATCAACACCAGCCTCCTCCCACCCCTCATCATCTCACCCCATCAACACCAGCCTCCTCCCACCACTCTTCATCTCACCCCATCAACACCAGCCTCCTCCCACCCCTCTTCATCTCACCCCATCAACACCAGCCTCCTCCCAAACCTCTTCACCTCACCCCATCAACACCAGCCTCCTCCCACCCCTCTTCATCTCACCCCATCAACACCAGCCTCCTCCCACCCTTCTTCATCTCACCCCATCAAAACCAGCCTCCTTCCACCCCTCTTCATCACAACCCATCCACACAAGCCTCCTCTCACCCCTCTTCATTTCCCCATCAACACCAGCCTCCTCCCACCCCTCTTCATCTCACCCCATCAACACCAGCCTCCTCCCACCCCTCTTAGAAATATAGAAGATAGGAGCAGGAGTAGGCCATTCAGCCCCTCGAGCCTGCCCCGCCATTCAATGCGATCATGGCTGATCATCCAAATTCAGTACCCTGTCCCTGCTTTCTCCCCATATCCCTTGATCCCTTTAGCCTAAAGAAATATATCCAACTCCTTCTTGAATATATTTAATGAATTGGCCTCTACTGCCTTCTGTGGTAGAGAATTCCATAGGTTCACCACACTCTGGGTGAAGAAATTCATTCTCATCTCTGTCCTAAATGGCTTACCCCTTATCCTTAGACTGTGACCCCTGGTTCTGGACTCCCCGACCATCGGGAACATCCTTCCTGCATCGAGTTTGTCTAGTCCTGTTAGAATTATATGAGTTTCAATGAGATCCCCTCTCATTCTTCTAATCTCCAGTGAGTATAAGCCCAATCGACCCAATCTCTCCTCATACGTCATTCCTGCCATCCCAGGTATCAGTCTGGTGAACCTTCACTGCACTCTCTCCATGGCAAGAACATCCTTCCTCAGATAAGGCGACCAAAACTGCACGCAATACTCAAGGTGTGGTCTCACCAACGCCCTGTACAACTGCAGCAAGACATCCTTGCTCCTGTACTCAAACTCTCTCGCTACAAAGGCCAACATACCATTTGCCTTCTTAATCGCCTGCTGCACCTGCATGCTTACCTTCAGCGACTGGTGCACAAGGACGCCCAGATCTCGTTGCACTTCCCCTTCTCCCAATCTATTGCCATTCAGATAATAATCTGCCTTCTTGTTTTTGACACCAAAGTGGATAACCTCGCAATTATCCACGTTATATTGCATCTGCCCTCCTTCTGCCCAATCACCCAACCTGTCCAAATCATACTGGAGTTTCTCGGCATCATCCTCACTGCACACACACCCACCCAGCTTTTTGTCTTCATCTCACCCCGTCAACACCAGACTCCTCCCACCCCTCTTCATCTCACCCCATCAACACCAGCCTCCTCCCAACCCTCTTCATCTCACCCCATCAACACCAGCCACCTCCCACCTTTCTTCATCTCACCCTATCAACACCAGCCTCCTCCCACCCCTCTTCATCTCACCCCATCAACATCAGCCTCCTCCCACCTCTTGTCATCTCACCCCTTCAACACCAGGCTCCTCCCACCCATCTTCATCTCACCCCACCTAAACCAGGCTCCTCCCACCCCTCTTCATCTCACCCCATCAACATCAGCTTCCTCCCACCTCTCTTCATCTCACCCCTTCAACACCAGGCTCCTCCCACCCATCTTCATCTCACCCCATCAAAACCAGGCTCCTCCCACCCCTCTTCATCTCACCCCATCAACATCAGCCTCCTCCCACCCCTCTTCATCTCACCCCATCAACACCATCCTCCTCCCACCCGTCTTCATCTCACCCCATCCACACCAGCCTCCTCCCAACCCTCTACATCTCACCCCATCCACACCAGCCTCCTCCCAACCCTCTTCATCTCACCCCATCAACAGCAGCCTCCTCCCACCCCTCTTCAATTCACCCCATCAACACCAGCCTCCTCCCACCTATCTTCATCTCACCCTATCAACACCAGCCTCCTCCCACCCCTTTTCATCTCACCCCATCAACACCAACCTCTTCCCACCCCTCTTCATCTCACCCCATCAACACCAGCCTCCTCCCACCCCTCTTCATCTCACCCCATCAACTCCAGCCTCCTCCCACCCCTCTTCAACTCACCTCATCAACACCAACCTCCGCCCACCCCTCTTCATCTAACCCCATCAACACCAGCCTCCTCCCACCCCTCTTCAACTCACCCCATCAAAACGAGCCTCCTCCCACCCCTCTTCATATCACCCCATCAACAGCAGCCTCCTCCCACCCCTCTTCAACTCACCTCATCCACAGCAGCTTCCTCCCAACCTTCTTCCTCTCAATCCATCAACAAGAGCCTCCTCCCACCCCTGTTCATCTCACCCCATGAACACCAGCTTCTCCCACCCGTCTTCATCTCACCCCGTCAACAGCAGCCTCCTCCCACCCCTCTTCAATTCATCCCGTCAACACCAGCCTCCTCCCACCCCTCTTCATCTCACCCCGTCAACACCAGCCTCCTCCCACCCCTCTTCATCTCACCCCATCAACATCAGCCTCCTCCCACCTCTCTTAGAAATATAGAAGAGAGGAGCAGGAGTGGGCCATTCAGCCCCTTGAGCCTGCTCCGCCATTCAATGCGATCATGGCTGATCATCTAAATTCAGTACACTGACCCTGCTTTCTCCCCATATCCCTTGATCTCTTTCGCCTTAAGAAATAAAACCAACTCCTTCTTGAATATATTTAATGAATTGGCCTCGACTGCCTTCTGTGGTAGAGAATTCCATAGGTTCACCACTCTCTGGGTGAAGAAATTCCTTTTCATCTTTGTCCTAAATGGCTTACCCCTTATCCTTAGATGGTGACCCCTGTTTCTGGACTCCCCGACCATCGGGAACATCCTTCCTGCATCTAGTTTGTCTGGTCCTGTTAGAAATATATAAGTTTCAATGAGATCCCCTCTCATTCTACTAATCTCCAGTGAGTATAAGCCCAATCGACCAATCTCTCCTCATACGTCATTCCTTCCATCCCAGGTATCAGTCTGGTGAATTTTCACTGCACTCTCTCCATGGCAAGAACATCCTTCCTCAGAGAAGGCGACCAAAACTGCACACAATACTCAAGGTGTGGTCTCACCAACGCCCTGTACAACTGCAGCAAGACATCCTTGTTCCTGTACTCAAAATGTCTCGCTACAAAGGCCAACATACCATTTGCCTTCTTAACCGCCTGCTGCACCTGCATGCTTACCTTCAGCGACTGGTGCGCAGGACGCCTAGGTCTCATTGCACTTCCCCTTCTCCCAATCTATTGCCATTCAGATAATAATCTGCCTTCATGTTTTTGACACCGAGGTGGATAACCTAACATTTATCCACGTTATATTGCATCTGCCATGCTTCTGCCCAATCACCCAACCTGTCCAAATCATACTGGAATTTCTCGGCATCCTGCTCACTGCACACACGCCCACCCAGCTTTGTGTCTTCATCTCACCCCATCAACACCAGAGTCCTCCCACCCCTCTTCATCTCACCCCATCAACACCAGCCTCCTCCCACCCCTCTTCATCTCACCCCATTAACACCAGCCTCCTCCCACCCCTCTTCATCTCACCCCATCAACACCAGCCTCCTCCCACCGCTCTTCATCTCACCCCATCAACATCAGCCTCCTCCCATCCCTCTTCATCTCACCCCATCAACACCAGCCTCCTCCCAACCTTTCATCTCACCCCATCAACACCAGCCTCCTCCCACACCTCTTCATCTCACCCCATCAACACCAGCCTCCCCCCACCCCTCTTCATCTCACCCAATCAACACCAGCCTCCTCCCACCCACTTCATCTCACCCCATCAACACCAGCCTCCTCCCACCCCTCTTCATCTCACCCCATCATCACCAGCCTCCTCCCACCACTCTTCATCTCACCCCATCTACACCAGACTCCTCCCACCCCTCATCATCTCACCCCATCAACACCAGCCTCCTCCCACCCTTCTTCATCTCACCCCATCAACACCAGCCTCCTCCCACCCCTCTTCATCTCACCCCATCAACACCAGCCTCCTCCCACCCCTCATCATCTCACCCCATCAACACCAGCCTCCTCCCACCACTCTTCATCTCACCCCATCAACACCAGCCTCCTCCCACCCCTCTTCATCTCACCCCATCAACACCAGCCTCCTCCCAAACCTCTTCACCTCACCCCATCAACACCAGCCTCCTCCCACCCCTCTTCATCTCACCCCATCAACACCAGCCTCCTCCCACCCTTCTTCATCTCACCCCATCAAAACCAGCCTCCTTCCACCCCTCTTCATCACAACCCATCCACACAAGCCTCCTCTCACCCCTCTTCATTTCCCCATCAACACCAGCCTCCTCCCACCCCTCTTCATCTCACCCCATCAACACCAGCCTCCTCCCACCCCTCTTAGAAATATAGAAGATAGGAGCAGGAGTAGGCCATTCAGCCCCTCGAGACTGCCCCGCCATTCAATGCGATCATGGCTGATCATCCAAATTCAGTACCCTGTCCCTGCTTTCTCCCCATATCCCTTGATCCCTTTAGCCTAAAGAAATATATCCAACTCCTTCTTGAATATATTTAATGAATTGGCCTCTACTGCCTTCTGTGGTAGAGAATTCCATAGGTTCACCACACTCTGGGTGAAGAAATTCATTCTCATCTCTGTCCTAAATGGCTTACCCCTTATCCTTAGACTGTGACCTCTGGTTCTGGACTCCCCGACCATCGGGAACATCCTTCCTGCATCGAGTTTGTCTAGTCCTGTTAGAATTATATGAGTTTCAATGAGATCCCCTCTCATTCTTCTAATCTCCAGTGAGTATAAGCCCAATCGACCCAATCTCTCCTCATACGTCATTCCTGCCATCCCAGGTATCAGTCTGGTGAACCTTCACTGCACTCTCTCCATGGCAAGAACATCCTTCCTCAGATAAGGCGACCAAAACTGCACGCAATACTCAAGGTGTGGTCTCACCAACGCCCTGTACAACTGCAGCAAGACATCCTTGCTCCTGTACTCAAACTCTCTCGCTACAAAGGCCAACATACCATTTGCCTTCTTAATCGCCTGCTGCACCTGCATGCTTACCTTCAGCGACTGGTGCACAAGGACGCCCAGATCTCGTTGCACTTCCCCTTCTCCCAATCTATTGCCATTCAGATAATAATCTGCCTTCTTGTTTTTGACACCAAAGTGGATAACCTCGCAATTATCCACGTTATATTGCATCTGCCCTCCTTCTGCCCAATCACCCAACCTGTCCAAATCATACTGGAGTTTCTCGGCATCATCCTCACTGCACACACACACACCCAGCTTTTTGTCTTCATCTCACCCCGTCAACACCAGACTCCTCCCACCCCTCTTCATCTCACCCCATCAACACCAGCCTCCTCCCAACCCTCTTCATCTCACCCCATCAACACCAGCCACCTCCCACCTTTCTTCATCTCACCCCATCAACACCAGCCTCCTCCCACCCCTCTTCATCTCACCCCATCAACATCAGCCTCCTCCCACCTCTCGTCATCTCACCCCTTCAACACCAGGCTCCTCCCACCCATCTTCATCTCACCCCACCTAAACCAGGCTCCTCCCACCCCTCTTCATCTCACCCCATCAACATCAGCCTCCTCCCACCTCTCTTCATCTCACCCCTTCAACACCAGGCTCCTCCCACCCATCTTCATCTCACCCCATCAAAACCAGGCTCCTCCCACCCCTCTTCATCTCACCCCATCAACATCAGCCTCCTCCCACCCCTCTTCATCTCACCCCATCAACACCATCCTCCTCCCACCCGTCTTCATCTCACCCCATCCACACCAGCCTCCTCCCAACCCTCTACATCTCACCCCATCCACACCAGCCTCCTCCCAACCCTCTTCATCTCACCCCATCAACAGCAGCCTCCTCCCACCCCTCTTCAATTCACCCCATCAACACCAGCCTCCTCCCACCTATCTTCATCTCACCCTATCAACACCAGCCTCCTCCCACCCCTTTTCATCTCACCCCATCAACACCAACCTCTTCCCACCCCTCTTCATCTCACCCCATCAACACCAGCCTCCTCCCACCCCTCTTCATCTCACCCCATCAACTCCAGCCTCCTCCCACCCCTCTTCAACTCACCTCATCAACACCAACCTCCGCCCACCCCTCTTCATCTAACCCCATCAACACCAGCCTCCTCCCACCCCTCTTCAACTCACCCCATCAAAACGAGCCTCCTCCCACCCCTCTTCATATCACCCCATCAACAGCAGCCTCCTCCCACCCCTCTTCAACTCACCTCATCCACAGCAGCTTCCTCCCAACCTTCTTCCTCTCAATCCATCAACAAGAGCCTCCTCCCACCCCTGTTCATCTCACCCCATGAACACCAGCTTCTCCCACCCGTCTTCATCTCACCCCGTCAACAGCAGCCTCCTCCCACCCCTCTTCAATTCATCCCGTCAACACCAGCCTCCTCCCACCCCTCTTCATCTCACCCCGTCAACACCAGCCTCCTCCCACCCCTCTTCATCTCACCCCATCAACATCAGCCTCCTCCCACCTCTCTTAGAAATATAGAAGAGAGGAGCAGGAGTGGGCCATTCAGCCCCTTGAGCCTGCTCCGCCATTCAATGCGATCATGGCTGATCATCTAAATTCAGTACACTGACCCTGCTTTCTCCCCATATCCCTTGATCTCTTTCGCCTTAAGAAATAAAACCAACTCCTTCTTGAATATATTTAATGAATTGGCCTCGACTGCCTTCTGTGGTAGAGAATTCCATAGGTTCACCACTCTCTGGGTGAAGAAATTCCTTTTCATCTTTGTCCTAAATGGCTTACCCCTTATCCTTAGATGGTGACCCCTGTTTCTGGACTCCCCGACCATCGGGAACATCCTTCCTGCATCTAGTTTGTCTGGTCCTGTTAGAAATATATAAGTTTCAATGAGATCCCCTCTCATTCTACTAATCTCCAGTGAGTATAAGCCCAATCGACCAATCTCTCCTCATACGTCATTCCTGCCATCCCAGGTATCAGTCTGGTGAACCTTCACTGCACTCTCTCCATGGCAAGAACATCCTTCCTCAGAGAAGGCGACCAAAACTGCACACAATACTCAAGGTGTGGTCTCACCAACGCCCTGTACAACTGCAGCAAGACATCCTTGTTCCTGTACTCAAAATGTCTCGCTACAAAGGCCAACATACCATTTGCCTTCTTAACCGCCTGCTGCACCTGCATGCTTACCTTCAGCGACTGGTGCACAGGACGCCTAGGTCTCATTGCACTTCCCCTTCTCCCAATCTATTGCCATTCAGATAATAATCTGCCTTCATGTTTTTGACACCGAGGTGGATAACCTAACATTTATCCACGTTATATTGCATCTGCCATGCTTCTGCCCAATCACCCAACCTGTCCAAATCATACTGGAATTTCTCGGCATCCTGCTCACTGCACACACGCCCACCCAGCTTTGTGTCTTCATCTCACCCCATCAACACCAGAGTCCTCCCACCCCTCTTCATCTCACCCCATCAACACCAGCCTCCTCCCACCCCTCTTCATCTCACCCCATTAACACCAGCCTCCTCCCACCCCTCTTCATCTCACCCCATCAACACCAGCCTCCTCCCACCGCTCTTCATCTCACCCCATCAACATCAGCCTCCTCCCATCCCTCTTCATCTCACCCCATCAACACCAGCCTCCTCCCAACCTTTCATCTCACCCCATCAACACCAGCCTCCTCCCACACCTCTTCATCTCACCCCATCAACACCAGCCTCCCCCCACCCCTCTTCATCTCACCCAATCAACACCAGCCTCCTCCCACCCACTTCATCTCACCCCATCAACACCAGCCTCCTCCCACCCCTCTTCATCTCACCCCATCATCACCAGCCTCCTCCCACCACTCTTCATCTCACCCCATCTACACCAGACTCCTCCCACCCCTCATCATCTCACCCCATCAACACCAGCCTCCTCCCACCCTTCTTCATCTCACCCCATCAACACCAGCCTCCTCCCACCCCTCTTCATCTCACCCCATCAACACCAGCCTCCTCCCACCCCTCATCATCTCACCCCATCAACACCAGCCTCCTCCCACCACTCTTCATCTCACCCCATCAACACCAGCCTCCTCCCACCCCTCTTCATCTCACCCCATCAACACCAGCCTCCTCCCAAACCTCTTCACCTCACCCCATCAACACCAGCCTCCTCCCACCCCTCTTCATCTCACCCCATCAACACCAGCCTCCTCCCACCCTTCTTCATCTCACCCCATCAAAACCAGCCTCCTTCCACCCCTCTTCATCACAACCCATCCACACAAGCCTCCTCTCACCCCTCTTCATTTCCCCATCAACACCAGCCTCCTCCCACCCCTCTTCATCTCACCCCATCAACACCAGCCTCCTCCCACCCCTCTTAGAAATATAGAAGATAGGAGCAGGAGTAGGCCATTCAGCCCCTCGAGACTGCCCCGCCATTCAATGCGATCATGGCTGATCATCCAAATTCAGTACCCTGTCCCTGCTTTCTCCCCATATCCCTTGATCCCTTTAGCCTAAAGAAATATATCCAACTCCTTCTTGAATATATTTAATGAATTGGCCTCTACTGCCTTCTGTGGTAGAGAATTCCATAGGTTCACCACACTCTGGGTGAAGAAATTCATTCTCATCTCTGTCCTAAATGGCTTACCCCTTATCCTTAGACTGTGACCCCTGGTTCTGGACTCCCCGACCATCGGGAACATCCTTCCTGCATCGAGTTTGTCTAGTCCTGTTAGAATTATATGAGTTTCAATGAGATCCCCTCTCATTCTTCTAATCTCCAGTGAGTATAAGCCCAATCGACCCAATCTCTCCTCATACGTCATTCCTGCCATCCCAGGTATCAGTCTGGTGAACCTTCACTGCACTCTCTCCATGGCAAGAACATCCTTCCTCAGATAAGGCGACCAAAACTGCACGCAATACTCAAGGTGTGGTCTCACCAACGCCCTGTACAACTGCAGCAAGACATCCTTGCTCCTGTACTCAAACTCTCTCGCTACAAAGGCCAACATACCATTTGCCTTCTTAATCGCCTGCTGCACCTGCATGCTTACCTTCAGCGACTGGTGCACAAGGACGCCCAGATCTCGTTGCACTTCCCCTTCTCCCAATCTATTGCCATTCAGATAATAATCTGCCTTCTTGTTTTTGACACCAAAGTGGATAACCTCGCAATTATCCACGTTATATTGCATCTGCCCTCCTTCTGCCCAATCACCCAACCTGTCCAAATCATACTGGAGTTTCTCGGCATCATCCTCACTGCACACACACACACCCAGCTTTTTGTCTTCATCTCACCCCGTCAACACCAGACTCCTCCCACCCCTCTTCATCTCACCCCATCAACACCAGCCTCCTCCCAACCCTCTTCATCTCACCCCATCAACACCAGCCACCTCCCACCTTTCTTCATCTCACCCCATCAACACCAGCCTCCTCCCACCCCTCTTCATCTCACCCCATCAACATCAGCCTCCTCCCACCTCTCGTCATCTCACCCCTTCAACACCAGGCTCCTCCCACCCATCTTCATCTCACCCCACCTAAACCAGGCTCCTCCCACCCCTCTTCATCTCACCCCATCAACATCAGCCTCCTCCCACCTCTCTTCATCTCACCCCTTCAACACCAGGCTCCTCCCACCCATCTTCATCTCACCCCATCAAAACCAGGCTCCTCCCACCCCTCTTCATCTCACCCCATCAACATCAGCCTCCTCCCACCCCTCTTCATCTCACCCCATCAACACCATCCTCCTCCCACCCGTCTTCATCTCACCCCATCCACACCAGCCTCCTCCCAACCCTCTTCATCTCACCCCATCCACACCAGCCTCCTCCCAACCCTCTTCATCTCACCCCATCAACAGCAGCCTCCTCCCACCCCTCTTCAATTCACCCCATCAACACCAGCCTCCTCCCACCTATCTTCATCTCACCCCATCAACACCAGCCTCCTCACACCCCTTTTCATCTCACCCCATCAACACCAACCTCTTCCCACCCCTCTTCATCTCACCCCATCAACACCAGCCTCCTCCCACCCCTTTTCATCTCACCCCATCAACTCCAGCCTCCTCCCACCCCTCTTCAACTCACCTCATCAACACCAACCTCCGCCCACCTCTCTTCATCTAACCCCATCAACACCAGCCTCCTCCCACCCCTCTTCAACTCAACCCATCAAAACGAGCCTCCTCCCACCCCTCTTCATATCACCCCATCAACAGCAGCCTCCTCCCACCCCTCTTCAACTCACCTCATCCACAGCAGCTTCCTCCCAACCTTCTTCCTCTCAATCCATCAACACCAGCCTCCTCCCACCCCTGTTCATCTCACCCCATCAACACCAGCTTCTCCCACCCGTCTTCATCTCACCCCGTCAACAGCAGCCTCCTCCCACCCCTCTTCATCTCACCCCGTCAACAGCAGCCTCCTCCCACCCCTCTTCAATTCATCCCGTCAACACCAGCCTCCTCCCACCCCTCTTCATCTCACCCCGTCAACACCAGCCTCCTCCCACCCCTCTTCATCTCACCCCATCAACATCAGCCTCCTCCACCCCTCTTCATCTCACCCCATGAACACCAGCCTCCTCCCACCCCTCTTCATCTCACCCCATCAACACCAGCCTCCTCCCACCTCTCTTAGAAATATAGAAGAGAGGAGCAGGAGTGGGCCATTCAGCCCCTTGAGCCTGCTCCGCCATTCAATGCGATCATGGCTGATCATCTAAATTCAGTACACTGACCCTGCTTTCTCCCCATATCCCTTGATCTCTTTCGCCTTAAGAAATAAAACCAACTCCTTCTTGAATATATTTAATGAATTGGCCTCTACTGCCTTCTGTGGTAGAGAACTCCATAGGTTCACCACTCTCTGGGTGAAGAAATTCCTTTTCATCTTTGTCCTAAATGGCTTACCCCTTATCCTTAGACTGTGACCCCTGTTTCTGGACTCCCCGACCATCGGGAACATCCTTCCTGCATCTAGTTTGTCTAGTCCTGTTAGAAATATATAAGTTTCAATGAGATCCCCTCTCATTCTACTAATCTCCAGTGAGTATAAGCCCAATCGACCCAATCTCTCCTCATACGTCATTCCTTCCATCCCAGGTATCAGTCTGGTGAATCTTCACTGCACTCTCTCCATGGCAAGAACATCCTTCCTCAGATAAGGCGACCAAAACTGCACACAATACTCAAGGTGTGGTCTCACCAACGCCCTGTACAACTGCAGCAAGACATCCTTGTTCCTGTACTCAAAATGTCTCGCTACAAAGGCCAACATACCATTTGCCTTCTTAACCGCCTGCTGCACCTGCATGCTTACCTTCAGCGACTGGTGCACAGGACGCCTAGGTCTCGTTGCACTTCCCCTTCTCCCAATCTATTGCCATTCAGATAATAATCTGCCTTCATGTTTTTGACACCGAGGTGGATAACCTAACATTTATCCACGTTATATTGCATCTGCCATGCTTCTGCCCAATCACCCAACCTGTCCAAATCATACTGGAGTTTCTCGGCGTCCTGCTCACTGCACACACGCCCACCCAGCTTTGTGTCTTCATCTCAACCCATCAACACCAGAGTCCTCCCACCCCTCTTCATCTCACCCCATCAACACCAGCCTCCTCCCACCCATCTTCATCTCACCCCATTAACACCAGCCTCCTCCCACCCCTCTTCATCTCACCCCATCAACACCAGCCTCCTCCCAACCCTCTTCATCTCACCCTATTAACACCAGCCTCCTCCCACACCTCTTCATTTCACCCCATCAACACCAGGCTCCTCCCACCCATCTTCATCTCACCCCATCAAAACCAGCCTCCTCCCACCGCTCTTCATCTCACCCCATCAACATCAGCCTCCTCCCATCACTCTTCATCTCACCCCATCAACACCAGCCTCCTCCCAACCTTTCATCTCACCCCATCAACACCAGCCTCCTACCATCCCTCTTCATCTCACCCCGTCAACACCAGGCTCCTCCCACCCCTCTTCATTTCACCCCGTAAAACCAGCCTCCTCCCATCCCTCTTCATCTCACCCCATCAACACCAGCCTCCTCCCACACCTCTTCATCTCACCCCATCAACACCAGCCGCCCCCCACCCCTCTTCATCTCACCCAATCAACACCAGCCTCCTCCCAACCACTTCATCTCACCTCATCAACACCAGCCTCCTCCCACCTCTCTTCATCTCACCCCATCATCACCAGCCTCCTCCCACCAATCTTCATCCCACCCCATCTCCACCAGACTCCTCCCACCCCTCATCAGCTCACCCCATCAACACCAGCCTCCTCCCACCCCTCTTCATCTCACCGAATCAACACCAGTCACCTCCCACCCCTCTTCATCTAACCCCATCAACACCAGCCTCCTCCCACCCCTCATCATCTCACCCCATCAACACCAGCCTCCTCCCACCACTCTTCATCTCACCCCATCAACACCAGCCTCCTCCCACCCCTCTTCATCTCACTCCATCAACACCAGCCTCCTCCCAAACCTCTTCACCTCACCCCATCAACACCAGCCTCCTCCCACCTCTCTTCATCTCACCCCATCAACACCAGCCTCCTCCCACCCCTCTTCATCTCACCCCATCAACACCAGCCTCGTCCCACTCCTCTTCATCTCACCCCATCAACACCAGCCTCCTCCCACCCCTCTTCATCTCACCCCATCAACACTAGCCTCCTCCCACCCCTCTTCATCTCACACCGTCAACACCAGCTTCCTCCCACCCCTCTTCATTACACTCCATCAACACCAGCCTCCTCCCACCCCTCGTCATCTCACCCCATCAACACCAGACTCCTCCCACCACTCTTCATCTCACCCCATCAACACCAGCCTCCTCCCACCTCTCACCCAATCAACACCAGCCTCCTGCCAACCCTCTTCACCGCACCCCATCAACACCAGCCTCCTCCCACCCCTCTTCATCTCACCCTATCAACACCAACATCCTCCCACCCCTCTTCCTCTCACCCCATCAACACCAGACTCCTCCCATCCCTCTTCAACTCACCCTATCAACACCAACATCCTCCCACCCCTCTTCCTCTCACCCCATCAACACCAGCCTCCTCCCACCCTCTTCATCTCACCCCATCAACAGCAGCCTCCTCCCATCCCTCTTCATCTCACCCCATCAACACCAGCATCCTCCCACCCCTCTTCATCTCACCCCATCAACACCAGCCTCCTCCCACCACTCTTCATCTCACCCTGTCAACACCAGCCTCCTCCCACCCCTCTCCAACTCACCCCATCAACACCAGCCTCCTCCCACCCCTCTTCATCTCACCCCATCAACACCAGCCTCCTCCCACACCTCTTCATCTCACTCCATCAAAACCAGCCTCCTCCCATCCCTCTTCAACTCACCCCATCAACACCAGCTTCCTCCCACCCTTCTTCATCTCACCCCTTCAACACCAGCTCCTCCCACCCGTCTTCATCTCACCCCATCCACACCAGCCTCCTCCCACCCCTCTTCATCTCACCCCATCAACACCAGCCTCCTCCCACCCCTCTTCATCTCACCACATAAACACCAGCCTCCTCCCACCCCTCTTCAATTCACCCCATCAGCATCAGCCTCCTCCCACCTCTCTTCATCTCACCCCATCAACACCTGCCTACTCCCACCCCTTTTCATCTCACCCCATCAACACCAGCCTCCTCCCACCCCTCTTCATCTCACCCCATCAACTCCAGCCTCCTCCCACACCTCTTCAACTCACCTCATCAACACCAACCTCCGCCCACCCCTCTTCATCTAACCCCATCAACACCAGCCTCCTCCCACCCCTCTTCAACTCACCCCATCAAAACGAGCCTCCTCCCACCCCTCTTCATCTCACTCCATCAACACCAGCCTCCTCCCATCCCTCTTCAACTCACCCCATCAACACCAGCCTCCTCCCACCCCTCTTCATCTCACCCCATCAACACCAGCTTCCTCCCACCCCTTTTCATCTCACCCCATCAACACCAGCCTCCTCCCACCCCTCTTCATCTCATCCCAACAAAACCAGCCTCCTCCCACCCCTCTTTATCTCACCCCATCAACAACAGGCTCCTCCCACCACTATTCTTCTCACTCGATGACCACCAGCCTCCTCCCACCACTCTTCAACCCACCCCGCCAACACCAGCCTCCTCCCACCCCTCTTCATCTCACCCATCAACACCAGCCCCCTCCCGCCCCTCTTCATCTCACCCCATCTGCACCAGGCTCCTCCCACCCCTCTTCATCTCACCCCATCAACACCAGCCTCCTCACACCCCTCTTCATCTCACCCCATCAACACCAGCCTCCTCCCACCCCTCTTCATCTCACCCCATCAACACCAGCCTCCTCCCACCCATCTTCATCTCACCCCATCAACACCAGCCTCCTCCCACACCTCTTCATCTCACCCCATCAACACCAGCCTCCTCCCACCCCTCTTCATCTCACCCCATCAACACCAGCCTCCTCCCACCACTCTTCATCTCACCCCATCAACACCAGCTCCTCCCACCCGTCTTCATCTCACCCCATCCACACCATCCTCATCCCACCCCTCTTCATCTCACCCATCAACACCAGCCTCCGCCCACCCCTCTTCATCTCATCCCATCAACACCAGCCTCCTCCCACCCCTCTTCATCTCACTCCATCAACACCAGCCTCCTCCCAAACCTCTTCACCTCACCCCATCAACACCAGCCTCCTCCCACCTCTCTTCATCTCACCCCATCAACACCAGCCTCCTCCCACCCCTCTTCATCTCACCCCATCAACACCAGCCTCGTCCCACTCCTCTTCATCTCACCCCATCAACACCAGCCTCCTCCCACCCCTCTTCATCTCACCCCATCAACACTAGCCTCCTCCCACCCCTCTTCATCTCACCCCGTCAACACCAGCTTCCTCCCACCCCTCTTCATTACACTCCATCAACACCAGCCTCCTCCCACCCCTCGTCATCTCACCCCATCAACACCAGTCTCCTCCCACCACTCTTCATCTCACCCCATCAACACCAGCCTCCTCCCACCTCTCACCCAATCAACACCAGCCTCCTGCCAACCCTCTTCACTGCACCCCATCAACACCAGCCTCCTCCCACCCCTCTTCATCTCACCCTATCAACACCAACATCCTCCCACCCCTCTTCCTCTCACCCCATCAACACCAGACTCCTCCCATCCCTCTTCAACTCACCCTATCAACACCAACATCCTCCCACCCCTCTTCCTCTCACCCCATCAACACCAGCCTCCTCCCACCCTCTTCATCTCACCCCATCAACAGCAGCCTCCTCCCATCCCTCTTCATCTCACCCCATCAACACCAGCATCCTCCCAACCCTCTTCATCTCACCCCATCAACACCAGCCTCCTCCCACCCCTCTTCATCTCACCCTGTCAACACCAGCCTCCTCCCACCCCTCTCCAACTCACCCCATCAACACCAGCCTCCTCCCACCCCTCTTCATCTCACCCCATCAACACCAGCCTCCTCCCACACCTCTTCATCTCACTTCATCAAAATCAGCCTCCTCCCATCCCTCTTCAACTCACCCCATCAACACCAGCTTCCTCCCACCCTTCTTCATCTCACCCCATCAACACCAGCTCCTCCCACCCGTCTTCATCTCACCCCATCCACACCAGCCTCCTCCCACCCCTCTTCATCTCACCCCATCAACACCAGCCTCCTCCCACCCCTCTTCATCTCACCACATAAACACCAGCCTCCTCCCACCCCTCTTCAATTCACCCCATCAGCATCAGCCTCCTCCCACCTCTCTTCATCTCACCCCATCAACACCAGCCTACTCCCACCCCTTTTCATCTCACCCCATCAACACCAGCCTCCTCCCACCCCTCTTCATCTCACCCCATCAACTCCAGCCTCCTCCCACCCCCTCTTCAACTCACCTCATCAACACCAACCTCCGCCCACCCCTCTTCATCTAACCCCATCAACACCAGCCTCCTCCCACCCCTCTTCAACTCACCCCATCAAAACGAGCCTCCTCCCACCCCTCTTCATCTCACACCATCAACACCAGCCTCCTCCCATCCCTCTTCAACTCACCCCATCAACACCAGCCTCCTCCCACCCCTCTTCATCTCACCGCCCATCAACACCAGCTTCCTCCCACCCCTTTTCATCTCACCCCATCAACACCAGCCTCCTCCCACCCATCTTTATCTCACCCCATCAACACCAGGCTCCTCCCACCCCTATTCTTCACACTCGATGACCACCAGCCCTCCTCCCACCACTCTTCAACTCACCCCGCCAACACCAGCCTCCTCCCACCCCTCTTCATCTCACCCATCAACACCAGCCCCCTCCCGCCCCTCTTCATCTCACCCCATCTGCACCAGGCTCCTCCCACCCCTCTTCATCTCACCCCATCAACACCAGCCTCCTCACACCCCTCTTCATCTCACCCCATCAACACCAGCCTCCTCCCACCTCTCTTCATCTCACCCCATCAACACCAGCCTCCTCCCACCCATCTTCATCTCACCCCATCAACACCAGCCTCCTCCCACACCCTCTTCATCTCACCCCATCAACACCAGCCTCCTCCCACCCCTCTTCATCTCACCCCATCAACACCAGCCTCCTCCCACCACTCTTCATCTCAACCCATCAACACCAGCTCCTCCCACCCGTCTTCATCTCACCCATCCACACCATCCTCATCCCACCCCTCTTCATCTCACCCCATCAACACCAGCCTCCGCCCACCCCTCTTCATCTCATCCCATCAACACCAGCCTCCTCCCACCCCTCTTCAATTCACCCCATCAACACCAGCCTCCTCCCACCCCCCCTTCATCTCACACCATCAAATCAGCCTCCCTCCCACCACTCGTCATCTCACTCCATCTACACCAGGCTCCTCCCACCCCTCTTCATCTCACCCCATCAACACCAGCCTCCTCCCACCCCTCTTCATCTCAGCCAGTCAACACCAGCCTCCTCCCACCCCTCTTCATCGCACCCCGTCAACACCAGCCTCCTCCCACCCCTCTTCATCTCACCCCATCAACACCAGCCTCCTCCCACCCCTCTTCATCTCACCCCATCAACTCCAGCCTCCTCCCACCCGTCTTCATCTCACCCCCATCAAAACCAGCCTCCTCCCACCCCTCTTCATCTCACCCCAACAAAACCAGCCTCCTCCCACCCCTCTTTATCTCACCCCATCAACACCAGCTTCCTCCCACCCCTCTTCATGTCACTCGATCACCACCAGCCTCCTCCCACCACTCTTCAACTCACCCCAACACCACCAGCCTCCTCCCACCCCTCTTTATCTCACCCCATCAAAGCCAGCCTCCTCCCACCCCTCTTCATCTCACTCGATCACCACCAGCCTCCTCCCACCACTCTTCAACTCACCCATTCAACACCAGCCTCCTCCCACACCTCTTCATCTCACCCATCAACACCAGCCCCCTCCCACCCCTCTTCATCTCACCCCATCAACACCAGCCTCCTCCAACCCCATTCATCTCACCCCATCTACACCAGGCTCCTCCCACCCCTCTTCATCTCATCCCTTCAACACCAGCCTCCTCCCTCCCCTCTTCATCTCACCCCATCAACACCAGCCTCCTCCCACCCCTCTTCATCTCACCCCATCAACACCAGCCTCCTCCCACCCCTCTTCATCTCAGCCAGTCAACACCAGCCTCCTCCCACCCCTCTTCATCGCACCCCATCAACACCAGCCTCCTCCCACCCCTCTTCATCTCACCCCATCAACACCAGCCTTCTCCCACCCCTCTTCATCTCACCCCATCAACACCAGCCTCCTCCCACCCCTCTTCATCTCACCCATCAACACCAGCCTCTTCCCACCCCTCTTCATCTCACCCCATCAACACCAACCTCCTCCCACCCCTCTTCATCTCACCCCATCAACACCAGCCTCCTCCCACCCCTCTTCATCTCACCCCATCAACTCCAGCCTCCTCCCACCCCTCTTCAACTCACCTCATCAACACTAACCTGCGCCCACCCCTCTTCATCTAACCCCATCAACACAAGCCTCCTCCCACCCCTCTTCAACTCACCTGATCAAAACGAGCCTCCTCCCACCCCTCTTCATCTCACTCCATCAACACCAGCCTCCTCCCATCCCTTTTCAACTCACCCCATCAACACCAGCATCATCCCACCCCTCTTCATCTCACCCCATCAACAACAGACTCCTCCCACCCCTCTTCATCTCACTCGATCACCACCAGCCTCCTCCCACCACTCTTCAACTCACCCCGTCAACACCAGCCTCCTCCCACCCCTCTTCATCTCACCCATCAACACCAGCCCCCTCCCACCCCTCTTCATCTCACCCCATCAACACCAGCCTCCTCCCACCCCTCTTCATCTCACCCCATCAACACCAGCTTCCTCCCAACCCTCTTCATCTCACCCCATCAACACCAGCCTCCTCCCACCCCTCTTCATCTCACCCCATCAAAACCAGCCTCCTCCCACCCCTCTTCATCTCACCCCATCAACACCAGCCTCCTCCCACCCCTCTTTATCTCACCCCATCAACACCAGGCTCCTCCCACCCCTATTCTTCTCACTCGATGACCACCAGCCTCCTCCCACCACTCTTCAACTCACACCGCCAACACCAGCCTCATCCCACCCCTCTTCATCTCACCCATCAACACCAGCCCCCTCCCGCCCCTCTTCATCTCACCCCATCAACACCAGCCTCCTCCCACCCATCATCATCTCACCCCATCTACACCAGGCTCCTCCCACCCCTCTTCATCTCACCCCGTCAACACCAGCCTCCTCACACCCCTCTTCATCTCACCCCATCAACACCAGCCTCCTCCCACCCCTCTTCATCTCACCCCATCAACACCAGCCTCCTCCCACCCCTCTTCATCTCACCCCATCAACACCAGCCTCCTCCCATGCCTCTTCATCTCACCCCATCAACACCAGCCTCCTCCCACCCCTCTTCATCTCACCCCATCAACACCAGCCTCCTCCCACCACTCTTCATCTCACCCCATCAACACCAGCTCCTCCCACCCATCTTCATCTCACCCCATCCACACCATCCTCATCCCACCCCTCTTCATCTCACCCCATCAACACCAGCCTCCGCCCACCCCTCTTCATCTCATCCCATCAACACCAGCCTCCTCCCACCCCTCTTCAATTCACCCCATCAACACCAGCCTCCTCCCAACCCCCTTCATCTCACCCCATCAAAACCAGCCTCCTCCCACCCCTCTTCATCTCACCCCATCAACACCAGCCTCCTCCCACCCCTCTTCATCTCACCCATCAACACCAGCCTCCTCCCACCCCTCTTCATCTCACCCCATCAACACCAACCTCCTCCCACCCCTCTTCATCTCACCCCATCAACACCAGCCTCCTCCCACCCCTCTTCATCTCACCCCATCAACTCCAGCCTCCTCCCACCCCTCTACAACTCACCTCATCAACACTAACCTGCGCCCACCCCTCTTCATCTAACCCCATCAACACAAGCCTCCTCCCACCCCTCTTCAACTCACCCGATCAAAACGAGCCTCCTCCCACCCCTCTTCATCTCACTCCATCAACACCAGCCTCCTCCCATCCCTTTTCAACTCACCCCATCAACACCAGCCTCCTCCCACCCCTCTTCATCTCACCCCATCAACAACAGACTCCTCCCACCCCTCTTCATCTCACTCGATCACCACCAGCCTCCTCCCACCACTCTTCAACTCACCCCGTCAACACCAGCCTCCTCCCACACCTCTTCATCTCACCCATCAACACCAGCCCCCTCCCACCCCTCTTCATCTCACCCCATCAACACCAGCCTCCTCCCACCCCTCTTCATCTCACCCCATCAACACCAGCCTCCTCCCACCCCTCTTCATCTCACCCCATCAACACCAGCCTCCTCCCACCCCTCTTCATCTCACCCCATCAAAACCAGCCTCCTCCCACCCCTCTTCATCTCACCCCATCAACACCAGCCTCCTCCCACCCCTCTTTATCTCACCCCATCAACACCAGGCTCCTCCCACCCCTATTCTTCTCACTCGATGACCACCAGCCTCCTCCCACCACTCTTCAACTCACACCGCCAACACCAGCCTCCTCCCACCCCTCTTCATCTCACCCATCAACACCAGCCCCCTCCCGCCCCTCTTCATCTCACCCCATCAACACCAGCCTCCTCCCACCCATCATCATCTCACCCCATCTACACCAGGCTCCTCCCACCCCTCTTCATCTCACCCCGTCAACACCAGCCTCCTCACACCCCTCTTCATCTCACCCCATCAACACCAGTCTCCTCCCACCTCTCTTCATCTCACCCCATCAACACCAGCCTCCTCCCACCCCTCTTCATCTCACCCCATCAACACCAGCCTCCTCCCACGCCTCTTCATCTCACCCCATCAACACCAGCCTCCTCCCACCCCTCTTCATCTCACCCCATCAACACCAGCCTCCTCCCACCACTCTTCATCTCACCCCATCAACACCAGCTCCTCCCACCCATCTTCATCTCACCCCATCCACACCATCCTCATCCCACCCCTCTTCATCTCACCCCATCAACACCAGCCTCCGCCCACCCCTCTTCATCTCATCCCATCAACACCAGCCTCCTCCCACCCCTCTTCAATTCACCCCATCAACACCAGCCTCCTCCCAACCCCCTTCATCTCACCCCATCAAAACCAGCCTCCTCCCACCCCTCGTCATCTCACTCCATCTACACCAGTCTCCTCCCACTCCTCTTCATGTCATCCCATCAACACCAGCCTCCTCCCTCCCTTCTTCATCTCACCCCATCAACACCAGCCTCCTCCCACCCCTGTTCATCTCACCCCATCAACACCAGCCTCCTCCCACCCCTCTTCATCTCAGCCAGTCAACACCAGCCTCCTCCCACCCCTCTTCATCGCACCCCGTCAACACCAGCCTCCTCCCACCCCTCTTCATCTCTCCCCATCAACACCGGCCTCCTCCCACCCCTCTTCATCTCACCCCATCAACACCAGCCTCCTCCCACCCCTCTTCATCTCACCCATCAACACCAGCCTGCTCCCACCCCTCTTCATCTCACACCATCAACACCAGCCTCCTCCCACCCCTCTTCATCTCACCCCATCAACACCAGCCTCCTCCCACCCCTCTTCATCTAACCCAATCAACTCCAGCCTCCTCCCAACCCTCTTCAACTCACCTCATCAACACCAACCTCCGCCCACCACTCTTCATCTAACCCCATCAACACCAGCCTCCTCCCACCCGTCTTCATCTCACCCCATCAATACCAGCCTCCTCCAACCCCTCTTCATCTCACCCCAACAAAACCAGCCTCCTCCCATCCCTCTTTATCTCACCCCATCAACACCAGCTTCCTCCCACCCCTCTTCTTGTCACTCGATCACCACCAGCCTCCTCCCACCACTCTTCAACTCACCCCAACAGCACCAGCCTCCTCCCACCCCTCTTTATCTCACCCCATCAACACCAGCCTCCTCCCACCCCTCTTCATCTCACTCGATCACCACCAGCCTCCTCCCACCACTCTTCAACTCACCCCGTCAACACCAGCCTCCTCCCACCCCTCTTCATCTCACCCATCAACACCAGCCCCCTCCCACCCCTCTTCATCTCACCCCATCAACACCAGCCTCCGCCAACTCCTCGTCATCTCACCCCATCTACACCAGGCTCCTCCCACCCCTCTTCATCTCATCCCATCAACACCAGCCTCCTCCCTCCCCTCTTCATCTCACCCCATCAACACCAGCCTCCTCCCACCCCTCTTCATCTCACCCCATCAACACCAGCCTGCTCCCACCCCTCTTCATCTCAGCCAGTCAACACCAGCCTCCTCCCACCCCTCTTCATCGCACCTCGTCAACACCAGCCTCCTCCCACCCCTCTTCATCTCAGCCCATCAACACCAGCCTCCTTCCACCCCTCTTCATCTCACCCCATCAACACCAGCCTCCTCCCACCCCTCTTCATCTCACCCATCAACACCAGCCTCCTCCCACCCCTCTTCATCTCACCCCATCAACACCAGCCTCCTCCCACCCCTCTTCATCTCACCCCATCAACATCAGCCTCCTCCCACCCCTCTTCATCTCACCCCATCAACTCCAGCCTCCTCCCACCCCTCTTCAACTCACCTCATCAACACCAACCTCCGCCCACCCCTCTTCATCTAACCCCATCAACACCAGCATCCTCCCACCCCTCTTCAACTCACCCGATCAAAACGAGCCTCCTCCCACCCCTCTTCATCTCACTCCATCAACACCAGCCTCCTCCCATCCCTCTTCAACTCACCCCATCAACACCAGCCTCCTCCCACCCCTCTTCATCTCACCCCATCAACACCAGCCTCCTCCCACCCCTATTCATCTCACCCCATCAACACCAGACTCCTCCCACCTCTCTTCATCTCACTCGATCACCACCAGCCTCCTCCCACCACTCTTCAACTCACCCCGTCAACACTAGCCTCCTCCCACCCCTCTTCATCTCACCCATCAACACCAGCCCCCTCACACCCCTCTTCATCTCACCCCATCAACACCAGCCTCCTCCCACCCCTCTTCATCTCACCCCATCAACACCAGCCTCCTCACACCCCTCTTCATCTCACCCCATTAACACCAGCCTCCTCCCACCCCTCTTCATCTCACCCCATCAACACCAGCCTCCTCCCACCCCTCTTCAATTCACCCCATCAACACCAGCCTCCTCCCACCCCTCTTCATCTCACCCCATCAAGACCAGCCTACTCCCACCCCTTTTCATCTCACCCCATCAACACCAATCTCTTCCCACCCCTGTTCATCTCACCCCATCAACACCAGCCTCCTCCCACCCCTCTTCATCTCCCCCCTCAACTCCAGCCTCCTCCCACCCCTCTTCAACTCAACTCATCAACACCAACCTCCGCCCACCCCTCTTCATCTAACCCCATCAACACCAGCCTCCTGCCTCCCCTCTTCATCTCACCCCATCAACACCAGCCTCCTCCCACCCCTCTTCATCTCAGCCAGTCAACACCAGCCTCCTCCCACCCCTCTTCATCGCACCCCGTCAACACCAGCCTCCTCCCACCCCTCTTCATCTCACCCCATCAACACCAGCCTCCTCCCACCCCTCTTCATCTCAGCCAGTCAACACCAGCCTCCTCCCACCCCTCTTCATCGCACCCCGTCAACACCAGCCTCCTCCCACCCCTCTTCATCTCACCCCATCAACACCAGCCTCCTCCCACCCCTCTTCATCTCACCCCATCAACACCAGCCTCCTCCCACCCCTCTTCATCTCACCCATCAACACCAGCCTCCTCCCACCCCTCTCCACCTCACCCCATCAACACCAGCCTCCTTCCACCCCTCGTCTTCTCACCCCATCAACACCAGCCTCCTCCCACCCCTCTTCATCTCACCCCGTCAACACCAGCCTCCTCCCACCCCTCTTCATCTCACCCCGTCAACACTAGCCTCCTCCCACCCCTCTTCATCTCACCCCGTCAACACCAGCTTCCTCCCACCCCTCTTCATTACACTCCATCAACACCAGCCTCCTCCCACCCCTCGTCATCTCACCCCATCAACACCAGTCTCCTCCCACCACTCTTCATCTCACCCCATCAACACCAGCCTCCTCCCACCTCTCACCCAATCAACACCAGCCTCCTGCCAACCCTCTTCACCGCACCCCATCAACACCAGCCTCCTCCCACCCCTCTTCATCTCACCCTATCAACACCAACATCCTCCCACCCCTCTTCCTCTCACCCCATCAACACCAGACTCCTCCCATCCCTCTTCAACTCACCCTATCAACACCAACATCCTCCCACCCCTCTTCCTCTCACCCCATCAACACCAGCCTCCTCCCACCCTCTTCATCTCACCCCATCAACAGCAGCCTCCTCCCATCCCTCTTCATCTCACCCCATCAACACCAGCATCCTCCCAACCCTCTTCATCTCACCCCATCAACACCAGCCTCCTCCCACCCCTCTTCATCTCACCCTGTCAACACCAGCCTCCTCCCACCCCTCTCCAACTCACCCCATCAACACCAGCCTCCTCCCACCCCTCTTCATCTCACCCCATCAACACCAGCCTCCTCCCACACCTCTTCATCTCACTTCATCAAAACCAGCCTCCTCCCATCCCTCTTCAACTCACCCCATCAACACCAGCTTCCTCCCACCCTTCTTCATCTCACCCCATCAACACCAGCTCCTCCCACCCGTCTTCATCTCACCCCATCCACACCAGCCTCCTCCCACCCCTCTTCATCTCACCCCATCAACACCAGCCTCCTCCCACCCCTCTTCATCTCACCACATAAACACCAGCCTCCTCCCACCCCTCTTCAATTCACCCCATCAGCATCAGCCTCCTCCCACCTCTCTTCATCTCACCCCATCAACACCAGCCTACTCCCACCCCTTTTCATCTCACCCCATCAACACCAGCCTCCTCCCACCCCTCTTCATCTCACCCCATCAACTCCAGCCTCCTCCCACCCCTCTTCAACTCACCTCATCAACACCAACCTCCGCCCACCCCTCTTCATCTAACCCCATCAACACCAGCCTCCTCCCACCCCTCTTCAACTCACCCCATCAAAACGAGCCTCCTCCCACCCCTCTTCATCTCACTCCATCAACACCAGCCTCCTCCCATCCCTCTTCAACTCACCCCATCAACACCAGCCTCCTCCCACCCCTCTTCATCTCACCCCATCAACACCAGCTTCCTCCCACCCCTTTTCATCTCACCCCATCAACACCAGCCTCCTCCCACCCCTCTTCATCTCATCCCAACAAAACCAGCCTCCTCCCACCCCTCTTTATCTCACCCCATCAACACCAGGCTCCTCCCACCCCTATTCTTCTCACTCGATGACCACCAGCCTCCTCCCACCACTCTTCAACTCACCCCGCCAACACCAGCCTCCTCCCACCCCTCTTCATCTCACCCATCAACACCAGCCCCCTCCCGCCCCTCTTCATCTCACCCCATCTGCACCAGGCTCCTCCCACCCCTCTTCATCTCACCCCATCAACACCAGCCTCCTCACACCCCTCTTCATCTCACCCCATCAACACCAGCCTCCTCCCACCTCTCTTCATCTCACCCCATCAACACCAGCCTCCTCCCACCCATCTTCATCTCACCCCATCAACACCAGCCTCCTCCCACACCTCTTCATCTCACCCCATCAACACCAGCCTCCTCCCACCCTCTTCATCTCACCCCATCAACACCAGCCTCCTCCCACCACTCTTCATCTCAACCCATCAACACCAGCTCCTCCCACCCGTCTTCATCTCACCCCATCCACACCATCCTCATCCCACCCCTCTTCATCTCACCCCATCAACACCAGCCTCCGCCCACCCCTCTTCATCTCATCCCATCAACACCAGCCTCCTCCCACCCCTCTTCAATTCACCCCATCAACACCAGCCTCCTCCCACCCCCCTTCATCTCACCCCATCAAAATCAGCCTCCTCCCACCACTCGTCATCTCACTCCATCTACACCAGGCTCCTCCCACCCCTCTTCATCTCACCCCATCAACACCAGCCTCCTCCCACCCCTCTTCATCTCAGCCAGTCAACACCAGCCTCCTCCCACCCCTCTTCATCGCACCCCGTCAACACCAGCCTCCTCCCACCCGTCTTCATCTCACCCCATCAAAACCAGCCTCCTCCCACCCCTCTTCATCTCACCCCAACAAAACCAGCCTCCTCCCACCCCTCTTTATCTCACCCCATCAACACCAGCTTCCTCCACCCCTCTTCATGTCACTCGATCACCACCAGCCTCCTCCCACCACTCTTCAACTCACCCCAACACCACCAGCCTCCTCCCACCCCTCTTTATCTCACCCCATCAACACCAGCCTCCTCCCACCCCTCTTCATCTCACTCGATCACCACCAGCCTCCTCCCACCACTCTTCAACTCACCCCTTCAACACCAGCCTCCTCCCACACCTCTTCATCTCACCCATCAACACCAGCCCCCTCCCACCCCTCTTCATCTCACCCCATCAACACCAGCCTCCTCCAACCCCATTCATCTCACCCCATCTACACCAGGCTCCTCCCACCCCTCTTCATCTCATCCCTTCAACACCAGCCTCCTCCCTCCCCTCTTCATCTCACCCCATCAACACCAGCCTCCTCCCACCCCTCTTCATCTCACCCCATCAACACCAGCCTCCTCCCACCCCTCTTCATCTCAGCCAGTCAACACCAGCCTCCTCCCACCCCTCTTCATCGCACCCCATCAACACCAGCCTCCTCCCACCCCTCTTCATCTCACCCCATCAACACCAGCCTTCTCCCACCCCTCTTCATCTCACCCCATCAACACCAGCCTCCTCCCAGCCCTCTTCATCTCACCCATCAACACCAGCCTCCTCCCACCCCTCTTCATCTCACCCCATCAACACCAACCTCCTCCCACCCCTCTTCATCTCACCCATC